>NW_022631031.1:6716659-6751091 GCF_010015895.1 Lontra canadensis | reverse complement strand
ACGTGGATGGAACTAGAGGGTATCATGCTTAGCGAAATAAGTCAATCGGAGAAAGACAACTATCATATGATCTCCCTGATATGAGGGAGAGGAGATGCAACATGGGGGGTTAATGTGGTAGGAGAAGAGTAAATGAAACAAGTTGGGATTGGGAGGGAGACAAACCATAAGTGACTCTTAATCTCACAAAACAAACTGAGGGTTGCTGGGCAGAGGGGGGTTGGGGGGGGGTTATGGACATTGGGTAGGGTATGTGCTATGGTGAGTGCTGTGAAGTTTGTAAACGTGGAGATTCATAGACCTGTACCCCTGGGGGAAAAAATATATATATATATATGTTTATAAAAAATAAAATTATAAAAAAAAAAAAAAAGTTGTATTCTTGCAAAACTTACTGAATATAATTACCATGGTATTCACACATTTTCAGAATGCAGAAAATATGTAGCTTATTTCTTGGTGCTAGTCATATTTGGTTATTAAAATTTGACAACATATATTATACCTTCCATATACACATTAGCAAAGTCTACAGATAATACCAACTATGGAGAATCTTGCTAAATGATAAATAAAATATGAAGACAGTATTTTGCAAAGGAATATAGACCATCATCTATAAATGTTTATTCAAGAATCCAATAATACGTTAATACGAAGGAATCAAGAAAGTTTGTTATATCATAAATGAATAGGTAAAATTAAGAAAGCCATCTTTTTTCTTTTTTCTTTTTTTTTTTTTTTTTTTTTTTTCAGAGAGAGAGAGCTCAGCACACAAGCAGGGTGGGGCAGAGTGAGAGAGAGAATCTTCAAGTAGACTTCCTGATGAGTGTGTAACCTGACTCCAGCTTGATCCTAGGACCCAGTGATCATGACCTAAGCCAAAATTAAGAGTTGGAGGCTTGACCAACTGAACAACCCAAGTGTCCCAAGAATGACCCATGGTCTTTTACTAGGATATCAGTATAGATGATTGTAAAAGACATTCCTCAAAAACAGCCAAAACAGGGGCACCTGGGTGGCTCAGATGTTTGGGCATCTGCCTTTAGCTCAGGTCATGATCCCCGGGTCCTGGGATCGAGTCCTACATCGGGCTCCCTGCTCAGTGGGGAGCCTGCTTCTCCCTCTGCCTCTCTCTCTCTGACTCTCATGAATGAATAAATAAAATCTTAAAAAAAAACAAAACCCAACAAAACATCAAAAACAAACATTTCTTTTGCCTGTACCTACCAAGATGCCAGCATCTCAGGGCTGTAGTTGGGGTTTGTTCCACAAGTGCTTCAGGAGTCTCTAAGATGAACCTCTTGGTCATGACGGGGGATCTATTATTTCCTGACTCCATGTGGTGACAGGCAGCACTGGAAAAATATGCATCATGCCCCTCTCAGGAAGGGACAGTACTGGGTGTTGTATACACACATTTTGCCTCATGTTTCTATGACCTACATTCACTCACAGGGTCATACACAGAGTAGTGCCAAGATATATCAGTCTTTTTTTTTTCCTTTTCATTTTATTTTATTTTATTTCTCTTCAGTGTTCCAGCATTCATTTTTTTATGCACCCCACCCAGTGTTCCGTGCAATACGTGCCCTCCTTAATACCCACCACCAGGCTCACCCAACCCCCTCACCCCGCTCCTCTCCAAAACCCTGTTTGTTTCTCAGAGTCCACAGTCTGTCATGGTTTGTCTCCCCCTCCAATTTCCCCAGAAGTGAGTTGGGATAAGATAGATCAGTCTTATTCTGAAAACTGATGTACCAAAGAATCAATGTTTTTATTACTGTGATAGAGAACTGATATTAGGAACTACTGCCATCTCTGAAAAGCTATTTTATAAAAGTCAATGGTTACTTCTGATCAAACATCTTAAATACTGAGAACTGGAGGATACTTGTGTAAAACAATAATGAATACCATCTTAAAATAAAAACTACTATGAAACTTTAAAAAATGCAACACTAGAAGTAGTCATGTTAAAGCTAAAACCAGAAAAAAGTTGACCTCACTAAAAATATTATAAAATATTATGCTGAAAATATTAATAAATAGATTTGTAAAAGACACAAGGATGAATAAGCCACAGAAATGAAAGTATCATCATTTTTTGTGGCATACTAGACTACATTGAAAACTCAAAACAATCCACTCAAACCAAATGTCAATTCAGTAAAAAGTGATTTAAATATATAGATGCAAAACCATTCACTGACATAATAACATAAACACTTGAATAAAAGCAATGAAAATTAAAATGGCCTAAAAATAAAATTCTCAAGAAATATGCAGAAATAATGTAAAGAATAAAGATTATTGAAATATTTTTTAAATATTTAAATATCTTACAAACATAGTATATTCTTAAAAAAATAATATATTCCTAGATAGAAAACAAATCTGGAAATGTAAAAGATCAAAACAACAATAAAAATAAAAATAAACAAAAATAATGTATACATTTTAAGAATTCAGTTTTAGAATTTAATTTTTAATTACTATAATTAAAACAGATTAATAAAGACAAATGGTTACAAACACAGATTCAATTGTCAGAGCCAGAAATATGAGAAACTGAAGTTAATGGATAAATTTTAGAAAATGTTGTGTTGGAAATAATGATAGCCTACTTGAAATGTTGTGCTGCAGTAGCAGAAAGTTTATACAACACTTTTAATAATTGTTTGGCAATTAGAGCAAATGATACAAAATTATTGACATCCTTTGACTCAGTAAATCCACTAAGAATTTAAACTGAGGACCTAAACAGAAACATTCAATAGTATCATATCCATATCAAAAACATCATTAAATATTAATATTAGGATAATTTGACTAACCAGCAATAGAGGGTGTGTTACATAATGTCTGATACATTCATGTGAAGATAATTGGTCATCCAATCAATGACTAATGACTTGCTTGAAATATATTTTTAAGTTATATCTCAAAGGAGCATATACAGATGATCTCAATCTTTACATGAAATACTATATATGAATAGATAAAAACTTTAAATGTTATTTTATTTTTTTTAAAGATTTTATTTATTTATTTGACAGACAGAGATCACAAGTAGGCAGAGAGGCAGGCAGAGAGAGAGGGAAGCAGGCTCCCTGCTGAGCAGAGAGCCTAATGCAGGGCTCAATCCCAGGACCCTGGGACCATGACCTGAGCCGAAAGCAGAGGCTTTAACCCACTGAGCCACCCAGGCACCCCTTAAATGTTATTTTAAATTATGATGGCTAATCCTTAGATATTGGGAGTATACAATTTTTTTCCTCTTTTGCTATTTTTTAATGAACAAATGCTTTTTTAAGTACACGATAGTTACTTTAAAACAATTTAAGTAAGCTGTTTTGTAAGTTTTACCAGGCTTATAATAGTTAAATGGATAAAACACCACATGAAAAAAGTCTTTGAATAGGAGGTCTTATTAAACAGCTATTAATTTCCATAACCACCACGTTGAAAAAACATTACTTAAAACACTGAAGAAACTAGAGAGACATGTAACACTCAACTTAAAAATTAAAAAATATGTGGAGAGCCTAGTTGACTCAGTTGGTAGAGGACATGCCTCTTGATCTTGGGTCATGAGTTCAACCCCACATTTTAGGTAGAGATTACATAAAAAATAAAAATCTTGGGGTGTCTGAGTGGCTCAGTGTGTTAAAACCTCTGCCTTCCGCTCAGGTCATGATCCTGGCGTCCTGGGATCAAGCCCCTCATTGGGCTCTCTGCTCATTGGGAAGCCTGCTTCCCCCACCCTTCTCTCTCTGCCTGCCTCTCTGCCTACTTGTGATCTCTGCCAAATAAATAAATAAAATCTTTAAAAATAAATAAATAAAAATAAAAATCTTTAAAAAAATTCAAAAATGCAAATGCAACAGATGTTTGGGAAGAGATTTAATTAATGTAAATAAAACTCTGAATGGAGATTTCAAACTGGAAAAACATGAACAATACTCAGAGAGTGTATGAAAAAATATGAAGAAAGAACCTATTAAAATATCCCAGCTTCTCATTGTACTATATTTGTAACTGACATTACCACAAATCTAGATCATCATAAAGATCATATTTTTTATGTCTTTAAAGCTTTTTGTATCTAACAAATATCTGGAATACCCGTATGCAGAAAATTATGAAATTTTACTGAAATATGTTAATGAGGACCTAAGCAAAGTAAGATATATACTCCATGTACAGGGAGATTTGATTGGATAAAGAGGTCAACCATCCCTTAAAAAATCTATAGATAGAAGACATTTCCAACTACAGTAGCAATAGGATTTTATACAGAAATAGAAGTTTATTTTAAAGTTATTACTAAAGCAAAAATTCTAAGAAATAAAAGATCATTCCTACGAAGACTTGCCCTATCATATATCAAGATTTAATCTAAAACTAAAGTACTTAAGACAGTGACATTGGCACATGAATAGACAGATCAATAAAATAAGGAGAAAATAAAAAAATATTTATATGAAACTTTAGTATATGTATATAGTGGTGTGGGGTTTGTTTGAAGGAAGGATGGGCTAACTAAACAAATAGAATAACTCATTATCCATAAGGAAAAAGAAAGCATGAAAATAAATCTCTGTCTCACATATGCACAGAATTCAAACCCACATCATTTAAAGATTTAATAATCTAATGGAAAAATTTTAATCATTTAGCAGAAAATATGCAAGAATGTCTTTCAGATCTTGGTATAGGATTTGTCCAAAAAGGTATAAAAACAACAACAAACTATGGGTCTTTATAAAAGATTGTTAAATTTAACTATATTGAAATTAAATCCTGTGGGGGAAAAAAATAAGCTACACCTGGGAGAAAATACCCGTCATACACATCTAATAAAAATTGATGTGTAAAGAATATAAACTATAAGTCAACCCTGAAAAATGCATGTAACACTATATGTAATGGGTTGGGGGGGGCATGAAAAGCTTGGGTTAATGTTCAGCCAGTACAAAAAATTATAGGCTTAGTATCCCTTATATCCAGCTTCTTTCGTAATTGCCCTGGTATCTGTTTACATTGATTGTTGCCTTTCTTATACCAATTGCTAAATGTTTAGACTATCATTCCATAAAACACATTCCACAGCATAAGCAACACATATGGCCAATAAACATATGAGAAAGCATGTAATGAGGGAAACCCAAACCATGGCCTTAATGAGGCCATTTCACAACCAGTGGTTTGGAAAAATAGGAGTCTGACAATACCAAAAGGTGAAGAGAATGTGAATAAATGGGAACTTTTATAAGTGGCTTATGTGAGTTTACAGCCACAGAACAATTTTGGAAAATAATATGGAATTTTCTTTAAAAGGTGCATACCACTGTATTCCATGCTCCACTATTTCACTCCTAGGAATATATCCCAAAAAATGCTTGCACCTCTGCAACAGAAGTATAATCTTCCCTTTCTCTAATGCTTCCTCATCTCAGGGGATCTTTTTCCTCCAGTTTGTCTTTAAAAACACTGTATCTTCAAGTCTATTAATTCCTTCAAGCCCATGGCAAAAATGCAAGTTGTGTGAGAATCATTTCTGCATTTATTCCTGTAACACAAAGGGAATAGAAACACAGGACTAAAGTGATTAATTCAGTGTAAGAAAAATAGAGTGATGAAGAACAAAGAAATTAATATCTAAATAATTTTTCCCGATCTATGGTGATGACAGTATCAGCCACCATTTATGGAGTCCTCACTATATGCCAGAAATTTCACACAGCATTTACCATGATGAATTTAGTTAATCTTTGCAACATCTCCATAAAGCTTGGGCTATTATTATCCCTTTTCATAAATTAGGAAACTAGGACAGAGAAAGGCTAAATGGACCAAATTCTTAAAGCCTGGAAACAACAAAGTCGGGAAATCAATCCAGATGTTTGACTTCTCAATCCCAATGCTCAACCACTACATAAAAATCTTTCTCAAGTTCTAACACCATTCCCTCTTACCAGGACTGGTGGCCCCTGGTAATCATCATGCAAAACATGAACCAGATCTGGAACTTGGATAATTGGATCACAGTTGGATAGCTTATCGGTATTAAGTCATTTAGTGACCTTTCCCTAGGACTTTGAAATCTGAAATGAGCAGTGGGATCTAGGAATGAAAAATTTGACAAAATGTAGGGGGAGAAGCAGAACAGTAGTGGCTATGACAAAATAACATACCGTCAAGATTTCTAGTTCATCAACAAATTATAGTTACTAAAAATAACATTTTTTTTGCTTGGATATAGATAACATGTTTATTATGAGATTTGGACTTGATTTCTCAAATAGATGTCATATCATTATTAATAAGTTAAATTAATTTTCAGATGGTACCTAACATAATATTTTAATGGTGCTCTATTATTTCTATTACTTCATTTTAACATGATTTTTAAAAAATAATGTATTAATAAATGAAGAAATTGAGGGTCAGAGAATTGAAGTAATTATTCAAAGTCAATATAATTATTACTTCTGAGTTTATTTTATCTCAAAATCTTCAAGTTACTGTCTTTAAAAGTAACTATTTTCTTACTCTTATATTATTCTGTAACATACTTTTTTTGAGAGAGAGAGGGGGAGAGAGAAAGTGAGAGAAAGGGAGAATGTGCAAGAACTGGTAGGGAGGCAGAGAGAGAGAGAAAATCTTAAGCAGGTGCCATACCCAGCACAGAGCCTGACCTGGAGTTCGATCTCACATCCCTGAGATCATGACCCTAGCCCAAATTAAGAGTTGGACGCTTAATCCATGGAGCCACCCAGGTGCCACCCAGTTTTAAGCAAAGCTTATTCTATTTAACCATACTCTGTTCATTCCCATCAAAATGTCTTTACTCTTGAGTTGGCTAGTGTAAGTTGCGAGTGATTTCATTTTCTTTCTTCACATTAACCATAAAAAATAAATTTGTTTTCATAGTGTAATTCAGCAACTTAAAAAAATTAAAACAATACAGAATATGACCACAAGTAGCCTCTTACTGAGATAATGTACAAGATAGGAGAATCAAGCTTGGTCGAGTTTATTCAGGATAACCTCATTCAAGCACAGCTCTGAGGTACAATTCAGACTTCACAGCATGTTCTGAATTCACTGTATCTCCATGGTGAGGTGGAGGAGGGGATAAAAAACATAAAGCAATAGTTTGCTACTGTTGCTACAGTTGCATGGAAATGCAGTCAACAGTGAGATGTAAAATGTTAAAAGATAAAACGGATTACATTATAGTGTTATATAGGTTTAACTCTGCCATAATTTCATTTGGAAAATGTCATATGTAAATATAGCTGTAGAACTTCCACATAGATTAAAGTAAGAAAAGAATCTGTATAAAAAGACATGGGATAACATAACGTGAAACCAAATTGGAATAGCATATAATTTTGTTCACTAACTTAATTAGGATTAAAAAGAGTCAGCACATACTTACATGTATTATTTTAGTGCATTGACCAAAATTTCTAAGAGTTATGCTGTTTTCTGGGAATAGATTCTATTTCAGGGTTTTAAAATATTTTAGGATCACCATAAACATTTTAAATATTTCATGCAACATTTTATTTGAAATTGTAATTGTTTCATAAAAGTTATATGATGATCTGAAAGCAGCATACTAATTTTTCTTTGATGTGTTTTAAATGTTTACAAGCCTTCTCATTTCTAGAGACCATTGCAGAAACACTTACCGATAATTCGTCTTTGTAGAGTATTTTTTTAAAAGCACTCAGTATTTGAGGAGAGCAACTTACTTTGCAAAGGAATGTTCTCTTTTGTCCACCAATTTTTAACAGACAGAAAGAGAAGGTAACAAAAAGATAAATTCAGATGAAATGTTTTGCAGTTATTCCTCCTGTAAGTTCTATTTAATACAGAAGAAAATCACTGATTATTTAGCATATGACATATTACATGTCCAGTCTAGTATGAAATGACCTCACACCGCAGGATCATAATCTTTTATTAACACTGGCAAAAGTCAAGTGAATTAATAGTAACCATCTTAGCTGCTAGAGGTCAACTGAATCAAATGTAATATAACTAGCTTAGAATTTGTAAGATATTTGGGAATATTTACTGCGGATGATCAGAGAAGTTGATAATGCAACAGAAGGAGAGGTCAGAGAGATATGGCCATTGGCCAAGGAATTTGAGCAGATTTAAAAGCTCTTCCTTACCTCTCCAAAAAGAACACAGCCCTGCAGACCCACTTTAGATTTCTGACCTTCAGAACTGTAAGATACTAATATGTGCTGTTTTAAGCTACTGAGTTTGTGATAATTTGTTATAGCACCGATGGAAAACTAATATTAGTCATAACCTGAAGTGGAAGCCTGCATAAACTCCTTCATACTTCTCACTGTGTCTAGCATATAGGGATTATGGGTTTTTATTTATTTACTTTTTAAGATTTTATTTATTGACAGAGAGCACAAATAGGCAGAGCAGCAGGCAGAGGGAGAAGGAGAAGGAGGCTCTTGCTGAGCAGTGACCCTGATGTAGGGCTCGATCCCAGAACCCTGGGATCATGACCTGAGCCATAGGCAGCCGCTTAACTGACTGATCCACCCAGGCGCCCCGGGATTATGGGTTATTGATGTTCAAAATCTTTTGTTCAAATAAATTGAAGTCTTTGATGATCAACTGAAAAGTTTAATGCAGATGCAAAACAGAATATAATTTTCCTTTCATGGAGTTTTTACTAAAAATAAGAGGTCAAAGATAATTTCATTATTTTAATAAAAAGTGGTTTTCAGATGGAATTCTAATAAGAATAATCTACTGCTATACTTTAAAAAGTAGAACTCGAATTCTGTTTCCACTATAAAATTTCATTGACAGAGTTATATTTAAGTATCTCGAAATGTCTCCGGAATTGTTTCACTCTAAGAACTGTGTTTAACCAATTTAGGTGTAATATGGAATAATGATTATGTGCAGACTTTTGGACAGAAAATAATGACCTTAACCATAAGCTTCAATAATTTGAAGGAAGTGCCTTACAGGCTTCAAGGCGTGGCATATGCATGATTGTGCTTCTTTCATCTCACTATGTAAAACCTTTAGGTCCTGTATTTAATTTTACTATATTAGGATTTTGTTTGTCTAGATTACTTTGTTCAGAAGAATAAGTTAAGAAGCTTCTTCTAGGCAATTTCTTTATTAAAGTTGAACACATGGTCTTACTCAAAACCTTTGAACTAAAAATCATCTGCCTGCATGTGGATTTAATTAGTGTGTAAAGGTAACATAAGCTAATTTAGCTATTTGTAATTAGCAAGTCATGTCATGAAACATTTTTATTCTTAGATCTAAAATTTTAAAAATCAGAGGATCTCTTTAATCAATGTAGAAGCAGAAGTTAAAAGGCGAATGTGCATACTTGAAATTTTACCAATAGGAGCCCTGGTTTAAAGTCATGCTTCTTGAGACACCTGGGTGGCTCAGTCAGTTAAACCGCTGCCTTGGGCTCAGGTCATGATCACAGGGTCCTGGGATCGAGTCCCTCATTAGGCTCCTTGCTTGGCAGGGAGACTGCTTTCCTCCGCCTCTGCCTGCTTGTGCTCTCTCTCTCTCTCTCTCTGGCAAATAAATAAATAAATAAATAAAATCTTAAAAAAAAAAATCATACTTCTTGGGCCACCTGGGTGGTTCAGTCAGTTGAGTCTCTGACTCTTGACTTCAGCTCAGGCCATGATCTCAGGGTCCTGAGACTGAGCCCCATGTAAGGCTCTGTGCTGAATGTTGGATCTGTTTGAGATTCTCTTTCTCTTTCCCTCTGCCCATGCCTACCCTGTGCACATGCACTCTCTAAATAAATAAATAAAGTAAATAAATCTTTAAAAACAAATCATAGTTTGGGTGCTTGGGTGGCTCAGTCAGTTAAGTGTCTGCCTTCAGCTTGGTTCATGATCCCAGGGTCTTTGGATCAAGTCCTCCATTGGATTTCCTGCTCAGCGGGAAATCTGCTTCTCCCTCCACCCTCCACCCTGCTTGTGATCTCTCTCTCTCTCTCTCAGATAAATAAAATCTTTAAAAAATAAATAAAAATAAATTGTAGTTCTTTGGATAAAGATGTGGTTTTATATATAATGGAATATTATTCAACCATCAGAAAGGAGGAATATCTACTATTTACACTGACATGGATGGATACGGAGGGTATTATGCTAAGTTAAGTCAGTTAGAGAAATATGATTATCATAAGGTTTCACTCATTTGTGGAATATAAGAAATAGTGCAGAGGATCAGAGGGGAAGGGAGGGAAAATCGAATGGGAATAAATCAGAAAGGAAGACAAACCACGAGAGACTCTTGACTCCGGGAAACAAAGTGAGGGTTGCTGGAGGGGAAGTGGATGGAGGGGATGGAGCAACCGGGTCATGGGCATTAGGAAGGGCACATGATGTGATGAGCATTGGGTATTATATGCAACTGATGAATTATTGAACATGACATCTGAAGCTAATGAGGTATTACATGTTGACTAATTTAATTTAAATTTAAGAAGTCATAAAAAATAAATAAAATAGGGCTTCTCATGGGGAAAATCATAGTTCTTGATAGTAATAAATCACTTTTAAATTGGCTGTCATGGGTAAAATCATCATATTATGAATCAAAGCAAAATACACAGGTACAAAGAAAAATAGTGTACATTAAATAAAAAAGACTCAAGATCATTCTCCCATGTACACTATATATTCATATAATTATAATATATAACACAATTCATCAACCCCCAGAAATCTTTTCATGTCAGCAGACTAACTGTAATTACACTGGAAATCCACCTCCTCCCCTTGTTAAAAGTTGCATTCTGTCCAGTTAGTTTCCTTGTTGACAAAAGTTCTCAACACTATCCTCCTGCTGGTCAAAAGGGAGGTAATCATCTTCACCTTCTGTATACAATCTAAATATGTTTTTTTTTTAACCTCATTGGCTAATTGCAATTTCTATCCTTCATCAATCTTCTGATTTCTTCTTTTCATTACATAACTTATTAACCAAGGAGAAAAGAAAGTCAACCACCTTTTGCGTAAAGGATAGCTTATATAAGTGGATATGCACGGATCAACAGCAATAACGTAATCAGGAAAACTGTGTAGTGTCAACCCCTGCTTTCTTTAGAAAAGGGCCCGCAGAGAGAATATTATTACTCAAGAAATGAAGTTGTAGAAAAGACAAGTCCCACTAGAAAATAATGAAATGTCAGATGTGATGGTTAATTTTCATTTTGTCAGCTTGGCTAGGCCATGGTATCCTTAGACTAGATGTTATTGTTAAGGAATTTTTTAGAGGAGATTAACATCAAAGTCAGTCACCTTGGAGTAAAACAATTGCCCTCCATAATGTGGATAGATTACCTACCACAATGCGGATAAGCCTCATCCAGTCAATGGAAGGCCTTAGAAGAAAAAAGACCGATGTCTCCCTAGAAAGAGGGAGTTCTTTTCCAGACTTCCTTCAAGGCTTGTGATGCAACATCAACTCCTTCCTGGTTCTCCAGACAGCCTCCAAAACTGTGTGAACTAATTCTTTAAGATTTCTCTCTCTCTCTGACTTTCTGTATCCATATACAAATATTTTTCCTCTGGAGAACAATGACTGATATACCAGAGAGCCATAAAAATAGGGGGGTAAAGGAACATAATGAAAATGGATATGGTCTTCCACATTCCCCTCTTCCACCTCAACTAAGAACTTTGAAACCTCACAGAATTCTGAAAATAGTCTAGAAATTCATATTGAACTTACTTGCTAAGTAAACATGGTGATTTACCAGAAGTGTTTGCTGGAATCACAAAATCTTCTACTCATTTCTGTTATCAAAATTATAAGTTCAAAAATAAGCATATAACCTTCATAAAAAGAGGGATTATATGTGACCTTCACACTTGATAGGAAGAGGACAGAATCTGCTCTGTAGGGCTATAATGTGTTCTGGTTGTCCTGGAAAGGAATATGATCTAATTTTCTCTGGGCAGCGATAGTTGATATAAGGTTTATTTTTATGCTGCCTCTATTTTGTTGGATGAAGTGAGATGCTCAGTGAGATATTTTCCTGTTTTCTAGAATCAGTGACTAGAGTCTACAGCTGAGAGCAAATGACATTTAATATGTCACATTCTAGTTTCAGACAATCTCTAGCTAAGAATGCAGGAAATAGAGGCCAAGGCTATAGAATTCAGAGCATTCAAGGTCTGAGAAAATTTTTTGAGATCCTAGACTTGTTAAAATTTTAAGAAAAGCAGTTATCACTAATAAAGTTATTTAATTCTCCTTAGGCCAACAAAGCTGTTTTACTTTTTTTATTTTTGTTTTTTTAAAGATTGTATTTATTTAATTGACAGAGACAGAGAGATCACAAGTAGACAGAGAGACAGGCAGAGAGAGAGGGGAAGCAGCCTACCTGCTGAACAGAGAGCCCAATGCAGGACTTGATCTTGGGACTCTGAGATCATGACCTGAGCTGAAAGTAGAGGCTTAACCCACTGAGCCACCCAGGCACCCAGTTTTACTTTTTTTTTTTTTTTTATGACATGAACTAACTCCCTGAATTTAAGCAAATTGTATACTTACAGAAATGTTCATATATTTTTTACTCTATTTTATAGCACTAAGGCATTAGCCCAGGAAGGACACAAGCGGGTTTTATTACCTTTTTATCTCTAGAACAAAGTATGATGCCTAGCATTTTGTTCTGTTACAAAACCACACCCATTCCTCTACCAAAAGAGTAAATAAATGATATGGTGACTGCCTGATGAAAAGCTTAAAAAATATTCTTTATACAGAAATATTTGTTAAGATGAAAAAAGGGGGTTAATTATTATAGTTACCTGATCCTTTCCTCAAACAGGAAATTCTAGTAGAAGAATAGTATTGCAATTAGACAGGATAAGGTTTTTCTTTCCTTCCAGGCTACAATAAGTTGAGAGTAATTTTTGCAGAAAAGTGAGATAGACCTTAAGATCTTGACATCAAGTAACTCTGGTGGACATTAAAAGACCTTGTTTCTTGAGAACTGATAAAAATGTAGAGACATTGAAATTTTAAGAAGCCCTTAGAAATTCAAGAAGATATTTCTTTTTATTTTTGGTGATCCATTATCATTTTTTTCCTCTTAATTTGGTTTTTGGAAATTATCTAGGAAAAATTAACTGGCATAGTTAAAGGCTAGTTGTTTTTAACTTCTTTCTGTGTATTATGGGTATGGTTTGAATGGAATTCTCCTTTAAAAATATATCTCTACTTTAAATGTATTTTGTTTTTCAGTATTTAGCTGAAGGTTAGCCAGTCTTTTGTGGTCTGACATATACATACCTCCAAGGACTCATTCAACAACAAGTACTTACCGGGTATCAATTAAAAAGGGAAGGAAGATCACAGAGAAAAAATCAGAAATATAAACTTTAAAACAAAGTAGGCATTGCATGAGATCGACTATGTGTGAAAATGTGTTTGTCTTTATTAAACATGAAGCTATAAGTGCTAAAATTAGAATTATGTATATAATTTTGAAGGTATTTATTAAAATGTTTAACAAAAGGTAAGTTTTTAAATATTATTTCTTTGAACTATAAAGCTTAACAATTAGACAAATGGATTTTCTGGAAAATTTCCCAGAGTCTATCATTGTATAGCAAATCCCATCTCTAAGATAATGTTATTGTTTAGTCAATAAATTCATATCTATATATGTATATAGTATTAGGGTTCTCCAGAGAACTAATAGAATACACTGATATACAGAAATATTTGTCATGAGGGAATAGGTCCCATGGTTGTGGAGGCTGAGATCTCCACAGTCTGCAAGCTGGAGGGCTAATAGAGCCAGTGCTGCAGTTCTGGTTCAAACCCAAAGTCCTGAGAACAAAGGAAGCCAACGGTAAAAATCCCAGTGTGAGTCTGAAGACCTGGGAACTGGAGGACCATTAGTGTAAGCCCTGATATGAGTGAATTCCAAAGAAGAGCCAGGAGCACTGACGTCTGGAGATGGGAGATGAATGTCTCAGCTGGAACCGAGAGCAAATTCTTCCTTCCTGCCCTTCTCACTCTGTTCAGGTCTTCAGCAAATTAGCTGAGGCACAACATTGGTGAGGACAATCTTCTTTACTCAGTCTATCAGTTTTCAAATTTCTTCTAGAAACACCCTCACAGACACACTCAGCTTTCTGGTCATCTCTTAACCCCATCAAATTAACACATAAAATTAACCATCATACTATATGATATAATCAAATCAAGTTGACGCATAAAATTAACCATCATACGTGTGTGTGTGTGTGTTTGTATATCTACATTTAATATCAAGAGGTTTCCTGAATATTTATTACTTATATCATAAATATGTATTTTAAATAAAATAGATATGTATATTTTAAACAGCATACATATCCTTAACTCTCTGTGTGTGCTTATTTGAAAAAAAGGATAGGACTTCTTAAAAGGCTTTACTATAAATAGTTCAGAAGATAAATATCTCAGCAAAATATCTAGCTCTAGTGACATTAATTCTATGGTGAGAATTATGGAAGGCTGATTGGGTGTCTTGCTTTACATAGATTTAATGTCATCATACTAAAATAGTTACAGAATTCCTCTCAGCCTGAGGTTTCTCACTGATACAATGAAAATATTTAAACATGATTTCAATGTGGAAATTGATATCGAGAAGGTTAGACACTATATTAATAAATTTAATACAGTAAGATCAAAACACAGTATGCCAACTATTAAATTAATAATAAACTGAAGGTGGAGATTCACAGACTTGTACCCCTGGGGGGAAAAATATATATATATATGTTTATAAAAAATAAAATTAAAAAAATAATAATAAACTGAAGGAAACTAGGCCTAATGTATCTGAGTATATTAATCATAATACTTAATGTGTCATAAGATATCATTTATAAGTTGATAATATAAATTGATAATACTCAAAAGCTTTCTAATGCAGTGTTTCATAAATACTGGTGTATCATCAAGTTTGGAAATGTGTGGATAGCACAAGGATAGCAGTGAATTAAACAACAACAAGAAATTTATGTTAAGGCATAAAAACAGAGAAAATATGAGGTTGAGTTGGGAGAAATCATTAAAAAAGAAAAATAACCAAAAAAGAAAAAAATAATGAATAACTTGTTTTAGTGTGTATAATTTTAAGTTTAAATTTGGGACTACTAGAGAATTGTTTATACCTTTGAGAAGAAAAAAGAGACAAGGTACATTTTATGGAGGAAAAAGATACTGTTTCTTCTTGTGTAATTTAAGCCAAAAATAATCGCAGGATTTAGTGAGAAGACTAAGAAAAATGTGGTAGACTATTTATCTGGTCACAAACAATTATATTATTCTCGTACCATGAAATTAATCCTTTATCAGAAAGAATGAGAACAATAATGATATCTAGAAACTAAATCTCAGCTCTCACAAGCTGCTCAACTTTCTTTCAAAATCTAATCAGCTACTCACCAGGACTTCAAAAGTATCACATGTTTAGCAATGAAAATGATACAGTGAAATGGAAGTTAATTTCTCTTTATACTTATATCCTATGTTTACTGATAACTTTCAAAAGCATGTTTTTGGGGCTGCTTTGCACATGGCGCTCTGCTTGGTACACAGAAGAGGGCAGTACAGGTATCAATACCCACATGGGGATGTAAATGGCTTCTTTCCTAGGGAGGAATGGGCAAGGCAAGGTTAATTCCTTCTCCCACCCTCAGTGATGCTTGTTCTCCAATTCTGTATTCAACGTCTAATCAGCAAGTGAGAACAAACTATAAGAACACTGAAGCTGGAAGTACAGGGTAAACAGCTGACTCAGGATAGATCTGGCACAGGCAGATGGATAGGTCCGGCTCCAGGTTGTGAGTAGAAAGGTTAGGAAGTGATTATTTTAATGACCTAAGGAGTCACTAAATTCTACATATGCCTAAATTCTATGATAAGGTGTTCATTTTTGGGAGTCCACATTACCTCTCTGACTTTGTGCTTTTTCAAAAGTAAAATGTTTCTATCCATCTAATTGGGTTTTCTTGAAGATTAAACAACATGGCACATTTTAATCAGCTAGCACAATGTCTAACAAATATTGAGAACTCCATAATAAATTGCTGTTTCGTTGGGCTCCCGGGTGGCTTCGTTGGATAAGCATCCACCTTTGGCTCAGGTCATGATCTTGAGGTCCTGGGATTGAGCCCTGTGTTAGGGCTTCCTGCTCAGTGGGGAGTCTGCTTCTCTGTCTCCCTCTGCACTACTCCCCATCTTGTGCTCTCTCTCTTTCTCAAATAAATAAATAAATAAAATCTTTTTATTTTAGTTGTTTCCTAACCTTTTTATAGCAGCTAAGGAAGCCCATACTTTCTCTTTTCATCTCAGATCCAGTCTCACTTTAGAAATAAACTTTTACAGCTTCTCCTGTCTCCTCCCCGAAATTCTGCATCTCCCTTCACCACAACCATTAATAATGACAATAAAATTTTACGGTATCCTTCCAGAGGCAAAGTGATCTTTATCACTGATTAATTCCAAGGTCCATGGAGTCAGGCCAGTTGAGTTTAAACTCTAACTATAATGTTTATGGCATGTTAGGAAGTATTGTATGGCACATATAGTATAGCACTTACACTGAGCTCTATTTCCTCATCTACAGAAGAGGCTTAATAGTATGTGGTTTATTTGTTTAATAAGATAAAATCAACTAACGAAGGAGAAGCATCTAGCAATTAACCGAGCATAATTTAAATGTGCAGTAAAGACTCTATATTTTTACAAATTAGGCAGGAGAGGATGGAGTCATGAAGTCACATTTCGCATTTCACAGAGACTCATGTCTGCTTCCAAACTAGGGTGCATTGCATTTAGGGTGACAGTAATGAAATAGTTCACATATGTTTGTATGCCTACCCTTGTATTTCTGTAGCCTATGGGAGGGAATTTCCATCACTTTATCTTAAATTCTGAGTTTTTTAAATTTTAACATGTTTTGTACATGTATTTTAATACCAGGAAAGCACTATGTGCAAATTACTTACAAAAGCGAGCCTCAAATTCATCATTTCCGATGCTTGCAAATACTTCTCAGTCTCGTTATGAGCAAATGATGTTAACAAATGTACAGTTCCCAGAAAAACTGAAGTTGACTATATGAAACCCTGTCAGAACTGATTTGTATTGTTTCAGATTAATATTATTATTGTTTTATTTTACTTGTTGTGCTTATGCACATGAAGGTAGCTCATGTCAGCTCAGATTTTTTTTATTTATTAAGGCTAAAATGATAAATCAATAAATCATGGAAATAAATACATATTTGATTTCTTGAAAACATAGCTACCTCTGTCATTCAGGATAATCAAAAGTTGAAAATGGTCAGAACTATGAATAATATTTGACAGTTAAATACTGTTTGTAGGGTACCTGGGTGGCTCAGTGGTTAAGCGTCTGCCTTAAGATCAGGTCATGATCCCAGGATCCTGGGATCCAGCCCCTCATCAGGTTCCCTGCTCAGCGGGAAGCCTGCTTCTCCCTCTCCCACTTCTCCTGCTTGTGTTCCCTCTCTCGCTTGTGTCTCTCTCTGTATATTAAGTAAATAAATATAATCTTTTAAAAAATACTGCTTGCAGATGAAAGTATATACCTTAAATAACTCAAAATTTGCAAACAGTATTGCCATTTCAAATGCATTTAGATAAAATTGATACTGTGCTCCAATATTCTTTTCTACTACTGACAACTAACTGAAGCTTTGTTCAGATGACTTATGTCAACAAAATCAGCACAGTGGTCTCAAAAAGGCAATGGGCTGTTACTAAGTCTGTATGCTTGGCTTAATGGATATAATTCACATTTAGGAGGATGAGAGTATGTTAGTGGAAAATACAAAATGATTCTTTGCCATAGAGCCAAGTTTTTCTCTCTAAAACAAAACAAACTCCATCTTCAAAATTTGCTTAAGAACCTGTTATGTAAAAATACTACCTGACTTCCTGGTCCTCTAATTCTAACCTCAAAATTCTCCTGTGCCAGATTTCCATCTACTAGATATATTGATAACTTTTTCATCCATTCGAACATTCCTGGCTTTCTTATAGTCTGTATTTTGGAAAAAACCACTTTGCTCCATCTCTCCAATAAATCAGGAAGCTCCTGGAAGGTAATTCCTTCTCCTGAGATGAAGGTATTGGTATTAAGGAAGCTGATAGGAGACACTCGGCGCCACAGGAGGCAGGATTGAGGACCTGGGATGCAGAAAGCAAGCAGAGTGTTCAAAAATCTATACAAAGAGAAATCTCAGTCCTCAATTTATATTTTTAGGTGTATACTTGGGTGGCTATCTGTCCCCCATCTTCGAGGCCATTCCTGGCTCAAAGGTGGCAGACGCATGGCGTGGAGGTGGGAAAAGACAGAAAACCTGAAAATTAAGTAAAAGTCCCTTGACTCAACAGTGAGACTGCCAGCTCTCACAGAAAGCTGCAGAATATCTGCATCTGGGCTGCTAATCCCCAGGCAAAGAAATGGGTTTATTCTAAAATCTTTATATTACTATGAAGAAAATGAATACCAAAGAGAAAAAGCCTAAAAATTCTTCAGTAAAAAAATCTGACAGGAACACTTTCAATCTAGATTAGCTCACCAGCAATAAGCCCATCATGCCCAGAGAGCTTTTCATTGCCTCATTGTTAAGTATGAGTGAACAAAGATTTCCCGTTCCATGAGAGAAGCCACGAACAAAATATAGAGACTTAAAAAAATAAAATAAAATAAAATAAACATTACAAAGGGAATTTTGAAGTATGTAGATAAAGATATATAATCTGACTCAGAGGTTTCAGAAAGAGGACAAAATTTTTGATAGGGAGAAAATTATTTTTTATATATTTTTTCAAAACAACAAAAAAAGAGGTTTTGCAGGGAGACTATGGTGCTGGCAAACAATCCCCATTTTGTTAAATTTTAGAACCCTGGAGATAAAATAACATTTCTACATTTTCCATTTTTTTTTTTTTTTTTAAGATCACAAAAGAACTTTTTATTTGAGGCAGGAAGTCTGGATGAAAGGGTTACAACAGTTCCCGGCAGCCAAAATCCAGTTGTTAGTGGCACTATTTCAACTTTGTAGGTTCAACTTAGTCAGGAAAGAGTCCTAAGGTCCTACTTTCCCAGCTGGACAGGAAGAAGGGCAAGAGAACTGGAAGAAGCTTCTGGAATTTTTTTTCCAAGGGGAAAAGTGTACAAAATTTCAAGAATCCAAAGGACATCTGAGTCCACAGCAGCAACACTAGAAGGCAGAAGGAATAGGAAACAAATGTCTTCAAACTTGTAAAATTAAAATCATTTGCAAACTAGAATTCTGATCCAATAAATCAGACATCAAGCATGAGAGTAGAATAGATATATTTTTAGGGATGCAAAGTTTTAAAAAATAAATGGAACTACCATTACCCTTTTCTCAGGAAGCTACTGAACTATTTCCAAAAAATACTTACAGAATTTTTAACATGTAGGATGGCTAAGTCAAAGATTCTAAAGAAAGATTCTAAGAAAAGCAAGATTTTTAAAGAGTCAATTATTAACCCCAGGAAAATGCAAAATATATATACAAAAGGGAATGTATCCATGGTATGCCACTTAGAAGAGCGGTTAGTAATATTTTAAAACTCAGAAAAATCAAAACACTGAATATGTATTTATTCAAATTTGCAATATAGCTATTTTGAGAGTATGGGCTGAGTGAAGTAGTGGTTGAAGGGTGCTGTGATAATAGCTAAAATGCTGAATCAAGAGATAGCAAAGTGCTAATATTAGTTAGAAATACCAAGAAAAACACACTGGACAGAGTTAAAAGACTTGAAAGTCATTTGCTGTGAACTGAAAAATGGTAACTCTGGCAGAGTGGTGGCCAGGAGCTTGTTGAGTTGAGTTCATCTTGTTATTATTTTTAGAAGCTTTTACCATTTTCCTTTTTAATACTATATGAATGTAATAATTAGGCACAAATAATATTTTAAGTTAATAATAGCAAAATATTGACCAAATATAAAGAATAATACACATAAGTCTAAATATCAAAAATAATGTCAAATAAATCTAAATATGCAGATATCAAAAAATACACATAAGTCTAGGTTAATAACAAAAAATGAGCTGTAACTACATCTCACTGAAATGCCATGTTTGCTGTCCCATTCCTTCCTATTATTAAAATACAAGTGAAATCAGAGAAAAAGAAAAGATGCAGTGATGATAGCCCTGGGAGAAAGGGTCCATCATTTGTGAATCTTAGAGATGAATTTTCACTAACTTAAAAAAAGAAAGGAGGTGAATTTTTAAATCTTTACTGGCAGACTCATAGACTATAGAAACACAAGAGTGAAAGAAAATGAGTTAGCAAGTAGAGGCTTGTTTGGTGCTAATCCCAATGCTACAGTCAGTGTCCATGAGGTTGAACCATGCTTTTCTTTACACATGTCAGTGTACCTCTGCCAGGTAAATCTCCAAGGTTATATACTGGGATGCAGACAGACACATGAAGACCAGCAGGAAGAAAACAGACACTATAAGGATTATCAAAGACTGTTGTCAATACTTTCACTCAGGACAAAAGAAAAATTCTAGATATCCCAGTGTACCTAAAAATATATTCACCCTCATATAAACAGAAAAATTTACAGTGAATTTTCTACTTCAGTCTATCAGAATCACAGAATATCATCACCTGGAAACTTTTTTACTAGCATATGGCACATCTTCTTGTATTCCAGCTTATTATCTAAAAGCAGGATTCTAGAAATAGCTATAGGCAAAGCCTGAATTGTTGAGAAAAAGGAGAAGATATATAAAAACAATGGTAAAGGGTACAAATGCAGACTCTATTTATTTTGTATTAAAATAATGACAGGAATGCACAATGAACAATGACAAGCATATAGGATCCTGAATATATCAAAGGATTCCATAACGTATAAGAAGGATTACTCTTAAGGGGCACAGAAAATGAATCTTGATAAAAAGATACACTGCAGGTTTTCCTTTACATAGTTCTGTTTATGTTCTCATTTATTCATGCAACAAACCTTTAATGAGGTGCCTATCATGGGCTAGGCATGGGTTTTGGAGATGGAGATAATAGCAGTGACCAAAACAGACAGAAGTCCATGACTGCGTGGAAAATGCTTCTAACTGTTAGAGATGGACAGTAACCAAGATACATAAGGAAAGTATATGTTATGTTAGATGGTAATAAATGCTAAGGAGATAACAGAAGAATATTAAATGTTGGAGAAGAATAGTCTTGGGATTTTAAATAAGGTGTCGGAAAAGGCTCCACTGGGTGAGTGACTTTTGAGAAACTACCAGACTTGCAGGTGTCTGGGGTTAAATTTTCCAGGTGGAGAAAACACTAAGGGCAAAGCTTGGAGAAAGGATGTGTTGCCTGGCCTGTATGGGAACAGCATGGAGACCAGGGTGGCAGGGCTACGTGAAGAGGGAGACCAGAGTCATCTGGGAAGCCGATCACCCAGGGCCTTGTGAGACATGATAAGTACTTGGGCTCTATTTTCAGTGTCATGAGGTTCTTTGGGGAAGTTGGAGCTCAGTTATATGTTGATAGGACTATTCTAGCAAATAGGTAGAGTCTTACTTCACTGAGGCAAGAGAGAAAATAAGGAACTGAATACTGATCCTTTTACAATATCTCAGATGATATTACCTTGAACCAAAGTCATGGCAGTGAGGTGGTAAATGGTCTATTTCTAAATATAATTTTAGGATTGAGCTGAAAAAAAATTTGTTGATGGGCAGAATGTGAGGTAATGAGAAAGATGGATAAATAATGGTCTTGGTGATGGGAAGAATGGAGTTGCCATTAACTGAGGCACACAGGATTTTGGCAGGAGCTGGTTTGGGGGAATATCAGTACCTAAAATTTAAACATTTGTATATCAAGGTGCCTATTAGATAAAAAACCACATGGAGATGTCAATAGGTACTTAAAGATATAAATTTGGATTTCAGGGAAGAGCCTGAGGCTGGCTATAGAGTAAATTAAAATACTAAACCATGTGAGTTCTGTGAAACCAGATAAAAAATTATACAGACAATTTTCTAGCTAATACAGACACTAAAATAATGCAAGCTGGAAAAAAAAGGAACTGATAAAAGGATGCAGAAAATCCAATTTGGGGGGTGCCTAGGTGGCTGAGTCAGTTAAGTGGCTATGTTCTTCTCAGGTCATGATCCCACTCCTAGGATGAAGCCCTGTGTTAGACTCCCTGCTCAGCAGGGAGTCTACTTCTCCCTCTCCCTGTACCCTTCCCCCTGTTTATGCTCTCTCTCTCAAATAAATAAAATCTTTTAAAAATCTAATTTTTAAAAGTGAGCAAAATTTTTGAATGTACACTTCACAAAAATTCTATATTCAAAAGATCAAACACAAAAATGTGCATATCATTAGTTATCAAAAAAATAAATAAATAAAACTGCAATGTATAGCAATCACCACCATGAAAACAGCTAAAATTAAAAACTGACAATACCAAGCATAAGGAGAATGGAGAACAACTGAAACAATCATACACTGATGATGACTGGAGTGAAAAATGTTACAGTATACACAACCATTCTAGAAAACTGCATGGTGTTATGCAATAGATTAAATATTTAGTGGCCAAGCAATTTCATTCTTGAGGATATATCCAACTGAATTGAGTACATAATGACAATAGTTACACACAAGAAGGATTATAGCAGCACTATTTGTAATAGTCCTGAAGAATCCAAATGTCTACTTATAGTAAAGCACATAAATAATTTGGGGGGTATTCATACAATGGAATATCATGTAGCAGTAGAACTCTTCAAAGTATTGTTACATATAAATAAATAATACTGATAAATGTCACAAACATAATTCTGAATGAAATAATCCAGATACCAAAGAATACATATGATTCCATTCACATAAAGTCCAAAACCAAAAAAAAAAAGAAAGAAAAATTGATACATGGCATTAGAACTCCGTAGAATATTGACCTTTAAGGAAAAGAAAGAGGAGCAATTAGGAGTAATCAACTTTCAAACCTCATAATGGGGGCTGATAATGTTCAATTTTTTTTTAAGCCACGGGCATTGACACATGAGTGTGTTTATGTTGTGATAATTCACTGAACTTTACCTTATGTGTGTGCTTTTTCTCCACGTATAGTAAACTTGGATGAGAGACCGTGGACTCTGAGAAACAAACTGAGGGTTTTGGAGGAGCAGGGGATGGGGGGTTGGGTGAGCCTCGTGGTGGGTATTAAGGAGAGCATGTATTGCATGGAGCACTGGGTGAGGTGCATAAACAATGAATCTTGGAACACACACACACACAAAATTCAATTCAATTCAATTTTGAAAAAGTGTCTGTGTCAAACATACAGGAGACACTTGAGAAGAAACCAAAGTAGATATAAAAAGTGTGACTTGAGATTAGACATTCTAAACATTTCTTAAACAGTTGACTAATTCCTCCTAAAGAGAGAATCTGTGAACTAGAGAACAGATAAGAAGATTAACATTATATTTGGTCAAACAGATGGAAAAAATAAGTTTAGTTAAAAAAAAAAAAAAAGAAAGAATGGATGAATGAAAGAAAGACATATGGTGTAATGAAAGAAGATCTAGCTTATCTTAATAGGACTGCAGAGGGAGAAAATAGAGAGTGAAGGGAAAAAATTTCAAAGGACTGCAGAGGGAGAAAATAGAGAGTGAAGGGAAAAAATTTCAAAGAGATAATAGCTAAAAGTCTTCGAGAATGGATGAAAAGAGAATCCTCAGATTCAGTCAGCAAAACAAATCTCAAGCATGATAAATAAACAAAAAGTCTTTGTCCTTAGATATCACAGTCCAAGCACAGAACACCAGAAACAGAGGAAAGTCTTAAAAGCATCCAGAAAGAAGAGACAAATTATTCACAGAGTGGGACATTGGATTGACAGCAACAATAAAAGCCAGAAGAGAGTTGAATATTATCTTCAAAAAAGGAGAGAAAACAGCCATCTGATGAGAATTCTAGATCAAATGAAAACTGTCTTTCAAGAATGAGCTTGGGGAAAAATACAGCTGAACAACAAAGGGGACAGGCTGACAGCATCTGAACCCATGGTCAATCTTAGCACCTGTATTGTTATAACAGATATTATATATCTGCTTAAATGAAGAATCATAAATTACACAATGGTGTATTCTGACTTAAATTTATCAAGCCTTTACTATCTAACAATGTATGGGAAATAAAGGAGAGCAAGGAATAAATCACACAATACTGGAGTCAGAAAAACAGGCACTAGCTTAGTTACCTTCAACAAGTTAGTAGAATGAAAAATCTATTTTAAATTAAAACACTTAAAGTACACAACAACTAGATAAACTGAATGACCCAGAGTCTGTTCTTACTTGGGAAAACTGGCCATAAAGGGTATATTTTGGACAACTTAGAATATTTGAATTGAAGATGAAATGGTTATTAAAGGCGATCATGGAATTATTTTTACTTTCTTTAACTGTAAAAGTATCATTTGGTAATGTAGAAAAATAAATACATTTTAGACGATTTACTCAGAAGTAAAAAATAATGGCTTTTTAAAATTTGAAATAAAGTATTTTCAAATAAATCATGAGAATTTATGATCAAGAAATTTTTCACAGGAATGTCTAAATGATGTACTTTAGTAAAATAGGAGAATTCCATCTCTCTTGTCTTGGTTTGGGTGAGAAAGAGCTCTGTAAGCATATCTACATACCCCTGCTGTATACCCCACTCCTTGGTCCTCCTCATGGGGATGCAGTGATTAATCTGGAGGTTAGGTGACTGAAAATGATTTGTATATCTTGACTGAAGAAGGCATTTCACGTGTGGTGGGAGTGCAAAGATCTGGGATTTGATTGATGTTCCTTCTCTTTCTATCTAGGTCAATGGGAATAAAAAATCCAGCAACATAAATAAAATCTTAAAAAAAAAAAAATCCAGCAACTCTGTCTGTTCTGCAGACCCAAACGTTAGGTGGGCTAGTCAAGGGTCTGTACTTATAGTAAGATATCAGGAAGCCAGTTTTTGTGTCTTTTACTAAGCTATGTTTCCCAACCAAGCTTATCAAGTAATAAAGTTGATCATTTCTTTCTCTCTATATGGACACTTTAATTGTATTTCTAAGTTATTTCATTTCTCAATTGGAGAATAGTAGTAATTTCCCCCCCCTAATTCCATAAAACCATGAACATCAGATTCACTTGGAAGGGAAACTTGAGAAATAAAGAATAAAATTTGGGGAACTGAATAGCATGCCATGATACTGAACTCTGGACACAACTCAATTGAGTTGCTGTTTTTACAGAGGTTAAGTGTGCATTTCTTGAGAACTGGGGTTTCAAGTTCATACCTTAGGCAAATATGTCATCCTAACTAAAATCTGGTGCCTCAGGAAGGTGTAGGGTGTCTGAATCAGAGATATGGAGACACAGGCATTGTCTGTGTCCTAAAGGAAAGGCCTGAGCAATATATGGGATTAGAGGTCTAAAATAATACACACCACAATGTGTTACAGGGGACCAACGCCAAACAAGGACAGACTGAACCCAAGTCCAGTGTAGATGACAGTCTGATGGGAGAGACTGACTTAATAAGATGTCCACTGAAGCAGGTAAAGGTGGGAAAAATTTAATTGAGCCATGGACGTTTTGGGTAGACCTGGTACTTCTTGATGTTGTATTTCAAACTATGGAAGGCTCTTCCAGACCAAATGTAGATGAGTACAATAGAAAATCAAATGTCTGGTCCAGAAGACAAGGAAAACGGAAAGAAGGCACTTAAATACAGCAAGAAGTACTAGTCCTCTAAGTGGAAAAGAGGAGGGCAAATTTAATAACTGCATTCACTTCTTAGAAATGCAACTGAGACCCTTCTGAAATGGCTTTCAAACAGCAGAGGTAAATAAAGTGCCAGAGGCACCACTCATTTCGGCAGGAAAAATGCGTGCAGTGCCCTGCGGCCCCAGGCAGCATGGAGCACATTGGAAAAGGGGTCAGGGCTCACCAGGCACCTGGGGCCCCAACCTTTGGGAACATCATGGCAGCTTTGCACAGCATGACTACTCAGCTGAAATGAAAAGGGAATGAGGGATAAAATCAGGAGGAAATTTCACAGGTGCAGGAAATTCTATAAAGAGGTCAGTAGAGTTTCTGTCCTAGTCCCAAAATGCTTTGCGTACAAGAGTGAAAGCTGTATCACTAGTCAGCGACACACCCCTAGGCAACCTGAAGGTACAAGAAAAAGAGGGTACAGAAAGGAAAGAGCAATGAAGAGGTTTTGAATATTAAAGAGAAACAAAGGACCCTCATACTAGATGAGGACTGACATCACTGTGAGTTTCTTAAAGGCATAATGAAGCCTTTTTATGCCCCATTTCTGAAACACCATTCTCTGTGAGGGAAGAAAACATGGATGCGTGTTTTGCTCTCCACATTTGGTAAACGTGTTTTGTGAGAAGTAAACCTTGCTGAGTGATTTCTCCAGGTTTCAGTTTTATCAGCAAAATTAGCTGACAGGCATCTTAATTACCCACAACTTCAACATTCACTTGAGGCCTTTCCAATGGTCCCTTATGTTCCTTTCCTCCATCCTGTTTCAGCCTGTCACTCTGAGTCATCATCACACAGAGCATCTTGTCACCAATAACTGCAGTTCTTCTTAATTCTTCTTTGTTCTCCATTCCATTAAATCCCCTCTGTGATGGCCACTTTCTCCCTACATTGCCCAGCTTCATTTTAAGTGTTAGGTCCTCATAATTTCTCCATTGCCTAAAGCTTCAACCCCTTTGCCATTCTTTTGCGTAATTGTACTTCTTTGTTAAAACAAAAATCAAAACAAAAAACCCATAAACCTGGTAAAATCTTAATCTACCCCTAAGGTAAATGTAATGTGAACTGGATGACATTTATAATTACAGCAGGATGACCAATAAAAAATTAAGTCTATCTCTAGAAAATCAAACTGTAAGATCACTCTATGTATATATATTTTAAAAAAATATATACAGAAAATCTAGAGGGCCGTAGTCTTGTGAAAGTACAAAAAAAAAATAAAATAAATAAGGATAGATACATTTAAGATACCTCTTCATCAAAATAACCAATGAGATGGTTAAAATACAAATTGTAGAATGAAAGAATGTGATTGCAACATTTTGAACCAATAATTTTTTTCCTATCCAAAATATGTGAAGAACTCCTTCAGATTAATTAGAAAAAGATAGACATTCCAAATTAAAATAGACAATCAACTGAAAGTAAGTCACAAAAGAAATGAATGCACTATGGAAAATAAACGTATGAATTTTGTTCAACCTCTTTAGAAAAACCAGGGACATTCTAATTGAGCCTACAGTGAAATGCCTCTCCCACACACAAGAAGAGCTAACAAAATAAAAATCAGACAATATCAGTTATTGGTAAAGATGTGGGACATGAAAACTCTCACATAGTTAATAAAGAATAAACTAGTATAACCACTTTATAAAATGGTTTTCTATTACCTACTAAATTATGATATTTTCAAGTTGGCAAGTGTCATATATCCAATGATCTGACAATTCTGTTATAAATACATACCAAAGAGAAATGAACACACATATATAGCAAGAGATAAAAATGTTTAAAGTATATTATTTATAATAACTCCAAACCAACCTAACCAACCATTAACAGTGTAACAAACAAGGAAAGTATACTATACTTGAAGATCTATAAAATACAATCATATACAATAATATGAATTAATATTAGATACAATACTAAAAAGAAAAGCCAGAAAAGGAGAATATATGTCTATGATTCCATTGACTAATGGGAGAAGTATACCATAGCATGTGTTACATGATTTTAAAAAAAGCAAGGAAGTGAGTCTAAAAACTTCTAGATTATAGAAAGAGAGGGAAGAGAACTATAGAAAGAAAGGAAGAGGTGGTGAATACAAAGGGCTTTCTAGCAGGTTTAGGATGCTAATGATATTCTATGTTTTGGTGTGGATGGTAATGTGGTTGGGTTCCCCTCATAACTTCTGGTAATTCATTAAGTTATACATCTATGGTTCAAGAACTCTCATGGACCCATGTCATGGGGCAAAAAAAAAAAAAAATTTAATATTTTATTTGTTTATTTGATAGAGATTACAAGTAGAGATGCAGACAGAGAGAGAGGAGGAAACAGGTTCCCCGCTGAGCGGAGAGCCTGATGTGGGGCTCAATCCCAGGACCCTGAGACCACCTTTTAGTCAGCCAAGGACACAGCTAGAAGCGAGGGATCAAACCAGGCCCTGACTCCTGCCTCCTGAATATCAGTTGAGTTGCGCTTGAGAAAGAGCCTGAGCTGACTCGAGCCTCCTGAATTATCAGTTGAGTTGCGCTTGAGAAAGAGCCTAAGCTATGGACCCTAAGACTCGCTGACGTGACTGCCTGCACATATTAGAGGCAAAACTGGGTTGCACATTTAACTGTTACAAGATGACCCTGTACTTGCACGGATTATAAATTGCACCATTGTAAGCTTGTGAATTGTTAGTTAAAGATTAGCTAAGTAGACAAAAGTTAACTGGCGTCAGAAGATCCGCTACCAACGCTTGGGAAATGGGTTTCGTAAAAGCTTAAGAGGTTTCATGTGAATGTTACGTGTGTATGAGCAATCAACCGAGAATAGATACTTCCTTATAATTTTTTCTGTTAACTATATAATGCCTCACAGCCTTGAATAAAATTGTCACTGCTTGGACATCATCCACTGTGTCCCTCCTGTCCTCATTTCTTTACAAGTCTTAATCTCTCTCCTTTCTCTAACCCTCTCGACCCTGCTCATGTCATCGCACCAATGGCGACATGACGGGAGCAGAAGGCAGAGGCTTAACTCACTGAGCCACCCAGGTGCCCCTCATAGGGCAAAATTTTAAAAGTTTTTAAAAGTTCTTTACTTTATAGAGATATGTCTTATGCACTAATCATTTTCCATTGTAACATCTAAATGAAATTCTTTATGGAAAGTACAAAGTATTAACAAGTCTACTTATTTCTAATCTAGCAAAGGGAAGTCAAATGTTACAATGTAGAGCACAACATCTTTTAAGATTTGTTGGTAATTCAGTTTTCTCTCACATCAAAGAAGGAGGGTCACTGTAGTCTCACTTATTTTTTCTGTTGTTTCCTATGTTTTTGGTGACATATCTAAAAACTTATTGCCAAGACCAATGCCAAGAAGCTTTTGCCCTATGTTCTCTTCTAGGAGCTTTATTGTTTTAGGTCTTACATTCAAGTATTTAATTAAGTTAATTTTTGTATATGGTATAGAAGTCTGAAAAACTAAAAGGAGGTTTGTTGTTTTAGAATTATAGAAAGAAGGGATGTCTGGATGGCTCAGTTGGTTAAGTGTCTGACTCTTGATTTCAGCTCAGGTCATGATCTCAGGGTTGTGAGGTCGAGCTCCAAATAGGGATCCAGGCTCACATGTGGAGCCTGTTTAAGATTCTCTCCTTCTCCCTCTTTCTCTCTCCCAAATCTTCATCTCTTAGGAAAAAAAAAAAAAAAAAATTACTGAAGGAAGACATGGAGGTAGAGGTAAGAAACATTGCTAGATCTACTGTAAGATGTTCTGTCCTTTCTGTCCTTTCCTCTTCTTGCTCTTCTAATCCTAAGACTGCCAACTAAAAATCTTTTAAAAAAATTTCATCAAAAATACAAAGCAGATCCCTGTTATGTAGTCTTTGACAAACAATAACAGCATCTAACTGGGAATTATTGGATGGTGAAAAGTATCAACCTGAAAATGATTAGGAGAACAGAAGATCAATTCTCCAATTCCAACTAGAAGTGATGAGAAAGCAAGTAAGAAGGCTGCTAACACAGAGCTAATAGGCATTTACAGTTTCTCAAGGATTGTGTTCATAATGTCATAAGAATCTATAGATAATAGGATTGTTTATTTGTGCTGTTTCAAATATTTGCTCTTGTTTCAGTCATAAATTGTAATATTATAGTTCTGGTAATTACTCTGTCATGCTTTTTTGACTCAGAAGCAGTAGTAAATATGACTTCAAAATAAAGATATATTCCCTTTAAAAAAAAAGTAAAAGACTGGGCCTCAGTATTTATTTGTATCATAAAGTAATAAGCATTAAGCCTCAGTACAATAAGTACTCAAGATGAAAATAGTGTAAGTTTTAAACACTTCTGAGAAGTTTTCTGTCATGTCTTCTTTTAATTGGAAACACTAATACTCAACAATACCAAATTGCATTCAAAGCTCCTTGGCAGTTCTGCATGTTATGCATTGTCCTAATTTTTAAATGGCAAGATACATACACAAAAAGGATTTAGGCTTATGTAACAGAAATAAAATCAGGGACAGAAACAGGAGTGGTATCCCAGTTAGCATGACTATTTAATATGGGACCTCTTGAGTATGGGACCTCTTGAATTTTGAGTGTCCTTTTGAGCCTAGAATTAACAGGGTGGAAGTTAATTGTCTCCTGTGACTTAAAGGTATGATTTTCTTTTCTGTTTGTTTGCTGTTGTTGTCTTTTATTTAAGCCCAAGTATGATATGGATGATATGGAATAAGAAGTTCTCTTTATGCAGCAGAGTTACAGAATTTTTTTTTTCCCCTGTAACTGCAAGCTTTTGCTACAGCCCCTTCTTTCTGAAACGGCTCTCTAATTGGGAAGGGGAGTTCTAGATGTCACGTCCATTCACTTTAACTGGACAGTCCCCATAGTCTGCCAATGTTGATGACAATTAGTGCCAGTCTTCACACAAGTAAGAGGTGTGGGATTCCTACCATATTGCAGTTTGTGCAATATAAAATGCCAAACTCTAGTCAGGTATCTTGCCTGATGAATTTCACATAGTTGTATTTGTTCCACTGATAATATAGGTAGGTTGTTTTAAAACACAGGATGAACTCAAATTAACATTACAAAAATAAACAATATATATTCAAACAGCTGAGGGTTCATCAAAAGTGAAATATAAACAAACAATAAAGCAACAATTAAACAGCAAGTTCAAGCAAATCACTTCTCTTCCTCATTTTTAAAATATCTCCATTTGAATTTTTATTTTCTAACAGGAGTTTGACTGGACCAGATTTTAACAAAACAATCTTCTTTGAAAAACTTAAGGTGACCTTTCTTCAATCCTAAATTTTCATCTATCTATGCTGTTGAATAGTCTCATAGTTCTTTTCAGAGTTGAAACTATTTTAACTCAATCAACTTGAAATTAGATTTATTTTTTCACTAGGAAAAAGGACATGCATTTTTTTTTTTTCTTGTTTTGGTCATGAAGATTTGCTCTTAAGAACTAGGATCATCAGGAGCTCTTTAACAAAACCTTAAACTATCCATTTATACTTGTAAAAGCAGAAAACAAGAAAAAAAGAAATACGTTTGTAGAGTCTATTTGTAACTGAGTTAGCTTCCGAAATACTTAATATCTTAAACTTAATATCTAAATATTAAATACTTAATAAGCTAAATTAACTAAATATTAAATATCTTAATACTTGGGGCGCCTGGGTGGCTCAGTGGATTAAAGCCTCTGCCTTTGGCTTGGGTCATGGTCTCAGGGTCCTGGGATAGAGTCCCACATCCCGCATTGGGCTCTCTGCTCAGAGGGACCCTGCTTCCCTTCCTCTCTCTCTGCCTGCCTCTCTGCCTACTTGTGATCTCTGTCTGTCAAATAAATAAATAAAATCTTTAAAAAAAAATAAAAATAAATATCTTAATACTTAATATCTAAAACTATCATTTAAAAGATCATTAAAGACCTCCATAACACTGAGTACCACTTTAAGTCTCAGAAAATATTACAGGATTTAGTCAACAAGGTGAAAATGGGAATAAAAAATCATAGTATGGCTCAAGTATTTTTCCCATCAACCTTGTGTCTGTATTTTATGACGTGATTGGTGAAATTAACACAGGTATACAGGTTACAATAAAAGAAGACACTCAGCCTCTGGATTTGTTAATTGAAAAAAAAGAACATATACAATCTTTAGCAGATAAATATTTGAAATATGACCTTAAGAAATTTGAGAATCTGAAAAATAATTGCAAATTCATATAACACTTAGAAAACTGAGCAGGTAGTAGGCTTAGAAAAAAAAATGCCCTTTTCTTCAAAAGCTAAATGTTAATATACACTTAAGTCCTGAGTGCTGGTCCTTCACATGTGCTGAATTCACGTTCATCTCTGCACTCATCTTGTCAGTTCATCACTATCTTTACACTAAGACTCATCCTCACCTCAGAGTTTGATGTTTAACAAACTAAATGAAACCAAAAAGAGGCAAAGCAGTTAAAATTATATACTTTCTTTTTTTTAAGATTTAAGATTTTTTTAAGATTTTAAGATTTTATTTGACAGAGAGAGATCACAAGTAAGCAGAGAGGCAGGCAGAGGGGGAAGGGGAAGCAAGTTCCACACTGAGCAGAGAGCCAGATGCGGGGCTCGAACCCAGGACCCTGAGATCATGACCTGAGCCGAAGGCAGAGGTTAACCCACTGAGCCACCAAGACGCCCCTAAAGTTGTATAGTTTCAGCTGGGGAAAAATGTCTTCTTATGGTTATATCAGGATGTTCTCATGAAGAACTGTATCAAAGTAACCATGTCAAATCTTAGAACATGTCTACTGGTCAAAGAGTCCGTAATTTTCACTAGTTGTATGTTTTCCTTCTGTTAGCCACCCACCTTTGTATTTTGAATCCACAGGTTAGTGTCTAGCTGAATGAGTAATTTATAGAAGATTAAAATGTAATAAATGACTGCCAAAACCATAGTTTTCAAGTCAGACATTTTTATCTGACATATTATCAGACATATTTATATATTTATATTTCTACCTTAAATGTGCTTTCTTTTTCAAATCCCATTACCAATTTATACAACTAGAAAACAAAGACAAAGAACCTGAACTAAAAATCTATATTAAAAGATGTTTCCCTTTAAAGCGTACAATTCTAGAACAAAACATTATTAACAACAAATTTCCATGGTGATGTCTACCTGGTGGTTTGTCCAGAACTGATTTAAGTAGCTTATTTAGGGGTCTTATTTGTTGTAATTACAATAAGACACCATAGCTACATCTTTAAAAATCCTACATGTGATAATAATGTTTAAGATTTTAATTAATTTATTTTTTTTTTAAGATTTTATTTATTTTAGACAGAGAACATGCATGTGTGAGGGCTGGGGAGGGGCAAAGGGAAAGGGAGAGAGAGAACCCAAGCAGACTCCACACTGAGTGTGACACAGGGCTCGATTTCAAGATCCTGAGATCAGACCTGAGTCGAAATCAACAATATGATGGTCAACCAACTGAGCACCCCAGGCATCCTGATAATGTTTGAGATTTAAAAAAAAAAAAAAGGAAACAGCAATAGAGAGGACTCTGCAAATACATTTTTCCATTAAAATCAGAACTTTCACTATGTAGTATTCAATTTTTTGCCTTCACTAAAAATATAAACATTATATCATGATATATTTATATACACATTTTATGTATATATTAGCATGTAGATAGAGGCATGTAGAACTCAGGACATCATATTTTTTAAATATAAATTTAAATATTCCTAAAAGATCAAATAATAATGATATTCATATCCTGATCAAAAGTCAAAGGAAGAAATGCATTTTGTTAGTATATTGTCAGTGTTCATATTTTCATGTAATAGAAACCACACTTTCAAACTTACACCAAGAGTATTATTAAAACATGTGATAGGGGGAGGAGTCAAGATGGCGGAGAAGTAGCAGGCTGAGACTACTTCAGGTAGCGGGAGATCAGCTAGATAGCTTATCTAAAGATTGCAAACACCTACAAATCCAACGGGAGATCGAAGAGAAGAACAGCAATTCTAGAAACAGAAAATCAACCACTTTCTGAAAGGTAGGACTGGCGGAGAAGTGAATCCAAAGCAACGGGAAGATAGACCACGGGGGGAGGGGCCGGCTCCTGGCAAGCGGCAGAGCAACGGAGCACAAAATCTGGACTTTTAAAAGTCTGTTCTGCTGAGGGACATCGCTCCAGAGGCTTAACCGGGGTGAAGCGCATGCGGGGTCAGCGTGGCCTCAGGTCCCGCAGGGTCACAGAAGGATCGGGGGTGTCTCAGTGTCGCAGAGCTTACAGGTATTAGAACAGGGAAGCCGGCTACAGAGACAGAGCCGAGGAGTGAGCTCTAAGCTCGGGTTTACCTTGAACCACTCGCAGGCTCGGTCAGCTCAGAGCGCGGCCGGAGGCCAGGGTGACGGGAGCAATTGGGCGCTGTTCTCTGAGGGTGCACTGAGGAGTGGGGCCCCAGACTCTCGGCTC
>NW_022631031.1:6417311-6711659 GCF_010015895.1 Lontra canadensis | reverse complement strand
TGGGGGGAGGGGGGTTGGGGGGTGGGGTTATTATGGACATTGGGGAGGGTATGTGCTATGGTGAGTGCTGTGAAGTGTGTAAACCTGGCGATTCACAGACCTGTACCCCTCGGGCAAAAAAATATATGTTTATAAAAATAAAATTAAAAAAAAAAAAAGAAAAGAAAGGGAAAAAAAAACATGTGATATACTACATATTATATATTAAAATTGGAATATAAATAATATCTAAGAGGGCTCAGGAACTGGGCTTGGACACCATATAATCAGAAATAGTACAAGAAAATACCCAGCAGTGAAAAGTCAGGTTACCCAGGATGAAATGAAGATTAACATTTAGTAAATTAATTGGGGAGGGCTTTTATGATTAACGCCTATGTGAAATTTAAGAAGCATGGCTTAAACAGAGGAATAAACACATCACAACAATCTCAGCCAATTCCAGCAGGTGCTCTGAAGTTACAATGACCCTTCACAAGTAGCATAACCCACTACAACCCTACATTGGTAAATTATGATATGCAGTTTGCCCCTGGAAGGGGGCCATGATGTGGAGAGGTGGTTTTCTTGATTAGACAGCCTGCATTCCTGGAGAGGGCTGCCTGTAGAGATGTCTGCTAATAGCTCTCAGTACCTGCAAGTCCTACAAGGGTATCTAGGTGGCACTATGTAGAGAACACGATGGCGTCCATGTTCCTAGTGAAATACCACTGCCAGGACTGCCCAACATCTGGCCCTAGAGCATACGAGCCAAATGCCTAAAACTACACCATTGTTTCTTTGGAAGTTCCTAATGTTCAAGGCCTGAAAGGATCAGAAGCATATACTGCTGCCCTTCATATCGTCTCCTTTCACCTCCAAATTTCTCATAGAGTCAACACCATGAAAATTAAACCATGTGCAAGTCTTAAGTTGTAGCTTCTGGATTTTCAGAAACTATGGTAGGAAAAAATCAATCTAAGATGGCATTACAAAACGTACTAAATATGAGTAAGTACACACTTGGCCTTCTGACTATTCAAATGCTATGTTTAGCTCCATTTAGCTGTTCACATAATAGCTATAACAATCTGAATCTGCCTAATGTAATGCAACTCTTCCCCATACAAATAAAACTTCAATCATACTCAAGTCTCCCCCAAAAGGTGACCCAATGCTCATTATTAATTATAATCACAACTATTTATAAATGGCATTAGTTTCTCTTTCAGGTTAGTCAAAATTTTATTTATAGTTTCTAGGAATTTTTGACCAGGATATAAAATCAACTACCTCCATAGCATAGGAAAAAATTTAAAAAGCCCTATTTCAAATTTTCTAGAAAATATAAATATGCGTGTGTGTGTGTGTGTATCAGTTGCATTCTTGGTATTGGCAATAACAAGATTAGATTGATGAGTAGTGGTAATTTGAGTGAAGTCTATGTAACCTTTGTTCCTTTTATCATAATCACACAGTTTATGAGGCAAGAGTTTTTGTTAAGGACCATGGGGCATGTTGTCTGTTTTACTTCAGTTTGGATGCTTCCTTTGCAAAGAAATTCTTTGCTGAGTAAAACATCTTTACATTCTACGTCCATGTTGAGAAGGGAGGGTTCCATGTAACTTTTTTTCCAAATCTCCTTATTACCCGTCCTCCAGGCTTATTTAGACCCTGATAATCTGCCAAAATCATTAGCCACTCCATCGAGTCTGTATATATTTCTACCTTAGATCTCCTCTCCTTCCAGTCAGTATTGAAATTTGGCATGCTGCCAGATGCTTCCGCACAGGAAAGATTTACTTTCTCCACTATTGTCGAGCGCCCCCTTCCCCTTGTGCATCATTATGAAACTGTAGTATCGACCCTTCTATTGCTGTTGACATATCAGGCACGGTCATCAGTAAACCAGTTTCACTTACACCTGATTCATAAGGAATTTCCCATAAAAATTCTCTATAAATGTGAGTTGTGTGAAAGGTGGCAATGACATCAACACGTTAGCAGGTTAGCTCTTTGTAGGTTTTCAAATCCACTCGAGACATAATGCCAAAAGGTTATGACTAACACAGGATTTTATGGTTTGCCAGACCAGAGACCTTTAAGCCATATTGTTGTTTGATAACCTGGGGTCAGGTTAGGGTTTCTACATGGGCACAATAGAGAACCAGGGATTGCCTGTAGATAGAAAAATGGTCAGTTGCTTAACAAAACATGACTTTGTTGAAGCAAAAACACCACCAACCACAGCAAAAGCCTAGATTATTCTTTGGTGATTCCTCTTGCCTGAGAGTGCTTATGTCAGAATTTGCATGCCCACTGAATCTTAAGTGTATCCGCAGGAAAAAGTACTGTTACTGCTTGAATTTCAGCCTTGATCACCTTGAAATTTCTGTAGCTTACAACCCACAGTTCACACAGGAACGGTGACAGAACAAGTTTGATATATGCTGGCTCTAAAACAAAGAGAATTCTCAAAGGTTTGGCTTATTTCAAGTTGAAGAAGAAGGAAGATGCAGAATGTACTTTGGAGGGTCACTCAGAAAGTAACTGAGACAGCAGGAGCCTGAATTTTCATGTGGCTTATCTCCCCTCTCCAAGCACAATAATAACTTAACAAGGAATCTGAAATATCTGTGACTTCCTATGCACCTGGACATATCTTAAGGAACTGATACAGCAAAGTAATGGGATGCCCTTCAGGAGGTTAAAGTGATCTGTCTCCATGAACAAAATTATCATGAATCTAGATAGCTGATATGAACCTGAGCCATTATGAAAAGGTACATTGCCACAACCAAAATAAACAAAGAAAAGTGCTGCCATCATTTCTTCTTTAAGAGACAGGGGGAAAAAAACAAACAAACAAACAAAAAAAAAAAAAACAGTTGCCAGATCTGTGCCTGTATGCCAAGCCAAATCTGGCTTGATTCACCTGGCCAAAGAGGATGTGTGTGGCTGTGGCTATTGTTGCATACATAAGTAAGATCTTTTTCAGCTTCCCAGGTCCATTAAAGGACCTATAGTCATTAGTTCATACCCACGGATCCCTTTGGTTTTAATTTTGTGACTATTTGTCTCACCTCATTCCCTATTACAGTAACTGTACTGTTTTGTTTCGGGAGCCAAATCAATGCTCTGAGTTTGTCTACCGACTATTTATTTAACACAGGTTCCCTGCAGGTATTTTGTAAGCCAACAGCCTACAGGATTATAACTCCCAACAAGCCAAAAAAAAAAAACAAAACAAACAAACAAACAAAAAAAAGAACTAAGACACTACAAATCAATGATAGATAAATCATACTATTGTATCAGGCAAGAAGATATAAAAGTAATAAAGCCTTAATTGAGTGGAGGTGTACTTTTATTCAAGTTGGTACTCAGGGGAGATCTCTTAGCCAACTAAGAGCTGATGTCCAACTGCCAGAACACAAGTGGAAATCCTTTGTTGGGAGAGTATATTGCTAGAGACTGTCAGTCACGGTGTTGACAGATGAGATGACCTTTGAGGGGCCTCTCTACACAGCTTTCATCTGTGCCATCTTGTTGGTGAGAATGTAAATTGGTGCAGCCCCTATGTAAAACAATATGGAGGTTCCTCAAAAAGTTAAAAATAAAAATACTGCATGATATAGTAATTCCATCCTGGGTATTTACCCAAATAAAATGATAACACTGATTCAAAAGATTTATATACACCTATATGTATTGCAGCATTGCTTACAATAGCCAAGACATGGAAGGAACCTAAGTGTCCATCAGTAGATGAATGGCTAAAGAAGAGATGGTATATACATACACAATGGAATATTATTCAGGCATTAAAAATGAAATTTTGCCATTTATGACAACATGAAATGAGCCTAGAGGAGGGTATTGTGCTACATTAAGTAATTCAGAAAAAGACCAGATGATTTTACCTACATGGGGAATCTAAAAAACAAAACAAATTAACACATACACACATGCTCACAGAGACAGTTCTCATAAAAAGAACAAACTCTTGAGTGCCAGAAGGGAGGGGGAGTTGGAGGGATGGGCAAAATAAGCAAACGGGTTTAAGAGGTACAAACTTCTAGTTTAAAATAAATAAGTCATGGGGATGAAAAGTACAGCATAGGAATATGGTTGATAAAATTGTAATAATTTTATATGGTGATAGATGGTAACTATGCTTATCATGGTGAACACTGGGTAATATAAAGAATTGTCTAATGAGTATGTTGTACACCTGACACTAATATGGCCTTGTATGCCAACTATGCTTCAGTGAAATAAATGAATAAATAGAGCCACCTTTATTGTGGTAGGAGCTTTGCCCCAATGTCTTTGAAGAGTTTTGTTTTTTTTTTAAAGAAATGGAAAAATCATTTCTACTAGCACATTCAACCCCAAATGCCATCAGTGATGAATTCCTTTATGCATTTTCTATTTCCATATACATATTTTATATATATTTATACATCTTACTTTCTCGATTAGATAACATCTACAAGATACACTATTGATTCAAACACTTTTTTGAGATAAAACTAAAACCCACTACATAAAATCTACACATCTATTTCATGATGTATTCCAATGTAAGAAATGTTGAAAGATTTTTTTTAAAAAGAGCCTAACGTAGAATAAGATGATTTAGGTCATGCTGTATACGCACTGCTGGCATCTTTGACATTTCGATATACTTCTTTATGGGTTTTTTTTTTTAGGCTTGTTTTTTTTCAATATAATTTTATTTCTATTACACTACTAGTGGTTCTCCAATCTTGTTTTGCTTTAGAAGGTCTCCGGGGAGCATGATAATGGTGCATGTTTGGGGCCCAGTTGTAAATGTGCTTAATTCATGGAATCTGGGAAGGGGTGTCTAGGTCTGCACTGTTATCAAAAAAGGATATTTTGAAGCAGACAGTCTAATCACTGGTACATTCTGACAAGGTCTCCCTCCTAGACCAAACCTTTAATTAGAGTCTTCTTTCTACTAGGCCTTGCTCTTAATCCTGGCCTTGGTCTACAAACCTATTTTCACAAGGAATTCTGGGGAGCCAAGGGAGCAAGAACCACCCCCCAAACTTGATATGCAATTAAGCTTGATATCTAATCAAGTTCCTCTTCCCCCACCTTGATACCTAACCAAATTCTTCATAACTTTACCATCCTCTCCCCCGTTCTTCTACTGGCCTCAAATTCCCACCTGCCCCTCTTGCATTTGGAGTTGATTTAGATCTTTTCCTGCTACTGCAATAGTCTTGATCCTTACTGCAATAATCTTGAGTAACATCTTCCTTGCTATTTTTAATAAGTATCTGGTATAAATTATCTTTTACAATATTATGGAAAATTTTTATTCATGTTTTAATTTTAATTTGCTGTGTCATCATATGGCTCTAAGCTCCTCAGAAAATGTAAATCTTTGCCTCTAGAGAGGCAAAAAGAACAGTCATTCTTTTTTTTTTTTAGATTTATTTATTTATTTGAAAGAGAAAGAGAGAGAAGTAGAGGGAGGGAGAAACCCAAGCAGACTCTGCTGACTGCGCAGAGCCCAACATAGGGCTCAGTCCCACAATCACAAGATCACGACCTGAGCTGAAACCAAGAGTCAGTGGCTCAACAGACTGTACCACCCTGGTGCTCCTTGACTGTTGCTCTTTAGTCGAGAATTTTGGACTAGGACTTGAGGATCCCCACGGACTCATAATGGCCACCTTAAACATTTATTCAAGATATACCAGGATCTGTGCTCCTGACCAGGAAAGAATAACAGAGACTGAAATTACTTTCCAATCAGAAACTACTGAAAGGATGAAATCTATAAACCAAGTACTCTCAAGACATGACATTGGTCAAAGAGATCTGTGATCCCTAAGAGACTAGGAACAAATAAGGTTATTCATTTTTCTAATTTATTTATTTGTTTGCTTATTTATTTATTTATTTTTATAAACATATAATATATTTTTATCCCCAGGGGTACAGGTCTGTGAATCGCCAGGTTTACACACTTCACAGCACTCACCATAGCACATACCTTCCCCAATGTCCATAACCCCAATGCCCCTCTCCCAACCCCCCTCCCCCCCATCAACCCTCAGTTTGTTTTGTGAGATTAAGAGTCACTTATGGTTTGTCTCCCTCCCAATCCCATCTTGTTTCATTTACTCTTCTCCTACCCCCTTAACCCCCCATGTTGCATCTCCTCTCCCTCATATCAGGGAGATCATACGATAGTTGTCTTTCTCCAATTGACTTATTTTGCTTATTTATTTTTAATTTTAATTTTAATAGAGTTAACATACAGTGTTATAATGGTTTCAGGTGTACAATGTAGTGATTCAACAATTCTGTACATTACTTAGTGCTCATCTTGATAAGTATTTTCTTAATTTCATTCACTTATTTCACCCATCCTTTTACCGCCTCCCTTCTGATTACCATCAGTTTGTTCTGTATAGTTGAGTTTGTCTTTTGATTTTTCTTTTTCTTTGTTTTGTTTATTTAATTCCATAATCCCCACAAACTCTTAATATTTAGAGTCTAAATATCACCCTGCTATAGTGTTTTCTCCATATGTTTTTATTGATAAGCCCCTACCAGGGGCCCTCAGGAGCTGAGCTACAGAGTTTTTTCTAGTGAGAACAGGTAAGATGATGACATTTGACATAATCTTCTTCATTCTTACATCAAAACAACTTTACTTCCAAAAATAACATTTTTATTTTTTCTTTGCCATGAACAAGTGACAAAACTTCACTTAAGGCATAAAAAAGTAGATGTGAAATCCTATGAAACCAATACACAACACATACCTACTAAGAATTCAGATGATACTTGCTACTCTTGAACCCACTATTCTGGGAGACCATAACCCCACTGAAAGCAGGGATCTCATTTCAGAACAGCATTTCAGAAAGAGATAATATAAAACAAAGTGTCACTACAAGGAGTTTTCACTCCATTGTTACCTCCTCTAACGTATCATTGATGTCATAATCAAGGAAGTATTTTTTTGGCCTTCTCCTATGACATCAACAGGGAATGGGTCAACATCAGAGATGATAAATCTAGGGGTGCCTGGATGGCTCAGTCTGTTAAGCATCTGACTAGTGATTTCTGTTCAGGTTATGATCTTGTGGATTGTGAGATCAAGCCCCGAATCAGGCTCTGAGCTCAGTGGGGAGTCTGCTTGGGATATTCTCTCTCCCTCTGCCCCTTCCTGTGTGCTCTTTCTCTCTAAAAATAAATAATTTTTTTAAATGATAAATCTACTCTACTATTTAAGATAATTGGATTTTTTTTTTCCTGTGGTATACTAAGAAATATCTGGACCTCAACCTCATTCAACCAAGGACACTGATGAGTTCACAAATCAATCAGTCTAATGTTTATAAACTCTCACTTGAGTCCTATTAGATTAAATTCAAATTCTGGTTAGTGCATTGGTACTGGACATTCCAATCTTTAAAAACTTAGAAAAGGAGAAACCAGAGAAATAACTTGAGAGAAACTAATTAAATGTGAGGAGGAAAATGAGCCATGGGTTTCTGAGTATCCAAGTGAAGAAAAATGTGTTTTTGTCAAATAATGGAATGATTAATTGTGCCAACTACAACTGACAAATTGAATAATATAATGACAGAGAACTGACCACTGTATTAGCAATATGGAGTTTAAATTGACAAGAGCAAAATCAGTGGAATATTGGAAATAAAAGCTTAATTAAACTGTATTCAGGGAGATGAGGCTGAGAAAGGCTGGAGGCAATAAAAATAAATTTGTAGAGAAGTTTTGCTGTTGTGGGGAGGGAAAATAATTTTCCTTCTACACTCCTAGGTTCTTTACTAATGTCCTCCTGTAATAAAAGACAAATTAATGGAGAAAAATAAACAAAAGCTTTATAACATGTATACCTCCTGTATGAGTAGGAAATACCCAGGAAAACTGAGTAATTCCTCAAAATGGCCCAAGCTACCACCTTAAATATCATGTCCAGCTAAAAACAAAAGATGTTTTGAGTTGGGGGAGCCAGTTATGGCAGTTACTGAGAAAGGCACAACAAAAAAAGAGTAAGATTATTATGTAGCTTTAGGTCTTTGCTTTCTCTATTGATAGACATTTCTAGAGATTAAGTCATCATTTTTTCCCCATACAGAGAAAGAGAGAGAGAGAGACACCCTCATAAATGTAAATGTCTCTTACAAACAAGCAACATCTATTCAGTTTTCAAAGCTTTTCCTATGTCTGCTGTTTCTTAAAAATAATCAGCCTAAAATAATCTTTATGCCAACGAGACAAATTCTGCCCCTCTTCACTTTAATTTTTTTTTTTAATTTATTTGACAGAGAGAAATCACAAGTAGACAGAGAGGCAGGCAGAGAGAGAGGGGGAAGCAGGCTCCCCACTGAGGAGAGAGCCCAATATGGAGCTCAATCCCAGGACCCTGATATCAAGACCTGAGCGGAAGGCAGAGGCCCAACCCACTTAGCCACTCAGGAGCCCCTCCCCTTCATTTTATAAACAAATTAAAAAAGATATGGTAGAGGCTAGATTAATTGAAGAGAAACACAGTGTTAAAAAATTCATTTGTAAGCTAACTGTAATATCAATTACAGTTTTTGATTTTTGATGAAATGATGCAGGTGGTATGTGGGAATGTTGTTCCAGGAAAATAAACAATTGGAGACTGATGCTCTTGAGGATATGAGAGGGACTGGATTTACAGATGAATAGTTTAGCCTTGGATTGAAGGGACTGTTCTCCCATAGGGACCACAGGGAGAGCAAATAACAGAGGACAGTTGCATGTTTTTATACTGAAATGGTAAATGTGGTGGGAAAATATATATGGAAAATTTTTTTTCTTATTACTTCTTTTTCCTCAGTGAAATAGTAACCAAGGATATCAGCTGAGGATGACAAGTGGGGGAAATATGGCAGGTTTCAAGGTTGAGGATGTGACCTGAGTCCCTCACACTACAGAGGGTGAAAAGACAGCAGAAATTTATTTAGGAAGAATACCTTTGAGAACCCAACTAAGGTCAATGTAAATGAATTTAAAGTAAACTGTTCATGTTGGTTGGTTTGTTGTCTTCTGCTGCGTGGAGGAGAAGCTCAAGAGGGAGAGAGTCTATTTAATTCAGGTAGGTAATTTTTGTGTCAGTTTCTCTCTTATAGAATATAAGGTTTATAAAACCAAGGAGTTCATTCTGTTCATTTTTTGTTTGTTTCTTATTTGTTTTTGTTTTTTGTTATTTGTTTTTTGTTTTTTGTTTTGTATTTGTTTTAAGTATCCCCACTCCCTGTAATAGTCCCTACCTTGTAATTTGCATAGTAAATATTTGGACAGATAATTAATTCATGGACCCATGGGAAAACAAACATACTAATTTCCATTCTAGTCAAGACTAGCCATATACAAGTCCTCAATCCAAAAGTTTCAAGACTTTTCTCCAAAATTACCTCTTTTTCCTATTCACTAAATTTCTTCTTCTATTATTGTATAATGTTATGAGGAAAAATGCTCCTGTGGTAGTATTCACTGAAGAATTAGAATTAGTGGTACAGCCAGTTAAAAAAGAAAAAATTCAACTGAGTAAATCTGAAGCCCTAATTGTCTTTATTAAATGATTCATGAATCATCCCATCTTGCAAGCAGAGTGCAACTCAAAGCGTTGTAGAAAACGGAAGGTTTTTTTATAGGAAGGAGGGTAGGGCAAAGAAGTTATTAGTCAAAGAAAAGAAAGTATTGTTTCAGGCAAGTTCCCTTTGCCTAAGTGGGGAAGAACAGGGTGCCTTATCATGTACATTACCTTATTTTCCTTGGGGTGGGGGTATGGAGAAAGGTCCTTGTGACAGATTACCTCATTGGCACTGACCAGAATTTTTCTGACTGTCCGGATAAAACTACATTTCTGAGGTTGAAAACTAGAATTAGGTTGGGGATTAAGACCTGGTTTGCTGACTTGGCCTAGTATAAGTGATTCCATCTTGGGCCTGAGGTTTTCTTTTTAATAAGTCTAATTGAAACTTCCTCCACAGAAAAGCACTTTTACTATTTTGATAATATGAAAATGAAATATGTTACTGAAACTCTTAGAATTTGTCCTAATATTGTAAGAACCAGACATCTGCAGCCTTTGCAGATATTGGTTCTCTGTGCATATCCATGAAAGCAACCATATTTCTGTTGGCTGCCATCTATAGGACACAGAAATTCTGAATACGCTTGAAACCTATTTATCAACAGAATTTCTTTTACATGCTTCTTCCTAGCCAAATACAAATCAGAGTGTATGGATATTAATATCTGTCAAAACCTTCTGAGAAGTTACTGATATTCTCCTTTCTGTCCAGGTAGCATGAAGAACCTCTGAAAGGAAATTGGGATGTGGTAGGTGTCATTGTTGCCTAATGTCACACTTTTGCATATCTGTCTCAACTTTGGCCCAGCATAGCCTCCTTGATTCATTTTTATGACACATAGGAGTCATTCAGTAAAAATCTGTTGAAGAACTGACAATTCTCTTATAACAGTAATAAGAGCTAATATTTATAATACTACTTGCCAAGAACTTTTCCAATACTTTTCATATGTTAAGTCCCTTAATCTTCTCAAAAACAATATCAATAAGTGATTGCCCAAAGAGTGAAGATTTTTCTTCCATTTTTATTGCTTTATGTTTAGGTTTCTATTTTAGTCTGGGACATTTAACATTTTATGAGATTTAGAGGAAAATAGATTCTACATCTTACTAGAAAGATGAAAATCTCAGATAATGGCTTACCCATCTTCCCTTGCAGCTTTGGTTTGAATGGGTACTCTATGTAGACACATACACCCCAGATATTAAACTGAAAGCTAGAAACAAAAAATATGCAGTGCCATAAAGAGTAAAGAATTGGAGTGTCAGCTAAAGTCAGCTTAATTTCCCAAGAGATTGACTCTCTTGTTGCAGCAAACTGCAAACCCTTGTTCCATGCCATGTATCCTAAACAGAAATCCTAGATAGTTGTTTTCTTTCCCTTTGTTCCACACTAATTGTATGTAGCCAGTTCCTAGGTTCTTAGCTACATAGTACTAGTTAATTATTTATCTTTACATTAATCAATTAATTTTTGTATGTATTCTCCTGTATAGGAATTAGTGGTTGGGCTTTTCCTGGAGATCAGATTTGGGATGTATTGTCACTGACTGAAAATTGAAGCACATTTTTTTTCTTTACAAGAAGCCTACAAAGGGTATCACCAAGCTGCAGAGTCTGAGAAAGAAATGGTAATAAATGAGTTGACAGGGAGAACATCCTCTACAGCAAGAAAACTTCAAGTGAGATAATGCCCCAAATATGCATAAATTATCCAAGGACCCTATGAAAACATCAGTGAGAGAATACTCCTTCACAATCTGCCCAGTTTTGGAAGTGTGATGCCAGCTCATAACATTACCAATCATTAAAGTATTTCTGCCCTTCCTTCCCCCCATCCCTCCACTCCAAACATGGTGGTAGGTGTGGATTTAAAACTATTTCCAGGATAGCAGAGTAGGAGAAAAAGCCAACTGTTCTTCATTTATTACAGACTTCCCTATTGCATGCGTCCAAACTGAGAGGTGGGGGTGGGGAGGCTCTTTGATTTTGAATCAAGTCCAAAGTTTGATTTTAACATGGCATTGGGAATTTGAAAAGTAACTACAGTTTGTATTACAAGGAAAAAAAATGTGATAATTGAAGTCATAAGAATAGAGTTTTCTATATATTTTTAGTAGCAGTAGAAAAATTAGCTCCCTGTACCTCTGTAGAGGAAGAATGGGAAACCAAAGTAAAATTGCTTTATGATTAAGTTCCTGAAGTCATATATTTCACTCTAATAGTTTGACAGGAAATGTGCAGAATTACGTAGACCAAAAATAGACAATTTGATTGATGTAACTCTTTCCTGAAAACATGCGTACTAAAATAATCATTTTTGCTTTAAATATAACTAAATTGAAGTAACATATTTTATAAAACTAAATAGCTATTTTCCTTCTGTATTTTATTCTGTGAAGCTATACACAATGTAAGGGAGGGGTGTTTTTCCTTCCCTTCTCAGTATAATTAGTTGGCAGAGTTTGATAACTGGACATAAAAAACTCCATAAAAAATTTTCCAAGCACATTCCACTCTGCTGTATTTCTTTGCAGTTTTTAGTCACATTCTGAGGAGCATAAGTAGATGTATTACCTTATTTACATAATGGAACCGTGAAGTCAGCACAGCTATTGCATAGGCTATCATGTCAGTGAGAGCTTTAGAGACTCAATTCAGCTTTAAGAAGAGATTCCAATATGCATTCAAATCAGTATGCTCTATATACATTTTTTTTAATTTCAAACAAGAACCTAGAAATGGTTGAACTGAATTGATTTCTAGCCCAAGCAAACATGTTTACGTTGATAGGATAGCAAAAAACATAGAGCATACAATATTTTTACTTCAGTTTTTACTTTACTTTGGAAGATTCTATGATAAAATTTTTGATATTAATCTAGTATGATGCAAATTCCTCCAGTAAATTAAAAGTTTCCAATTTCAATGTCTCTATACTTACTAGAAAATGCTGCAATTTCATGACTAAGTTAAAAATGCATATGTTAGGAAAAAGAGAATCCATAAATGACCAATTTTAAGTATATGTATTTTAACAACATTTTCAAGTAGTCACACATTTCATTCATTTATAGTCTAAACAGTTTGGTTTTACAGAATCATATTTTAATAGTAAAACAGTTAATTTGATTGATTAGATAATTTTGTGTGCACCTAATTTCCTAAAACTAATGTAAAAAAATGAGACCCAGAATGAGTAAATATTTGTATTCTCATATTCATTTCAAAGAGGACCAGATAGGAGGTGCCTGGGTAGCTCCCTCAGTTGAGTAACTGACTCTTGATTTTGTCTCAGGTAGTGATCTTGGGGTCCCGAGATCTGGCCTCAGGATGGGCTCTGCACTCAGGGCTCAGCATGGAGTCTACTTGAGATTCTGTTCTCTCCTTCTGCCCCTCCCTCTGCTCATGAGCATTCTCTCTCTCTCTCAAATAAATAAATAAATCTTTAAAAAAAGACCAGAGGGGTGCCTGGGTGGCTTGCTGTTAAGCATCTGCCTTCAGCTCAGGTCATGATCCCAGAGTCCTGGGATTGAGCCCCAGGCTTCTTGCTCTATGTGGCATGAAGCCTGCTTCTCCCTCTCCCACTCCTGCTTGTGTTCCCTCTCTAGTTGTGTCTCTCTCTGCCAAATAAACAAAGAAAATCTTTAAGAAAAATAAAAATAAAATAAAATAATTTTTAAAAGGCCAGGTAAACTTTTAGTATTGTAAATGCATTGTGGTTTATAATTATTTGTCATTTAAAAGCTATTTGAAAATTCTGTTTTGTTTTCAAAAAATTGAAAACAAACACAGAATCGTGGAATGACCGAAGTGGAAGAACCTTTAAATTTGTTAAATGCAACCCTTCACTTTAGGAGAAGGTAAGTAAGAACCAAAGAGCAGACAGATTCTTTAATAACAGAAGATAATGGACTTGATTAACAGCATTTATTAAATAATATTAAAATTCTCACAATTATGAATTATTAAGTCAGTATCTTATTTAATTCATATAATCTTACTTGATCTTACTGTTAATAACTATGTTTTATGATCCAGTGAAAGCAAAAGATGCTTTACACTTTTCTCTCTTCTTATTCCTTTCTAAAAGAAAATTAGGAGGAAATAAGGTATTGTCCCTAAGATCCATGTCTTGATAATTTTACTTTTTTTACTCAAATGTAGTAACATTGTTACAAGGTGTTCCCAGAAAATTAACATTATCCTTCCTTAATGTACAGCATAACATACTAAATTTACAACTGACTCTCTACCTACAGCTTCTGCCAATTTTGGCATAATCTCTTACTAACATAGCTCTTTACTTTTAAGGTTCAATTTATGTTAAACAATATAAACCTTAACTTGCAACGTAAGATTCAAAGATTGAGTTACAATAATAATTTTCCTGATTATACTATAAATATAAAGTTATCTAATTTCTACTTCTACATCAATTTAGGAAAGAACTGAATAGTTGTTTACTTTTGTTGAATAAGAAAAGTTGAATTAGTTCAGAGTCTAATTTGGACTTCTAAGGAATTGAAGATATGCATATTTTACTGGATTAAAAAGGAATGACCATGGTATCACTGGCTTTAAGCAACACAAACTCTTTGGTCTCAATTAAAATACATTAAAATATGTAACATGAAGATAGATAATAATTCTCACTTCATGAAGTTGTTTGAAGGAATAAGTTATCTAAATGTGTCTAGGACACTTTCTGATGATTTGTATCACTCAATATTTTTTTCCTAATTCTTTCTATATCAATAATTGTATTTTCCCCCTTAGGAATTTTTTTTTAAAGACTTTATTTATTTATTTGACAGACAGAGATCACAAGTAGGCAGAGAGGCAGGCAGAGAGAGAGGGGGGAAGCAGGATCCCTGCTGAGCAGAGAGCCTGATGCGGGACTCGATCCCAGGACCCTGGGATTATGACCCGAGCTGAAGTTAGAGGCTTAATCCACTGAGCCACCCAGGTGCCCCCCCTTAGGAATTTTTTATTAACTTTTTAATTATTAGTTTATACATGAATTATACAGGTGAGTTATATGCTTTTTTGAAAAATAATTCTTGAAGCACTCTTGCCAATTACTTTTACAGTAATATTTTTCATTAAATAAATATTTTAATAATAACTCAATATATTTATTACTATATATAAGAAAATGATTTCTAAAAAAAGCAAATAATTGTATATTATAGAATTCAATTATTTATATAATTACTTATGTGTTTGATAAGTTTATATTTTAATTAATCTAAGGTTTGATAATTTGATGGAAATTATATTATATTAAACTAATTATATCAGTACTCCTTAATATATTTTCTACAAAATAATTATATCAATATGAATATTCACACTACCACCAGAAATAGTAGAGGTAAGAACTCCAAACATGCCTGACTTTAAAATGACTTGCTTTGTCTCAGATACTACTTTTGTCCTATTATTTTAAAGGATTGCATTTTTAACAAAAATGGGTCTACTCCATAACAGTGTAGTAGAATATATATTCTTATATTCTATAATTCATAGAAATAATATTTGTGGGGTTTATTTATTGATTCCTGGATCCCATCTCAAGAATAAAGAATAATTCCAAAAACAGAGTAACTTGATTTGATAACCTAAAAGCTTTTGATGAAATTTATTTATCTTTCTGAGAACAACATTCCTAAGAGAAACAGTCAGTGCATGCTGAAATAAGTTATCTTAACATATAAGGTCATTATTTTTAGTGTATCTCATGATTTCGTTTTTTAAACAACTTTATTGATATACAATTGACATGTAAAAAGTTGTATTTATTAAGGGTATGCAACTCAATGAGTTTGGACATAAGTGTACTTCTGTGAAAACACCACCACAATCACAAAATCAATGCTATAAACATATCCATCACAACCACAGGTTGTTATTAAGCACAGGTTATTATTATTTTTTATTGTTGAGAAGACCACTTAATATAAGAACTATCCTCTTGGCAAATTTTTAAGTATACAATAAAGTAGCATCAACTATAGGCAATATGATGTACAGTACATCTCTTGGACTTATTCAGCTTGCATAAATTAAAATTCATACCCTTTGGTGAACTTCTCCATTCCCACTCCTCACAATGTCTGGTAACCACCATTCTACTCTCTACTTCTGTGAGTTTGACTATTTTAGGTTCCTCATATAAGTGGGATCACAAAGTAATTGTTCTTCTCCATTTGGCTTATTCTATTTAACATAATGTCCTCCAGGCTCATCCATGTTGCCACAAATAGTAGGATTTCCTTCCTTTTTTAAGGCTGCATAATATTTTATATTATATAAATACCACATTTCCTTTATTTATTCACCTGTGAATGAACATTTATGTCACTATCTATCTTGGTATCATTCTGCAATGAACATGAGAATGCAGATACATTTTTGAGATCTTTATTTCAATTCCTTTGGATATACCAGAAGGGGTATGGCTGAATCACATGGTAGTTTATTTTTAATTTTTTGAGAAGCCTTCATAATGTTTTCTATTATAGTGGCTGCACCAAAATACATTCCTACTAACAGTGCACAAGTGTTCTCATTTTTCACATTTTCACTAACACTTGTTATCTTTTGTTTTTTTAGTAATATCCATTCTAATTAGTGATATTATGATTTTAATTGGCATTTACCTAATAGCTAGTGATACTGAGCATCTTTTCATATTTTTGTTAGTTATTTGTATTTCTTTGGAGAAATATTCAGGTCCTTTGCCCACTTTAAAATATTTTTGGATATTAACCTTCCATCAGATACATGCTTTGTAGATATTTTCTTCCATGCCAAAGGCTGCCTTTTCACTTTGTTGATTGTATTCTTTGATGTGCATCAGTTTTATTGGTTGATATAATCTTATTTGTCCTTTTATGCTTTTGTTGCCTATGCTTTTAGGGTTATATCCAAGAAATCATGGCCTAGGCCAATGTCAAAAGGTTTCCCCTTATGATCTCTTTTAGGAGTTTTTTGGTTTCAGGCTTTTCTTTTAAGTCTTTAATCCATTTTGAGTTGACTTTGTGCATGGTGTAAGATAGAAATTTACAACGTGCCAAGACTGAATCAAGAAAAAATAGAAAACTTGAACAGATGAATTACAAATAAGGAGATTAGATCAATAATTAACAACTTCCTAACAAAAAGCTCAGGACCAGATGGATTCATAGGTGAATTCTACCAAATATTCTAGAAGAATTAATACCAACCCTTCTTAAATTCTTCCAAAAATAGAAGAGGAAGAATACTTCCAAACTCATTTTATGAGACAGGTATTGCCCTGATACCAAAACCAGACAAAGACACCACAGAAAAGGAAAACTACAGGCCAATGTCCCTGATGAATATAGATTAAAAAAATCCTCAACAAAATATTAGCAGCAAACCAAATTCAACCATACATGGAAAGGGTCATATACCATGACTGGGTGAATTTATTCCTGGTATGCAAGGATCATTCAACATATGTAAATTAATTAGTGTGATACACCATGTTAACAACATGAATGATAAAAAACACATGATCTCATTAGGTGTAGAAGCAGCATTTAAGAAAATTCAACACCATTTCGTGGTAAAAACCCTCAAAAAGTGGATATAGAAGGAACTTACCTCAGCACAATAAAAGCCATTATATGAAATGCCCACAGTTAATAAAATGATCACAGAAATAGAAGAAAGGCCCTAAAATCCCTATAGAATCCCTAAAGACTCCAAATAGTCAAAGAAATTTAGAAGAAAAAGGACAAAGCTGGAAGTATCACACTTCCTGATTTAAAACTATATCACATGTGCCTGTTAGCCATTTGTATGTCTTCTTTGGAGAGGTGTCTGTCCATATCTTCTGCCCATTTTTTGACATGATTATCTGTTTTGTGTGTGTTGAGTTTGAGGAGTTCTTTATAGATCTTGGATATCAGCTCTTTGTACTGTCATTTGAATATCTTCTCCCATTCCCTGGGTTGCCTCTGTTTTGTTGACTGTTTCCTTTGCTGTGCAGAAGCTTTTGATCTTGATGAAGTCCCAAAAATTCATTTTTGTTTTTGTATCCTTTGCCTTTGGAGACCTATCTTGGGAGAAGTTGCTGTGGTAGATGTCTAAGAGGTTATTGCCTATGTTCTCCTCTAGGATTTTGATAGATTCCTGCCTCATTTTGAGGTCTTTTATCCATTTCAAGTTTATCCTTGTGTGTGGTGTAAGATAATGGTCAAGTTTTATTCTTCTACACATAGCTCCAATTTTCCCAGCACCGTTTATTGAATGGCTAACAGGCACATGAAAGAATGTTCATCATCATTAGCAAGCAGGGACATTCAAATCAAAACCACATTGATATACCACCTTACACCAATTAGAATGGCCAAAATTAACAAGACAGTGTTGGAGAGAGTTAAACAACAAGTGTTGGAGAGGATGTGGAGAAAGGGGAACCCTCTTACACTGTTGGTGGGAATGCAAGCTGGTGCAGCCACTTTGGAAAACAGTGTGGAGAATCCTTAAGAAAGTAAAAATAGAGCTTCCCTATGACCCTGCAGTTGCACTACTGGGTATTTACCCCAAAGATACTGATGTAGTGAAAAGAAGGGCCATATGTACCCTCTTGTTCATAGCAGCAATGACCACAATCGCCAGACTGTGGGAAGAACCAAGATGCCCTTCAACAGACAAATGGATAAAGAAGATATGGTTGATATATACAATGGAGTATTATGCCTCCATCAGAAAGGTCGAATACCCAACTTTTGTATCAACATGGATGGGACTGGAAGAGATTATGCTGAGTGAAGTAAGTCAAACAGATAAACATTATCATATGGTTTCACTTACTTGTGGAGAATAAGAAATAACACGGAGGACATTGGGAGATGGAGAGGAGAAGTGAGGTGGGGGAAATCGGAGGGGAAGACAAATCGTGAGAGACTGCAGACTCTGAGAAACAAACAGAGGGTTTTGGAAAGGGGGTGGGGATTTGGGTGAGCCTGGTGGTGGGTATTATGTAGAGCATATATTGCATGGAGCACTGGTTGTGGTGCATAAAACAATGAATTTTGGAACACTGAAAGGAAATAAATTAAAATGAAAAAAAAAAAGGAGGGCATGTATTTCACGGAGCACTGGGTGTTATACACAATTAATCATGGAACACTGCATCAAAAATTAATGATGTGGGCGCTTGGGTGGCTCAGTGGGTTAAGCCACTGCCTTTGGCTCAGGTCATTATCTCAAGGTCCTGGGATCAAGTCCCGCATTGGGCTCTCTGCTCAGCGGGGAGCCTGCTTCCCTCTCACTCTCTCTGCCTGCCTCTCTGCCTACTTGTGATCGCTCTCTGTCAAATAAATAAAATCTTTAAAAAAATTAATGATGTACTGTATGGTGATTAGCATAATATAATAAAAAAAAGTTAAAAAAACTATATTACAAAGCTACCATAATCTAAATAGTATGGTATTGGTATAAAAACTAATATATAGACCAGTAAAACAGGATAAATGACCAGAAATAAATCCACACATATATGGTCAACTCATCTTCAACAGGGGTTCCAAGAATACACAATGGGAGAAGACAGTCTCTTCAACAGTGTTTGGAAAAATGGATTTACATGCAAAAAATGAAATTAGTCCCACAATTTCTTTATAACTTCATGCCAAAGCATGACAAAATCTAGAAAGAAATTGACTTGTTCTTTGATCCAAGTAAAGCTCTTTCTATTTCTCTTGGACAAGGTTCAATATATTCTTACTTAAAAGATATAAAAATACAATTCCTAGTCTACCAGTTTAGTTGGTTTCATATTTCCAAATGTCTTCTGCATTTTAATTACAAATAGATATTCTTGACCTGTCATCCCATCTTACTAATATTTTTCTTTCAAAATGCTTTTCTCCAATTCTGATATTTTTATAAACCATCAAGCGTATTGTAATAGACTAAGTTAATTATTTTTTTTAAGATTTTATTTATTTATTTGAGAGGAAGGGGGAGAGAGAGAGAGAGTCCTTACATGAGCAGGAGGAGGGAGAGACAGACTCCCCACTGAGTGGGGATCCTTATGCAGGGATGCATCTCAGCACCCTGGGATCATGGCCTGAGCCAAAGGCTGATGCTTAACCAACTGAGCCACCCAGGTGTCCCTAAAGATTTATTTTTAATTTAAGAGTGAATACATACCCTTGACATAAAGATGGTTGGCACCAAAATCTATTAAGAAGTGGTCGGAAATTATCAGGAAGTGGATTTCACGATGATCCTGGCATTTAGTACCAGCTGCTAAATGTCATGCAAGGATAGACCGATTCCAAAGAGTGATGATATTTCCTCTTCCCAGGAACAACAACAACAAAAAATATGGGTTAAATGTTACCTTACTAAGAAATACTGAATATAAGGTCCTTAAATAAACTTTGATTTTATTTTTTCCACTTCATTATTAATGAGATCAGTGTTTTCCAAAATTTAGTAAGTGACTACTAGATGGTATTAGCTAAAATTTGGGGTGTTATGTGGATTTTATTATCCTTTCAACAATAATTTTCAATTAATATGAATAAATATAAACTAACTCCCAGTCCACCAAAGGTTTAATTTACATAATTTCTTTCAATTAGAATCATTAGGAAAGTAATACTTTAAAAGTAAGCATAGATAAAATATTAAATCAATTAAAACCAGTGGTATGTAGATATGACAAAAATGAAGACGATGGTAAAGAAATTATGGCTTCTTAGAAAACATTGAATTTCGGGGTGTGTGTGTGTGTGTGTGTATGCTATAATAACTCAGGTTTAATAAATACAATGATGACAGTATTTGTACAAACCCAAACAAAACATTATTTTCCCATTTAAGTCAATATTCTCCCCTACATGTATATTAAGAAGAAATATACTACTAAGGCTGTTGATATAGCGCATATATTTCACAGTTTGATAGTTCATATAAACCAAGTGTACAAACATTAACTTTACCAGGACATACTAACTATAATCTAGATTTTCATTCTTCTTTGTATTTATGGTTAAAGCTTTAATCTTATCCATTTGGCCTCTTTAAGATAACACCTGATCGACGTGCAGAACTCTTTCCCTCAATGCTTACCATTTCTTCTGCTCGGTGATTTTCTAAACTGCAAAGGGACAGGCATGGCCTTGAAAGTGTGTTGCTACATCTTTAGTCATCTTTTTTCTGCTGGCATCTGGGTAGAAGTAGCTTTCCTCCTCTGGCATTCCTTATAACACATTTGCATTCTCTGCTGATATGTATATTCAATATATGTTTTTTGGTTACCAGGTCCAAGCATTCTGTTCTTCCTCTTACTGACCACAGATGTTCTAAACTGATTATTTCTCACCCTTCCTTGGTGAAGAAGAGCTTTTAGTTTCTTTTCCAGTATCTTCTACAGTTCACATTCTTCTGTGAAGTTGCCCCAAGTCCCATCTTTCTGGATACCTTACTTAGTCTTTGCTATTCTTCTGCTTATGTGTCATGTTTAAACAATTGGTCATATTTAAATGTCCTGGCTCACACTAAAAAGTAAGGCATGACTTCACTATTTTCTTGTAATCTCCTAAACTATTCTGGAATTGTTGCTGCTACAGCACCTCTGCCATCTTCTAAGAATTCTATAATGAAGGAAACAGCAGGAGACCATACTCCCCACCCATACAAACAGCTAAATTCTTACGATTTTCTTTTTCAATCCTCTTCAAAGTTTCTAACCCTAATTTAGTAATTTTCTGCACCATTTTTCTTTCTGCACAAAAGGAAACTTCTTTGTATAGTCTTGCATTTCTCTATACTTTATGCTTTAGGCAACATAGTTTGCTAAACTTCAATTTGGTAGCCAAAGTCAAACTTAATGGAAATAAATGTTTTCAAAATCATTGCAAATGTATAGCTAAAAAAAGATTTCCTTATGGGGGCAGAGGCAAAGGAAGAGGGAGAAAGAGAATCTCAAGCAGATTTCCTGCTGAGCATGGAGCTTTATAACGGGCTTGACCCCAGGGCTCCATCTCAGAACCCTGAGACCATGACCTGAGCAGAAATCAAAAGTCTGATGTTCAAACAACTGAGCCCCCAGAAGTCCCATCAAATGTACAGCTCTTGCAGTCAAAATCCAAGTTGCATTTCAACAAAGTTTTGGAACTCAAAGACAGTAATTTGACACAACTTTCAAACTGAGTTCCTTTTGAATTCTCTGTTCCCTAGGGCAATAGGCTTCAACCATGGTCAATTATTAATAGCCAAAGGGTTACAGAAAGGAAATCATTTACCAAAAAGAAAAGATATGTTATGTATTAATTCAGAATATTCCATTGCTCTAATCAAGATCAGATATATTTTAGAAAACAAAACAAAACAAAACAAAAAAATCAAATGTGTTCATTCTTTTTTTTATACAGTGAAGATATTTTTCTGCCACATCAGTAACAAGAAATAAAGAAGTGAAGAAAATAAAGTAGGTGAGGAAACAAATAATTTTCTAATTATCTTGGTTCTAATAAGAAATGGCATGAAAGGTATAAGCCCTCCAGGGATAATGATAAACCTACCTTTGGCATTCCAAACTAAGGGTTTGTAAATTACAGAGTGTTGTGCCTCTTCACTGTCTACCAAATGACTGATTCTATTATCAATGGATTGAGTGTTGGCTAAAACTTGTTGTAGTTGTTGTTGTTGTTGTTGTTGTTGTTGTTTAAACCATCATAGAAGTGGCCTCCAGGTCTAAATAGCACTAACAGGATTATTTTAGTTTTTCTCGAGGGTATCCATATGTTAGACTCTCAGACCCCTTCAGTGTTTTTAACCTATAAATCTACTCATTTAATATTTAGAGCAAAAGATGGGGCGCCTGGGTGGCTCAGTGGGTTAAGCCTCTGCCTTCAGCCCAGGTCATGATCTCAGGGTCCTGGGATTGAGTCCCACATCCAGCTCTCTGCTCGGCGGGGAGACTGCTTCCTCCACTCTCTCTCTCTCTCTGCTTGCTTCTCTGCCTACTTGTGATCTCTCTCTGTCAAATAAATACATTAAAAAATCTAAAAAAAAAAAAATTAGAGCAAAAGAAAAAAAAGTCAAGTAGGTTGCAATCCTTATCTGATACCACAAAGATATTTAAAAATATACATACTTTTATGCATACACTATAATGTACCTGAAGGATAATTCATTTTTTTTACTTTTCCTATGATAGCACAACTCAAAAACTTAGTCTTGGGTGCCTGGGTGGCTCATCGGATTAAGCCGCTGCCTTCGGCTCAGGTCATGATCTCAGAGTCCTGGGATTGAGCCCCACATCGGGCTCTCTGCTCAGCAGGGAGCCTGCTTCCTCTTCTCTCTCTGCCTGCTTGTGATCTCTCTCTGTCAAATAAATAAATAAAATCTTAAAAAAAAAAAAAACTATAGTCTTGCTCATGATCCAATTGTCTAATGTTCTCCGGATTTCTGCGTAATTCCATGAATGATTCTGTTATAGAGAAATTTCTGTTCACGGAAATGTAACTCAAGTAAACAGAAATCCAGTTATGTTTCACTAATAACTACTGAAATCTAAGCCAAAAAATTAACCTTTTGACCTTACTTTTCTGCTTTGAAAATCTTTTCTACAAATATGATTAGTAAAGTTAATTTCACAATTTCACAGTAGTTTAAACCTAATATAGTCACTATGGATGAGCAAAACCAATTTACCAATTTAAAAACAAGTGTTTGTAAACACAGCAAATTTAGCTTTAATAACTATTATTTGGAGGAAGAGTCCTTCATGTATTTGGAACCCTCCAAACTAGTGGATCTATTTTACTGCTTGTGGATCACAGAACCTGTAAGCCTCTGTCGACATAGACAGTTCAGGGCAGGCTGCCCCCCCAAATATGCCACTTTGGCATATTGATTATTTTAAATTAAAGTTTCTTAAGAAACAGCCAGTGTGAAGAGGACACCATGACCCTTTTCTGTGCCCTTGAGAGGAGAAAATAAATCTCCCATGAGAAACATACCTTCCCTGTATCAGAAGACATCCTTATCACCAGAGGGAGGAAATTCAGGGCCAAGAAGGCTATATAAACAAATCTTGTTACTTCACTAATTTACTACCCCAAGCCCAAACTTCTTTGTCTTGTCAGTTTGTCACAAATTTATTATTTCTTTGCCTGAAAGATATACAAGCTGCCTGCTTTCGTCACTTCTTTGAGTCTCATATTTTTATGAACTCCTGTATGTACAAAACATAGTTTTTTCTCCTGTTAACCTGTCTTATATAAATGTAATTTTAGATCGGCCAAAGAATCAAAAAGGGAAGAAAGGAAAAATTTTCTTCCCTTATACACATTTAAAACTGTTTATATATGGTGGAATTTAAATTAATGTTTCAACCAAAAGGATCTGCAGGTTTCAGCTATTCAAGATAAAATATGGCTTTGACCTCTTTAGGATTTAAAAAATCCTATGAAAGATATTTTAAAAATATGATCTCACAGTTACCTTAAAATATAGGTTTGTGTTCTGAACCGTCTGACCTTAGAAAACTGATAAACTCCTAATAGTAAAATGGCAAAAAGAAATATCTTTTACCTATCTGGCATTAAGGATTTATGTAGATAGAATAAGATCTACTTATTAGAGCATTTTAGAAATAAATATCCTTTCTACCTCTCAAATATCATTAAAGAAATCTTAATATAATCTTATAAAGTAGCAAAGATCACATTGTCCTCTGTTAAGAAAGCCTTTAGAGGCTCCTAGACAATATTCCAAATTCAGTGTCAATTCCTCAACCTGGCATTTGCCCTCCACAAAATGATCACAACCTACTATTACAGACGTGTGGGCTATTACTTATGCCAATGCTGAACTGGGTCCATTATCAATGTTGTAAGTACACGTCTCATGACCTGGCATCTCAGAATATTTGTTTCATTACCATGCCTTTACCCTAATTATATCCTCCATCTCTACCCACAGGAGTTACCTTATTCTCAATTCTACCCTCAGCATCTAGTAAAAGGGCAATAAAATAGTAGGAGTTCAGCAAATAGCAACAGAATAAAACTTACATTACTTACAGCACCCAGTCTTTACACCTACCTCCTGATTTTTATTTATGTCTAGGTTCCAAAAAATTTTTAAAAAATGCTTCAATCAAAATTATTTTCCCTTCTGAAGACAAGTCACATTCCCAAGGTTTTAAGTCATGAAGGAAATAACAATGAAATAAATCCAGGTCTTTTCACCACCAGGCTTACTTCTAGAATATTTTCCTGATTATGTATATCCAAGTTCTAGATCATTATATCCTAATTATAGCATCTTTTCTAATTTCTTTACAGTCTGTAAAGTTTGAGCTCTTTTATTGTAAATCTTCAAAGCCAGTGTGTAAGCCACAGAAACATAATCAGTTCTCTCACTTTTACCTTGCTTTGGAAAAGTCTATACAGTTGAAAAATCTAGTAAGGGTGTGAATTAGTCACACCCTTGTGATGGGACAACAGCCTTATTCTTTTGTGTCAGGTCACTCTCACCTAGCATTTAGCCTGCAAGTCCCAAATGGAGGGACCAGGGACCAATGGGATAGAAATGACAATCCCAAACTTGTTTTTGGGGTTTTTTATGTTGATATTTAGTCACCTACAGTGTAAATCCAAATGTAAAATTTAAGATAGACATATATTCTGTTTTCTAGCTTCTTTCGCTAGTGCAGTACAGATATATGAATATGCTTCTGGCAATCTAATATACTTGAATGAAACTGTGGTAGGACTAAAGGAACTAAAGAAAATGCAAAGTAGGAGACATGTATTTTCTCCTGGTGCAAGATTGTGACAGAGGCAAAGTGGTTCTGGACCTGGCAGCTACAGAGGCAGCTTTCTGCTTGATTACATAGAAGAGGCAGCAGTTCCCTTGGGAGAGCAACTTTCTATATGTGGATCTGTATGTCATTCCCAAAAGCTCAGCTTTGAGTCATTTTCTTCAGGCATGCCCACAATGTTCTATCTCTCTTAAATCCATTTCTGCTCAAACTAGAATAGTTGTTCTCTAGTGCAACTAAGTAATTTAACCAATGTAATAATTGATAGCAGAAGTGATTGTATGCAAACACTTCTCCAATCAGTAATCTGGAATGGAAAAGCTGAAATACAGGCTTCTCCTCCTACCTGAAATTAAACCATCTTTTATATATTAGGGTTATATATTCAACAGTTTACAAACATTTCTACCTGAATAAGTATAAAATATTCATGCATATATGCACATATAAATACAAAGATAACACTAAAAGGGAATCCCTGATCTTCTATCCTACCCCTCTGGAAAAGTTTGTTAATCTAGATATTTTCCCCCATCAGTAACTACAAATTCCTCCTCCTTTGTTCAAACAAGCACCTCACTGACAGTCTCTTCTCTGTCACACTCCACATTCAATCAACCAGCCAATCTTGTTTATTCTAACTCAAATCTCTTCTCAGAACTTGTCTAAAAACATCTACTTTTTTCTGGCTTATTAGTAGTTTGCTATTTGGTTTCCTCATCTCATCTCTTCCCTCTTTTTAATCTATTCCATAGCTCCTCTTTAGGTACAGAGTGAAATTGGTCATTAAAATAATCGACATGATCTTAACGCCAATGGCTTGCCAACCTCTTGTGCAACAGTTACCCACTTGATTCACATCACTGTAGATTACTGCCATCTTTGTTAGCTTTCAGATACGCAGGCACTCTCTACCCACTCCTTGTACTCTTCCCCCAGCAGTCTTCCCACAGATATCTGCATAGCTAGTTCTTCCATTTCCTTCGTGTTCTAGCTTACATGCTGTTGTCTCATTGAAGCCTCAACAAGTTATCATGTTTTAGTAAATGCTCCAAGAGCATTTTCTATCTTCCTTTCTTGCTTTATACATTTTTTCAGTGCTGAACACAACATTGTGAGTGAATACAGTGTTTATGTGAGATTACGCATCTCTCCTAATAAATTGTTTTTACTCAGATTAGAAAATTTTCAACTCTTTTATCTGCCACCGGGATACTGTCTACTATTTAGGAACATCTTATATGGCCGATCAGGTCAGAGAAGGAGATGATTGTAATCAGAAGTGTGACCATCATTAACTTTCAGCACATAATGGATTTAATGAGGGGGGAGTGTTGTCACACTTAAAACATCACTAAGTTTTTTAAGGAAAGGCAAAAGAAAGTTTTCCAATTATTCTTTTTTTTTAAATATTTTATTTATTTATTTGGGAGAGAGAGCATGAGAGGGAAGAAGGTCAGAAGGAGAAGCAGACTCCCTGTGGAGCTGGAGCCCCATGTAAAACTTGATCCTGGAACTCTGGGAACATGACCTGAGCTAAAGGCAGTGGCTTAACCAACTGAGCCACCCAGGTTCCTCAGTTTTCCAATTATTCTAATATGAATGTTCTAATTGCATCTTTATTTTCTTAATTTTTATTCCAATTGTACCTTTAAAGATGACAACACTACTGATATAAATATATTGTGCCTTAAAGATAATCACTCAAGAGAAAACACTTATTTGTACCTTAAAATTCTGATACACTTAAAATCTATTACATTAACTATCCTTAGTTACGTGTTATAAAATTATATCCAGCAAGAAGTAAAAAAAAAAAATCTCACCAAGAATATCCTTAAATTTTACACTTAAGGCTTACAGAAGTAATGATTTTTTTTTTGCTACATTATGTTAGGAGACCAAAATTATGACAACAGAATATTTGCATTCAAAGATTTATACAACTAACTATGATATTATAAAATCTAAACTAGTTCATGAGAAAGTTACAGCCCCTTACTGTTAGGAAATATAGATTTTCATTTAAACTAAAAGGAGTTTGCAAGTTTTAGTTGTTTCATGACCAAAAGGAGCATAATTACCGTTCAGTGTGTCTAACTGATGTGCTGCACCTGACATTACAAATAGTGACTATGGGGCGCCTGGGTGGCCCAGTCAGTTAAGCCACTGCCTTCAGTTTGGGCCATGATCCCAGCATTCTGGGACTGAGCCCCCATCGGGCTCCCTGCTCCATGGAGAGCCTGCTTCTCCCTCTCCCTCTGCCTGCTGCTCTGCCTACTTGTGCTCTCTCGTGCTCTCTCTCTGCCAAATAAAAACCAAACCAAACCAAACAACAAAAACAAACAAACAAACAAAAACAAGTAGTGACTATGCTGTGCAAATTCATTTTTCTTTGGATGCCAGGATTGGTTCCAAGCCTAGGAATAGAACAACTGATTGAAAAACCAAAGAAATGGGCTTTTAATTGATTCTCAAAGGGTAACCATGGGTCTTGAAAAACATATATGAAAATATGGTTATTGGTGATGTCTCCTCATGCTAACTAATAGTATGGGGAAGTTAATTGTCCTTTTCACCTTTGCATGGAAATATTCATAGTATAAAGTTAAAATTAAGAAACTGCTCACAACAGTGGTAAAGAAGCAAAGAAAACTGCTTAGTAATACCATCTTCAGGATTTTACAAGTCACTGTTTGACCACTCAGTATACTTTTGAAAATATTACTGCAAAGTACATTACTAGTCAGAATATGCGTGCTCACTCTCAGTCAAGGCCGTTGTTCAATCTCCAAAAATCACACACACACACACATTTCTCATATTTATTTTCTTAGCAAATTTAAAATATTGGCCAGGCTAATACAGTTGCCTAACCCATTAGTTGAACTAGAAGAGACAATACATACGTGAGATCTGTTACTGTTATACATGATTCAGATTTTATAGACTTACTTTAAAATCATGTACAAAGTTTGCTGTTTAAAGGGAAGACCATGAACAATTTGGAAATTCTAGGGAGCCATTTAAGATATGTACTGATAGAAACGTATGAGCTTGAATGAGAAAGAGTAACTTTTATTGAAAAGCATTTTAATAACAATTATATCACGTGATTACATAGGGAAAATGGACTATATTCTTGTGATTCAGACATAAGCTGCTAGAATGTGAGGTTCCCAGACTTCCAAAGCAGGACTTCCTGTTTTAACCACTGAGTTAGACCTACTAAATATCTAACTCATTTGCCTAAAAGAAAAACAGATTAGCTAAAACATAAGACTAGCCGGCTTCTCTTTTACTAGAAAAAAAAATGATGTTCTGCAACTCTTTAACAGAGATCTTGCCCTGTTTTCCCTGGCCTGCATAATGACAGCAAGCCAATGTGCCAGTTTCAGCCAATATGTCTTAAGGATGACACTCTCCCAAGTAGCCTCTGCAAAATAATTATTATTAAATAATTACCTAATTATAGATAAAAAGGTATAAAAATATGAATAGTGTGAAAATGCAAAATATTAATAATAATTAAACATAATTATTCATTATATCCTTTACAGCAATTGTACAAAGCCATTGTTTATTGGGACAAGCAAAACATACCATCCTTATGGAAAACATAGGGAGGGCATGTGTGGCTATCCAAAGTAGGAGTTTAGGAAGGATCAGCTTCCTGCATTCACTGAGCACCTGCTGTGTGCTAGGATACATTACAAACATCCTCTCATAAAATTCCCCCAACAAATTTTAGACACAATCGATATCATTCCATTCTACAAATTAATTTTTTTAAAGATTTTATTTATTTGATAGAGAGAAACACAGAGAGAAAGGAAACACAAGCAGAGGGAATGGGAGAAGGAGAAGCAAGCCTTCCGCCAAGCAGGCAGCCCAATGCGGGGCTCGAACCCAGGACCCTGGGATCATGGATTTACAAATTAAATTAATGAGATTCTGGTCAAATACATTTTCAACACAACACTATTGCTAGTTTTGCTTAGTTTTGGTGGTTTTTACCTTAAGAAGAGTGTAAGCTTTAGCTCAATTATTAGCATCTTACCATAACTCCATTATATTTTCAAAAGATAATAGAGAATGACTATGATTTAATTTGGAATAAACACTATCATCTGATTAGAGCAGAGGATTGATTATTTTAGTTGCTAAATAAATAATAATTTCTCATTCTACATTGCAGTTGGATTATTGTTTTATTTTAAGATAAAAATTTCCAGTGTAGAGGGTGCCTGGGTGGCTCAGTGGGTTAAAGCCTCTGCCTTTGACTCAGGTCATAATCCCAGGGTCCTGGGATCGAGAACCGCATCAGGCTCTCTGCTCAGCAGGGAGCCTGCTTCTCTGTGATCTGTCTGTCAAATAAATAAATAAAATCTTAAAAAAAAAATTTCCAGTGTAGCATAGTATAGACTTTAGAATATATTTCTCTTTGATCTAATTTTTTCATTATTTCAGTATGTTTGAATGAATTCATTCAAACATTCATTCATTGTGTTTGAATAGAAATTTTACTTTGAGTGTTGAACCAATGAAATAAGAAAAATAAAATGAAAAATGTATTTTGAATATGAAGTCCTTTGATGTTTCACTACAGTTTAGAAACTCCTATTGTTTATTCAGTGGTAATGCATTTAAAGCTTATAGAATGCTGCACTAAGTCCCTTTGGGTTGTTTGTTTTCCAGTAATTAAATGTTAGCATTTTAGCTCTGCTACAATTACATATAACCATTCACCTTTAAAATGGAAGTCTTTTTTCATATGAATTTCCAAAGAATGAAAACCATGTATAAGGATTGAAACTTTATATGAAAATCACTGTATAAGGATCAACTACCTTGACACTGAATTCTATTTTTCTGTGAGACTGCCTACCCCATAGTGCCCATAGTTGTACTATCTTAGTTCGTTCTCTGAGCAGACTTTTAGTATTGACCTCATTCCATTAAAAGCATCTGTTTACTTACATTTATCTGTCTCCCGCTCTAGAATAAAAGCTCCTTCAGAGACAAGACTGTGTTACATCTTTGTATCACTGACATTTAGTTAAATACCTTCTAGTCACATTGTGGGCACTTGAAAAATATCTGTTACAATAAAGGAAGGAAAGAAGCAAGGAAGGAAGGGAGAGAGGGAGGAAAGAAGGGAGAAATGTTTTAATATTGTGAATTAGCATACCACATAAAAACTGTGACCTGGAAAAGTAAAGTTGTTTATACTAAGCATAAGGGTACACTGAAGCAGAATTATTAGACCAAATATATGGATTAACTGTGATTTTGGTGTCTTATGGTACCCTCGAACTGTCTTTCTTCTACTTGCAAAGTAACACCAGGCCAGACAATGTCCAGGAATTTGTATCCTTCAACACTTACTTCTTATTAAACTAATGTTCTGAGATCTGCTCCCCTGGCTGCTTACTATGAAGGAGAATCCATTTCTTTCTGCCCTATTTTAGAGTGTAATATGCTGCTCTGCATTCTTCCCAAATTTATGGATATTAATAAAATTTTTACCCACTCCACTATTAAGTTACATAGGAGAATCCTAAGGGTTTAAGCATATCCTGAAGTGTTGCGATAGAACATCTTCACAGAGTTGCTGAATATTTCATATGCAATGACTCAAAATCCAGGCAGGGCCAGATCTTATTCCTGCAATTCATTCAATTGTCAAGAAAGCTCTCCATGAAAAGGGGGATTAGGTAAAATATTATGTAAATACTATATTAAAACAATATATCCTTTCTAGTATTGGCTTGCATTAGGTTTTATTTTAATCAAATATGTCTTATTTCTTTTTACTTAGATAGCATTACTACTATATTGGTCAATTTCATATTGATAACTTACTACCTCTTCACGTTCTTTTAGTGATTTTTTTATTAATTACTTTTATTAACATATAATGTATTATTTGTCTCAGGGCGACTTGCTATAATTTGAGTAATATTATATTATTAGACTTATAAAGTGAATTTTTCATATTTTCTGTTTCTTCCATATACAGAGAAACAAGGTAGAAAGTTTGTTAAGAAAGTGGCATCCCAAGGTGAAGATACAGTTCAAATCAATAAGCCCAGCAACACTTTTACATCTTGAAATTGAGTTTCCTGCAGAGTAGTTTTTCTTCAATTTCGTGCATCAAAATCAAGTTCCTTGAAAATTTCTGCAGTTTTTTCACACTTTTTTTGATAAAAGAAGTTTCATCATTTGGGGAATTGAGTCATTTATTGATCATATTTGGAAAAAGAGCCAACCCACAAACAGAAGTCCAAGAAATTAAGTGTAGATTAAGTGAAGGTTGATTAAGTGTAGATTAAGTGAAGGTTGAAAATGTACTTAAATTTATAAGCAAAACAATTTATATCACTTTAAAAATGTCACATTCTTCAATATGTTTATATTGTATATATAATATTCACTGACCATATTTTAACAGAAATCTTACATAAGCTTATATTATGTGTAAGGCACTGCACTAACTGCTTTATATATTTGGCAGGTCTTGTGTGTGCACTGTGTGTGTGTACGCCCAGGTGCTCATTTGTGACAAATGGTACTGACTGGAGCGCCCAGCTAGCTCAGGTTATGGTCCTGGGGTCCTGGGATCAAGTCCTGTATCTTGTCAGGCTCCCTGCTCAGCAGGGAGTTTGTTTCCCCCTCTGTCTCTTCCCTAGCTCATGCTATCTTCTCACTCTCTTGTGTTCTCTTTCTCTCAAATAAAAAAATAAAATCTTTAAAAAAATAGTAAGAACCAAAACACAAAGCAAACAAGCAAAGCGGATTCACATTCAAGTTATCGACAAAAGATAGAATCCAAGAAGTCCATTGTAAAGGATCTACATCCACTGAGAACACAGAGATGGGTGTGAGAGGTCAAAAACAAAGGATTTCCTAATGCCAATGAAGAAACCCCACACCGATCCTCTTGTTGACTCATTAAAATTTGTGAAAAACAGGGGCATCTGGGTGGTGCAGCTGGTTAAGTGTCTAACTTTTAGTTTGGGCTCATGTCATGATCTCAGAACCCTGACAGGTATTCTTTGAAGGATTTCAGGGTTCTGAGATCATGTCCAGACTCAGACTTGCCCTGGGCTTGGGGCCTGCTTGAGATTCTCTCTCTCTCTCTCCCTTTGCCCCTCCTCTGATCACACACACACACTCTCTCTGTCTCAAATAAATAAATGTTTAAAAGAAAGTGTCTTACAGTGATATTTCCTATTTAATATTTTTGCATATAGGTCTGATTCTTTCATTACCCTGAGCTTTATGCAAATAGGAATTGTGCCTATATTAGTTTTCTAGGCCTGCTGCAACAAAGTAACATAAATTTAAAGGCTTAAAGCAACAAAATATTATTCTTGAAAATTTCTTGAGGACAAAAGTACAAAATCAAGGTGTCAGGAAGGCCCTATTCCTACTAAAGGTGTAAGGGAGAATCCTCCCTTGGCTTTTCCTGCACTGGTTACTCCAATGATCCTTGGTTTATGGCTGCATAGCTCCGAATTTCTGCCTCTTTCTTAATAGGGCCTCCTTCTCTGTTTATATTTTCCTCTCCTTTCTGTGTCAAATCTCTGCCTTTCTCTTATAAAGTCATTTTCATTGGATTTAGACCCTACCTTGAAAACTCAAGATGGTGTCATTTGGAAACTGTTAATTTAATTGCATCTGTAAAATCCCTTTTGCAAAAAAAAATTGATATATGCATAGATTCTGGGGATTAGAACATGGGCATTTCTTTCTGAGGTGCCACCATTCAACCTACCACACATGGGCAGAGTAAACCAGGAATTTTGCCTTAGTCCCCTAGATAGTATGAGCACAAACGAAAGGGATTAGTCCATAATCAACTCAAATTTTGACTGAAATTATAATAAATGACAAATTACTACTTAATCAAGTTGGTGTCAGATTATTCTCTTGATACAGCCCAAAATTCAATGCCACGGGGTGTTTTTAAACAAATATGAAGGAATCATGTTAAACTAACATACACTTTATGTTATTATGATAAAATATATTAAAATAACTATATCAAGATGTAGGAAACCTGGATCTTCAGAACTGTTCTTCACTTAATGAACATACTAAATTCATTTGGTTTGTAGAAAGAATAAGAAAATATTAAATTATAATGCTAATAATAATAACTATTATTATTATCAGCATTAGCAGCAGTAGCAGTAGTAGTAGTAGTAGTTCTTTAATCTTTAGGCAAGAAGGACCTTGCAAGCATAGAACCAAAACACCACCACAGTAGTGGAGACATGCCTCATCACATTTTTCTCGGCCTCTCTTGAAATGAAGTGGAGGATCAAGTGACCTAAATCTGACCAATGAAATGTGAAACATAAGCCACTTTCAAACATAACTTTAAAGAACAGTCTTGAAATACCCCAGCTTCCTCTTCCCCTTCCCAAGCAACCTCACAATTATGAGTTCCATATTATATCATTACATTATTAAAACAATGTGGGCTTTAGAGATGCCTTTTTAAGATTTGTAGAAGAGCCAGTGGATGCTTCCATGTGTTCATCCTCTAGTGACATGAAAGAGAGATAAAGTTTTCTTGTTTTAAGATCATGAGATATTGGGATTTCTTTATTACTACATACAGCCTCACTTGTCCTGATTAAAGGAAGTACTTCAACAGAAAAATACTTTAAGGTATACAGAGTTAATTCATGCCAGACCAGGTAAAGATATTCAAACTTAATCATCAACATTTAAATTTCTTTTAAGTTACAATTTTAAAAAATACATAGTTCACATCTAATATTGGCACAATAAATAAATAGATTAATTAGTTAAAAATACAGTAATATTTTCTTCTGGTTAGAAATGAAGGAGCAAAACTATTTCTTTCTAAAAGATAGTTAGCCATAGATATAAACATAATATGAGGGTGTTTTGAATGAAAATATCATACCCAGAAATTTATCAGAAAGAATGATTAGATATGAACCAAAAGTTTATATATAACAAGAATACTAAATGCTGTGTTGTTTACAATCATTAAAAAATTTAAAAAGCTTAATGGCCATTCATGGAAAATAAATGAACTATTGTGCATATACAATGTGATATACTACATAGCTTGACCTAAAAGTGTGGGTCATTATATTGAGAAGCCTGGATGTCTCAGTCTTGGCATCGTCTCAGTTCATGATCTCAGGGTTATGAGACAGAGCCCATGTCAGACTCTGAGCTGGATATAGAGCCCATTTAAACTTCTCTCCCTCTGCCCCTGCTCCCCCTCCCTCTTTAAAGAAAAAAAAGGTGGATTATTATATTTTTTAAGAGAACAGTAATAAATTATAAATCAGTATATTCGTATTTTATTAAGAAAAAATCAGTAAGATTATGCCTAAAGTATTAAAAAATGACACTGAATTAGTATCTAAAAGTTGTTTTTACTTCTTTCTACTTCCTTTCATTGCTTGACAATCATACTATTTTTATAACTAGGAAAATTCTAAAAAATTAGTTTATGAAAATTAGACATGTCTAATGGTTTAGAAAAAAAATCTTTTGTACCACAAAGTGTTAATATCAGCTTGCTGTGTCACCTAGGTATTGTTAACTTCTAAAGTGAAGTCACTCATTGAAAGAAAAAGATTTATTTGACTCCCTTAGCCAAGTACATTTTGGCTAAAAACAGTACACGTATTTTTTTCTTAGATTAATAGTTCACATAGACTATACATTTTTTGCAAGAATACTAAATTGTTTGATAAGGTCAGAAACATTCTTCTAAAATGATCATTTCAGACGGGTCTCACGGTAATTAACACCATATGTAATTTGTTTCGTTTTCTTGTTTTGTTTTTCCAACTTTACCAAATTCTTTCATTTTCCTATAGAAAGTTTTACCTGAATTGATTTTAACTATTCATGGCTGGCTCCTTTTTTTCCTGAAGAGCTCAGTTTAAATATCTTTTCCTTAAAGCAAACTTCTGTGAACACTTAATCTAAAGTAGTTCTGGCCGGTATTAATCTTTCTTATTCCTGGTTAGAAATCTTTTTCATTTGTATTTTTAATTGCTTACATGATTCACTTTCCTTGTCCACTAGAATGTATAAACCCAAGGACTAGATATATTCCCATCTAGTTCACCTTCGTTTTTCCAACACCTAGCACAGAGCTCAGCACACACTATTTGCATAATAATTGAGGGAAAGCTACCCTGGGGTAGATCATATCTCTAAAACACTAGATGATTACAAGAGTTAAGGTAACTTTTCATTTGTTCTACTATTTGTAAAATCATTCTCCAAAAATCCTCTGCAGCAATTACATGAATGTAAGTACATCTCCACACATCATATTTGGACAGCCTGTAATATTTTATAGCTTGAGTCCAATTATTGTAGCTAATCATTAGCTAATTATTAACTAATCCTTATTATAAATGTTTTATTTATTTATTTATTTATTTATGAGAGGGCACAAGCCAAGGAAATGCATACGGAGAGCACAAGCAAATGTTTTATTTATTTTTCCATTCATTCATTCATTCATCCATCCATTCACTCATTCATTCATTCATTCATTTATTTTTGAGAGAGCACAAGCCAAGGGGGGAAGGCAGAGGGAGAAAGAGAGATAGAATCTCAAGCTGACTCTATGCTGAGCACTGAGCCCAATTTAGGGCTCAGTCTGATGACCAAGAGATCATAATCTGAGCCAAAACCAAAAGGCTGATGCTAAACCAACTGAGTGACCCAGACTCCCCAGCTAATCCTTATTATTATGGATTCTCTCCAGATCTCCTTATTGCATTTCCAGGAAATTAGACAGTTATAACCTACCTTTACACTAAGTTCTGGATTATCTTTCCAAGCTGTATTTCAGATGCTAGTGAAGACATATGAGAAAAGGTATCTGCCTTCATCTGAGTTTTTATCAAAAAAGAAATGTCTACAAATACTATTTTGCTCTTATACCAAAAGCAAATTAATTTTACTGTAGAGATTTTGAGGTTTTTCCTCATAGACTTTTCATTTCTGATATAATTGGCATTATGTCAACATAGAGATATTAATATTTTATATTAAATAATTATATGAATCTAGATTTATAGAAATGAATTTTTTCTAACTCTTGTTATTGGAATGATATACAGAGAATGAAGTAGTTGTAGAAAAAAAGTGTTTCATTATAAATTGTAAAGATTAACACACTTTTAAAAAATCCATTTATTAAAACCACCAGATGTCTTCACAGTTTAAGGAAAAAATGATTTGAATACCAGTTTGTAGTGGTAATAAAAAAATACCACAGGGAAGAATTGTAGATTAACAACATTGAATTTTAAAATGAAGATGGGCTGCAAAGAGCTGAATCTTTAATCAAAATATGTTTCTTGCAAAGATGTGCTCTTATTAACACCAATGGGGATATAAAATATTACTTCATGCCAGAAAAGTGAATTACTATAATCACAATTCAAGGGAAATGAAAATCAGGTAATATCAGTTGCACAAGCATAAGACAAATTACTCAGGTAAATTCCAAGAATATCTGGAGATATGGAAGCCTTTGGCTCTTTAAAAAACTGTGTCATGCAAACATTAAATGTTAGGTCCTACCATGTATTCAGTCATTTTTTAAGTGAGCCAGACCATTGTGGATAAGTGTTATCATCTGTGAATTAGTCCTATTAGATATGTTCCATATAGATTACTATGTAAGATAAAGTCTTTTCCTCTTTTGTCCTCTGATAAATGAACTTTAAAAAGCCCATCTTAGCCTCTTTTCTTATATAGCCCTTCGATTAATGCTCATTATTGATTTTTTCCAGTGCTTCAGTATGTTTCTTTTTCTCACTATAAAATAAAATGTCACATAAAATTATAAAACTGTTAGCAATCATTTAGGTTGATAATTCTTCAATATTTTACATTTATCATTAATTCTCAACATAAGGAGTTCTTTTTTTTTTTAACTACTCAAGACTTAAACTCTCTCTACATATACACACACACATATATATATGGGAAGCAGGATACAAAAAGTTGGTCTGCAATATATTTTCAAATTCTTTTCAAAATAAATACAGTCGGGGTGCCTGGGTGGCTCAGACCTCAAGCGTCTGCCTTCTGGTAAGGTCATGATCCCAGTGTCCTGGGGTAGAGCCCCACATTGGGCTCCCTGCTCAGCGGGAAGCCTGCTTCTCTCTCTCCCTCTCCCATCCCCCCTGCTTGTGTTCTCTCTCACTGTATCTCTCTCTGTCAAATAAATAAATAAAATCTTTAAAAATAAAATAAAATAAATACAATCAGTATTCATCAGGATCTGACCCTGGGATCACAGAAAAGTTTCAATAGTCAACAAGATAGAAACATTTATGGAAAATGTAGAACCTGAAATAAGGCACACAGCAAATTTATTTCTATGTAATTTAAATCTGTGTAGTATTATGTTGAAACGGCTACAGTCATTCTTGATCACTGTCATTCTTCTTCCATGCATGCCATCCACCATTAATTTCACTTGCTTTTCTCCACCTGACCACTTCTCACTGTTTTCATTTCTCACCACTCTGGATCAACATTATTTTCCATGTGCGCAACCAAAATTTCCTCTTAATTGGTCTGTACACTTCCATATTTATCACATTATAGTCACTTTCTACACAGTATGGCTCATGATATTAAAAATAAAACTTCAAAAGTACATAAGATCATTCACTCCCATGATTAATATACTTCACTAGGTTGTTTTAAAGTTATAATAAGTTAATTTTTAAAAATATTACCCTACAAGGGTTGACATAACTTAGTGCCTACTTCTCTCTCAAGCTTCATTTCTTATTGTTTTCCTCTTTGCCATCTAGATACTCCAGCCATGTGTGTCTTCTTTTTACTCCAGGAATACCACTGCCTTTGTACCTTATTCTCTTCACTGCAGATGTTGTTCTCAAGTCCTTTGTATGGTCACCTTGTTATTCATATCTGATCTCAAAGGTCACCTCCTCACAAAAACATTTCCTGACCAGTGTAACTAAAATAACTCTTAACAGCACCTACCATGTATACCCATTTTGCAAAGCCATTATTGCAGTCTAAAGTGATGGTATGTTTTGTTTCATTTTTGTTACATCTTCCCTCCTCCAAGAGGACAGGAGTCATGGATAGTCTGCCATTATATTTCTAAAGCTTAAAACACAGCCTATTGTGTTGTAAGCAATTAATAGCTGTCCATTGAATGATGAATTTGCTCATGGAAGTATCTTATATGCTAATGAGAAGTTCTCTGTGATTAGTAACCACATAACTTGAAACAAGTATTGTTATGGAAATTTACTCATATGCATAAGCAGAATTTGTGTCAATCTAGGCATATCTAGATACAACTTCACTTAGTTTTTAGGAGTCAGACTAAATGTATGATCAATATGTGTTGAATTGCCCTGGACCTTAATGTTAGCACACACACTGTTTTTGTGTTGTAATTTATTGTTTCCTTATCCTACTTTATGTCTTCTCCACCAGTCAAAACAATGTCAAATTCAATGCTGGCATGTTACTAATAACTAGAGCCCCTACTTGCATGTCCTTTTGTTATTAACAGTAATCAGAAGGGGACAATTGATTAAAATAGGCCATATCTTAAAGGCTGAAAGGAAAAGGTATTAATATTTCATTGAGGCACACTCATTTCCTGAATGGAAGATTAAAAGAGCAGTGGCTTACATTCCATGCTGATGCACATTTCTGGGCAACAATAAAGAAACTTATTAAAGTGAATGTACAGCGTAGGTTGATCCCCATGATGACTTATCTTCATAATAACAAAACAATAAAAGCTCCACATTGATGCTCTGAGAAAAACCCAACACCATCATTTGCATCTTCAGTGTCTATACATATGAATGAACATTAATATCTGACCTTGAGCTACTGAATTTGCCATTTTAATTTCTTCCTTTGCAAAGTCCACTGACTGTTAGGCATTGGAAATGACAATGAGTTTAATCAGCCAGACTCAGAAAAATCCACCATCCACATAAAAATGGGGAAAAGAAAAAGGAAAGAAATAAATAGGTAAAGAAGACAAAGAAATCACAAAATAAAAGGAAGAAATAGAAATACAAAGGAAAAAAAGGAAGGTGATGAATTAGTATGTGTCTTATGATCACTAAAATTAGATAATTATATACATAACCACATTCTCCTCTTAAATTTTGAAAGTAGAATCCGTAGAAAATTGGACTCAGTATTATTCAGCATTACTTGTTCAACAAAAATTTCCTAAGCACTATTATGGTCATTGATTTAAATTCTAAGGACACTGTGGTGAACAGAATGACAAAGTCTCTGTTCTGACAGAGTTCATATTCTAGTGGAAGGAAAGAGATCAAAAACAACAAAATAAAGCAAAGCACAATAATTTCAGATAATGATAAGTCTTCAGGAAAAAAAAAATTATCGTTTCTTCTTTTCCTTTCCTTTCCTTTCCTTTCCTTTCCTTTCTTCCTTCCTCTCTCTCTCTTTCTTTTTTGCTTCCTTTCTTTCCAAAGTAGATGATATAATAGAGTCTTGGATGAATAATTAAAAGACTGGACAGTCAGGAAAATTATCTAAGGAGGTGACATTTCAACAGATACTTGAATTATCAGAAACTGTCAACCAAGAGAGATTAGAAAAGAAGAATTAAGAAAAGTTGATAAATGCTTTATCTTGGTGGAATGCTATGTAAGTAGCTTTCAAAACTAATCATATAATTGTATTTCTTATGTCATGGGTGCTCATCTAGTATGAACAATATCAATGTGGCTAAATGAAAAGTGAATCAAAACATTTTGTACTGAAATCAGCACAAGTTGGAACATTTGATGATAATACAAGATGTCTGTATTAGTTTCGGTGAGTATTTTGTCAATCAACAACCCTCTCAGTAACTAATGGCTCAAGAAAATAATAGTAATAGTAATAATATACAAATAACATGAACATAATCATTAACAACAATATGACAGACATTTTCTTTTTTTTTAATTTTATTTATTTATTTAACACAGAGAGAGAGAGAGAGAGAGAGAGATCACAAGAAGGCAGAGAGGCAGGCAGAAAGAGAGGAGGAGAAAGCAGGCTCCCTGCTGAGCAGAGAGCCCGATGTGGGGCTCGATCCCAGGACCCTGAGATCATGACCTGAGCCGAAGGCAGAGGCTTAACCCACTGAGCCACCCAGGCGCCCCCATGACAGACATTTTCAACCACCTATGGAACATCTATGAAAATTGACCATAAAATGGGGCCATTAAATATGTCTTGTATTTACTAACCACAACTCTATTAATATACTACTTATACCACTGACAATGTGCATGAGGTTTTTTAAAGATATTTCGTATATAGAAAGGAAAATGAACTTTAGAAATAAAAATTAATGAATTTGAGTCTGAGGTACCTTGTTTCTCTATCAACTGTACAAACTTGTATATTTAATTTTCTTCTCTGAGACTTAGTATAGTAATCTTCAGAAGAAGAAAAATATTTAGCACTTAGGCTTTTTATTAGGTTAAATGACACTCTATATTCAAAGTATTTAGCATAAGGGTGCCTGGGTGACTCAGTCTGTTGGGCATCTACCTTCAGCTCAGGTCATGTTCCTAGGGTCGTGGGATTGAGCCCTGCATCAGGCTTCCTGCTCCTTGGGAGGGCTGCTTCTCCCTCTTCCACTGCTTGTGTTCCCTCTCTTGCTGTGTCTCTCTCTGTCAAATAAATAAAATCTTTAAAAATAAATAAAGTACATAGTATATATTAAGTATTCAGAAACCATACAGTAACTTTACGCAGTGACATTTAGTATGCCAATATCTACAAGAGACTTAAAGACTACTTTCAAAACTTTAATCATTGAATTTATCTCAGAAAGAGATAAAAATCCAAGTTATCAGAAAGAATCACTGATTGAGAATAAAGCTGCAAATGGGCACCTGGGTGGTTTGGTTAGTTAAACCCCTGACTCCAGCTTTCAGCTCAGGTCATGATGTTGGGATTGTGGAATCAAGCCTGAGTTGGGCTCCATGATGAGTGTGGAGCCTGCTTAGGATTCTCTTTCTCCCTCTGCCCCCATGAAAACTCCATTAAAAAAAAAAAATATATATATATATATATACACACACATATATATATATATATATAATCTTGCTGCAAGTTTTCCTAGATTAATTAGTCTGGCTTTGGCTACTTTTATTTATTTGTTTTAGAGGTAGTAAGTATGGTAATCTTAAATTAGAAAATTTCTATATATGTAAAAAAAAGAAAAAGAAAATTTATATATGTGTAATACAGCACTAAATTTTTCCTTATTCATTAAGATTCTCAGTTTAAACCAAATGGGTAGATTAGGTAAGTTGGGATATGGGCTACATCTTTGGTTTGGAAACAAATACCCTGGTTCATATTTTGGCATCACCACTTCCTAGCTGTGTAATCTTGGGAAAGCAATTTTACTTCTCTAAGCCTGTTTCCTAAAATAGAAATAAAGCAAGTTTATTTTGAGAAACAGGTGAGACAGTGTTATAAAATAGTTTAGTATAAATGTCAACTGTTGTTATTTCTTGCCATTATCATTATTGCTAATATTATAATTACCAATTTAGTAAATCCTTCCTTCAGTATCTGACAGAAGTTATATTGATTGAAAATTTACTTGGTATTTTGTACAAAGGTGTATGGAGTGAGTATACATATTTTATTTTGCACTAAATTGTAAACTGTGATGTATCTTAAAAATTAATATATTTTAGGCACCATGTTAAAAAAGGGAATGCTTCTGCTGTGGAGGACGTTATAATATGAAGAAAAGAGTTCTTTAATAAACTGTTGCTTATTTGAGTTATAACAGTTATAAAAAGGGAATATTATGGGTAGAAAAATAAAATGTGACCTCTATTTCCAGAATGTTAACCTACTCTGATCTCCCCAGAATCATATGCTCTAACCCTGAAAGTTTCAGGAGCACAGTTGGAACTACATTTAATAATCATCTTGATTTTTAAATAAGCTACTGTGGAACAAAAGTTTAAATCTGTCACACAGCTGGCTTAATGATAGAGTTGAAAATAAAATAGAGGTTTCTTTCCCTCATTGCTTATGTTCTTTCTATTACACTCCATTATCTCTCCAAGTATTGGCATCAAGGAGAACCCATATGGGCTCATCCAATTTTATTTGCCATTATTCTAGACCCCTCCCCACTTTCTATTGTTTCTGATATTTTATCATTAACTTTCATAGTCCATTTATGACTCACATTTTCAAAAGCTACTTTGGGGGAGAAAATATAGTCTTGAACACACAAATCTCATTTTTCTTTACTAATTTACTAGGACCATCACACCAGACATTTTGGAGGAGTTTGTATCTTAAATCCAACAGCTGCTCTGTTTCTCAGAAATATTGGTAGATTTTCAGAATTAGATGTGCCTCTTAACTCTGCCAAGGAAGACCGAGTTGTAGGCAAAAGCAGCAATCACAATTTCCTCTTCTCTAGATTTCTAATATTCTCAACTCCCCTCTGACTTCCTATACCCTTCCAGTGGCAATTCCTGCATTGACAATCATGGCTGGGGAAAGGGAGAACTGCTCATACTTTTCAAACTGCAAAGAAATTATGCACTCTATCGTCTAAATCCATGGAGTTGTACTGCTTAATACTACTGTTCACTTTAAGGTATTTCTTCGAAATTCTCCTAGGAGTTTCTTGCAGCCTTTGACTACAATGTTATCTGTTCAGGAATATAATCAAGTTTCCTAAAGTTTTACTCAGAGAATATGCACTTAGGTAGGTATCGAGTAATGAAAACCTAAATAGGTGTCTCTAGACAACTAAGGAGTTTCCCTTGTCAGTTGTAAAGAGATATTGTTCTGTGGTTGGAAGGCCAGTAAGAGCCATTAAGCTAATGACTTTAGTCACAGTTTGGATTTAAAAAAAAAAAGATTCCTTGCAGGGAAAATGCTTTCCAATTAAAACAAAGTACACCAACTATAAAAAAAAAAACATTGATAATGCACTTTGAAGGCACTCCAAGAAGAAATCCAAAGTATTTGGAAATTAAACATTTATCCAATTTGGGAAAAGATTGTTTATAATACCAAATTTGAGTCTGTAGAAGGTGATATTTCATGTAACCAGATCTGTAACCTAGCAATGGAGACCACTTTTGGGAAAAGATATTTAATTAAAAAATGTTAGATATATAAAAGAAAAAGTGAAAGGTCTACAATATTTTAAATTCAATATTTTATAATATATTGGACATCTTCAATAAATAATGCATCAACTAGAACAAACCTCATTCCAATATCTGAGTGACTCTATTAAAAGACTCAAGAAAATAAACATATACTGAAGTTCACAGCAAGGTAAAAAGATATTAAAAATGTGTGCTTTAAAAAAGAAAATATGTGCTTTGTTTTTAAGCCAGGTATAAACACCTTTCAGGAGTTATAAAAAAGAATAAATCTTAAAGCAAGAAAATAATTAAATATTCATTTACACAAAACTATAGCTATGCATTTTTATGTAAAAGAATATAATAAATTAAAAATGTATCTGTTATGCATAGCATGATCACCTGGATGAAAGATTTTATTAAAAAAAAGTTTATTTAGTACTTATATGTGTCTTATCTCATTTAATTCTTAAAGGTATGGGGAAGGTACTATTACCAACTGCATTTTAGAACGCATCAAAATCTAAAACATCAAAGACTTACTAAATGCCATAAATTCACTAAATACTTTTTCAAATATTAATATGTATAAAAATTCGAAATAACCTTCTGATGTAGCTATAAGTATTTTTTTCTACTTTGTGGACGAAAAAAATAATATTTAAAAAATTTTAGTAACTTGTTTGCCTTCACATAGTGGTGAGCTTGAAACCTATGTTCTTTTTTTTTTTTTTTAAGATTTTATTTATTTATTTAAGAGAGAGAAAGAATAAGAAAGTGAGCATGAAAGGGGGACGGTCAGAAGGTCAGAGGGAGAAGCAGACCCCCTTGCCAAGCAGGGAACCCTAGCTGGGACTCGATCCCAGGACTACAGGAACATGACCTGAGCGGAAGGTAATTGTTCAACCAACTGAGCCACCCAGGCTCCCAGTAATTTATTTACCTTCACATAGTGGTGGAGCTTGAAACCTATGTTCTTAACAATTTTAATGTGTTTCCTCTCACATAATCTTACTTTTTAGTGAAGTAAGTACCATATAGGAGGTTAAACTAATGGTTAAGAAATAGATCCAAAATTTCAAAAGCCATATTCTGACACCTGGACAGTATTGTCTCTAGATTTAAAATGTCTTTTATTTTCTATCCACATTAATTATACTTGACGTCTTCCTTTTCCATGGTTAGCTCCAGGCATTTCCCTTGAAATCAAGATATGTATCTCCAACTACTTACCAAGTATCAGTCCTTAAATGTGGCTCTTAAGGGTATACTTATAAATATCCAGTAGGGATGCTGGTGAAAGCTTCACTTTGGACAATGTATTTAAGCTCGTGAAATGTCAGTTTTCTTATCAGTAAAACTGGACTAAAAAATAGCATCTATCTATTCATTTTATGTGGCTTAAATAGATTCATCTATGGAAGTATTACAGGAATGTACTTTAAGCCTCCAAGAGAGAACAATAAAAGCATGAGGAGAAAGAAAGCCATAAAAAAGAGAAAGGAGAATAAAAACAGAAGAGGGAGAAGCCTCACAGAAACAAGGAATATGTTCATGTGAATTAGGGTTGCATCTTGGGTGTTAAACTAAGGAGTTCAGATGGTTTGTTAGAGAATGTAAACTTTTGAAAGTTTATGTGCTATAGAGTGAATGTTATTACCAGAAATGTGCTTTGGGAGTGTAATGCAGATGCCATGTAAATATTACATAAGAATGGGAAGGACCAGCAGTCATGGAACACATACTACGATTTCAGAGCCCCGTGTGTGCAGAGGGGTGGTTGACGTTTCCATCTAGGATTTATGGAACAGGGGCTGAACGTCAACACCGCCACAGGCTCACTCTCCAGTAGTCCCTCTGCCCACGCTGACCGGCGTCCGCCTGTTACCTCTCGCTGCCCTCCCTCAATTCTGCCCAGTCTTTTTCTCTGCGACCACCAGAAAGTCAGCTGGGATAGTGAAAGTGTGTTTCATTTTCCAAAAGAAAAAAAAATATTTTTCTATTCCTAAATAATAACCAGAGAAATTTCTGGAGTAAGAGGAAATTGCACAATAGGAGGCTGTCAACAAATATGTGATAGAAAGCCCATGAAGACACCATCTCTGGGATCAAAAATCTCAGTTGGCTTTCTGCTCTCCTGTGACAGAGGAAGACAAAGACTTGTGATACAATAAATTTGGGAAGACTAGAGTTTCTAAATATGCTGCTGAGGTGAGGTGAGTACAGTAGGTAATTCATTGATTCTCTCCTGTGTTGTCTAGATACCCAGTTCAGTTTCCCTCTGAACAGACTTAATCTCAGATCTTTTAAAGAGCTGTCTCATCCCAGCACAAATAATCAGAAGAGCAGCAGGTAAAAAGTCTATCCAGCAGGCGGTCACAGTTCTTTCCTGCTTCCCAACCACACGCCTCATTCACAATACCACCTGGATACGGACGGGGCCCTGGACAGGGAGGAGAAAACAAAGAAGCAATTATAAAAGGGAATAAAGCCAGAGACAGTGTGAGTCTCTGTTAGAGGGGATATGTGTTTAAGTGTGACTGTGTTTAAAATGGCTTGTAATAGTAAGGCAAAGAAAGGAGAGGTTTAAGAGCAAAAGGTCCGAATGCCCAGTTATCTAAAGAAGCATCTACAAGTGTGGCGACAATTAGGGACTAAAGTTTTCTCAGCTTTTTCTGTTTTTGATTTCAGCGGAAATCAAATGGCAAATGAATCCTAATGTTCCTAGCATTCTGGATGCAGAAGCTTAAGGACTCTGGCCCCCTGCTCATCCTCAGAAAGTGGCAACTACAACAGAGGGAAAAAACAAAATGCCATCACCAGATTTATTAAACCCACTGAAAACCAAAACACAAAAAACGGAGTCTCATTTAAAAACAAAGTCTTTCCTATCACCAGAACAGAGCAGTTCAACATTTTATGACATTTCCTGTCTTCAACACTATTGATTACTACTGTTCACATGCCAATTAGAGATGCAGAGTATGATTATCCTGATGCTCACATCTGTCCTCAGCCTGGTTATCATGAAGGAGCCGAGAATCTATGGGGTTCGTACATCCGGAAGGACACATACAAATAGGATACAATGGGAAACAGGGTCTCAAACTCGGTGGGGAGAAAGGTGAGTAAGTCAAGGTACGCAAAGAGATCCCAGACAAAGTGGCCATCCACATTCATCCATCCAACTTCTGTCCTTTTCTCTTGGTCTTGCCCACATCACTTCTTATAATAACTTTTTCATTTCTATTTTTGCTTTCCCTTTTTGATTTTTTTCCAAGTAAAATCCCATTCTACTTTATATTTGTATTGTTCTGTGCCAAGATGGAAATATACGAATCTGGAAAGATTCCAACAGCCGTCCTGAGGCTTGGAAATTACAGAATTATTAGAGATAATAAGATAACTAATTAGTATCCACTGAAGATTCATTATGTACCCGATACTGGGCTAATTAGTTTACACATTATCATATTTACTGTTAAAATATGTTAAAATATATATCAAGGAAAAACTATTATTTTCTCTATTATACAAACAGGGACACTGACTTTTAGGGTTGAATAGTGGCAAAACTGGTATTCAAACCCAAGCAGTCAGACTTCCATGTTTCAATCACTTTGCTATTCTCATCAACTGAATATAAATCCTTCATATTTTTGCATTAAAATTAAACCGCCGAAGTTCTGAGAATAGCATATGATTAAAAGGGTGTGGTAATCATGTTTTTTTTATTTTCTGTATTTTATCATTTCTTAACATCTTAGGGTACTGCACATCTAGGGCAGGACTTAACCTCCCAGAGTTAGTGAATTCATAGATATCATCAACAACTTGCCTGTGAGTCAGTGTTTGATATGCAAACTAGCTAGTCTTGAGTCCGTAGCCCAACCTACCCCTTTTTATCAGGGTCCTACAGTGCAGAATATTATTCCCCAGCCCACATCACCCCATGGTCACATACTGGACAAACAAGGACAATCCCTACAAGCCAGAGTTTACTGGAATTCTTGAAACTGTCTAATTCTAAACCTTCTCAGCTTCCTTACCCTCATCCTTTCATTCTACACTGCTGTCCATACTTTGCCTTCCTTTCTTCTGTCTCCTGACCTACCTTGGTGCTTGACCAGCCAATAGCCTACTAGAAACTGACATGCTTATTCCAATAGCACTTGAGAAATTGCAATCTTTTCACAGCCATGAGAGCTTGACAGCTATTCTTCCTCAATCTGGCCTTCAGATGAGGCTCAACCTTGGGCAGCACTGGATTTCATGTCTCTGAAAGATCCTGAAGATGTAGACCCCGCTAAGTCACGTCTGGACCCCTAACTATAGTAACTGTTGGATAAACATGTGTTGTTTGAAACTGCTCAGTTTGTGGTAATTTGTTATTCAATAATAGATAACAAATACAGGGGCTAATCCAGAAAAGCTTATCCTTATCTCTCTAATCTGGTATGTCATAGAATTGATGTAAGGGATTAAATTCCATAGACCTGAGTTGACAAATATTAGTACAGCCCAAGAAAGTTGCTGCAATAAAGAGACAAACCAGAAGTCGAGAGTGTTCATGTCATAGCCAGAAGAGACAATGCAAAAATTGTTCTGCATGCAAAAAGGTAAATGAACATAAACCAAAACAAACCAAAAAGCTAGACATCATTAAAGGGATAAAATTACCATCTTGTCAAGATATACCATTTATTCTGTACCCTGCAATTGCTGCTGTAGCAACTCTTAGTCTTCATTTTTTTTTTTAAAGATATTATTTATTTATTTGATAGAGAGAGACACAGCGAGAGAGGGAATACAAGTAGGGGGAGTGGGAGAGAGAGAAGCAGGCTTCCCACTGAGCAGGGAGCCGGATGTGAGCTTGATCCCAGGACCCTGGGACCATGACCTGAGCTGAAGGCAGATGTTTAATGACTGAGCCACCCAGGCGCCCCAAGTCCTAGTCTTCAAATGATACTGACCACAAAAATGTCTGGGGAATTTGGATACCAGTTGTCAAGTTTTCTTTCAGTGATCATCAATGTTTTACTTTAAAAAATTGCTCTTTAGTAGCTGCAGTTTCTGTCCCCAGTAATCTTCTCTGACTACATCATCCATAAAGATGCATGAGTCATAAGCCTACAGAAACAAATCCCCAGAAATACAAATCCAGCTCCAGGTAGCACTTCCTCAGTGGAAGGACCTGTACAATGGCCTGCCAAAGCAAAACTTGCACTGGACAAATTTGAACAGACTAAGAAGGCTTTATTCAAGGCGATTGCAATAGGGAAAAGGAGCAAGTACTGATGTCTGAACTTAACTCTGCTGGAAAAAATCAAAATGGTGGGACTTTGAAAGACCGGGGTGAGAGGCAGTTTTTGTTTCTTGGGGTTTTTCTGGTTTGAGTTAGCAGTGCTCATTATTATTTGTATTGCTGTCCTTCAGTGCCTCATCCTTCTCTCACAGACTGATGTAACTTCTTCCTAACCGATCTTCTCACCTTTGTAAAAACAACAAAAATTTTGAAGCTTACCCAGGATCAAAAATTTGTCTGGGGATTAATCTCCACCATAATGTTCCACCTTCCCATGTTAATTTTTTACATGAAAGTGTTTTATAGGAGGTTTGAAGAGAGGAGTAAAAAGGATTGATTCCTAAGAAAGGGGATATGATTTTTTTTTTTTAACCTAATGTAGGCTTTTTGGTTTGTGATTGCCTTTTGGTGGGTGTTTCAGAATCTTGTCATGTGAAGAGAGCTGGATATCACTATAGACGTTTTAGGAAAAAATATAGGTTAGTATTCAGTACTGAGAAAGTAGGTTTTTGAAGAGTATCCAGTGAAAAGTTAGTAATGTTAATAATGGAACATAAACTGCAGCTGGAGGGTAGAGGGTAGATGATAGGTAGAAAACACAAACATACATATGTGTGAGCATTTGCGTGTATGTTTACCCAAATTTTAAAAGTCCATAAAGGTTTATAACACTTTTTATAAAGAATGAAATGATGGGGCCCCTGGGTGGCTCAATTGGTTAAGCTTAAGCATCTGCCTTTGGCTCAGGTCATGATCTCAGGGTCCTGGGATCAAGCAAGCCCCGAGTTGGGCTCCCTGCTCACTGGGGAGTCTGCTTCTCCTTCTCCTTCTTCCCCTCCCCCAGGCTCATACATGCTCTCTCTCAAATAAATAAATAAAATCTTAGGACAAAAAGAATGCAATAATAATTATGAGGGATTTTTGTATTTTAAAATAATGAAAAGCAGATAAATATTATGTTTTTAATATGAATAAAATGTCGAACAATTTTATACATCTGTCAAAAAATAAAATTAAATGATTGTCTACTTGTGCATTTGTAAACATTTTGTAGAACAGGTAGTTAAAACTATCATTATTATAATTATATACTCACAGTTCATGTAGATTTAGGATACAAAAACATAATTCTCTGACCTAGTTAAATATTTTAGTCTGCTGCGTATCTGCATTTGGAAATAATCTTTTATATACCCTGAAAACATTTTTTCACCCTCAGCAGGAATGGATGGTTACTTTTACTCTAAAGCTTAAATAGAAACATCCTACTCCTTGACAAGTGAGGAGGGATGATTCAGATTCGGTGATTTCAAAATCACAGGTAGATTACTGTACCAAAACACTATAGGTCCAAACATTTTCCTCTTCAGATTGGAAGGATTTAGATAGAAAATCATGGCAATTTTACTAGTGTTCAGCTTTTAATCCTTATGTTATTCTAATACTCAGTGTTAAAGGGATTGAAAGTGATACTTAGCTTTCCTCCATAGCCATGAATGATAGTGTAATACAACCCTTATCCATTACTCTGTCACTAGAATTAATGAGGTCATCCCAATATCAATACATGTGGTTGAATAGCACATGATAAAGAATCAGAATATTGTAATGAATTCTAGCAGAATCCTATTTTAAAAGTGTAATTGTTTCAGTTGTATTTCATAGTTACGTGGATCTTTATCTAAATGATGGACAATAATGTGTCCACTTGCACTTAAAGGAGTTGTAACTTGAGTACTGAGAAATTCCTACGAGCTTTTTATTACTGAGAATTGGATCATTTTAAGTCTAAAGGTCTTGTACACTTATATAGGGGATTACAAAGGTATTAATTAGTCTGAGTGATGGAGGCTTCACCAGTGAAAATGACTACTGAGTAACGACACCTTCAACTTTAATGAAACAGCATGCATTTTATTATAGCCTAAAATTCTTTAAAAGTAAATGTGGAATCTTCCAGTCTTTCTGTTCCATGACAAGTGAGAAAATAACATCTAGTATAAAAGTCACAATAAAATCCCATCCTCTTCCCAAAAAAGTCTCCCAAGTTACTGTTTGATAATCTTATAATAAAGAATGTTTTGTATCTCTAAATTTCTAGCTTTCCCTTTTACCCCTCATTAAAAGTCAAGTTTCCTTCCACAAAAGATGGCTTCATAAGTTTGGATCAAAGAAATAATTGCACACTTCTTTACAGAAATGAGGTTTGAAGGAGTCTCAAATGAATTAGAATTTATTCAAAATTCTTTGGATTAAAAATTACTATGAAAAAATTAAAACTTTAAGTTACACACTGAAGTTCCAAGTTTCTCCTATTTAATCCCAGCCAAAAATATTCTAATAGAAACTACTGTAAAGTTTGCCATACTCCAACTTCCATTTAGTATATCCAAGACTGATAATGAAGGGCAAAAATATTCAGTTAAATTCGAGGAACACAAATGCTAAATTTGGGAAACCATATTTGAATTAAATACTGGAAGCTGCTAGAAATTTTCTCTAAATGGCTTTCAATATTAAAATAGTTATTCACTTATTTGGTCTTTAAAGAAAAAAGAAACTCTATGTTGAACTTCAACCCAACAAAAAAAGTAATGAAAAATGTTCTTTTGAGGGCTGTCGCTATCAACAAACTACCTTAAGTAACTGCTATGCAAGTAATATGAACCATTTCAAATAAAGAATTTCTGTGTTGAAAATAATTAGTATATATTAATTTTCCGGGTATCTTTAAAAACAATTTGAAATAATATTTAATAATCAGCAATCGAACATTATTTTATCTGGGAAAATAATAAATAGTAAAATAAAGGAACTTTTTCTAAATATGAAAGAAAATTGTACCTATAGAATTTCTTTTTAAAAAGAGCCTATAACTTTAAGATAATCAGTTGTTTTTATTTTTTATTTTATTTTTTAAATTTTATTTTTTTATTTGACAAAGAGAGAAAGAGAAAGAGCATGTACGGGGGAGGAGCAGGCAGAGGGAGAGGGAGAAGCAGGCTCCCGGCTGAGCAGAGAGCCCGATGCAGGGCTCAATTCCAGGACCCCAAGATCATGACCTGAGTCGAAGGCAGCTGCTTAACCGACTGAGCCACCCAGGCACCCCAAGCCTGTGTATTTTTTACATGGAAATTTACTGACACAAAGTTAATAACCCTTGTCCTAGAAAATTGCTATGAACTATTTTGGCTGTGATCAGAATGGGTGTAACTACAAGAGAGCTACAAAAAAAAAAAAAAAAAAAAAAAAAAAATTAAAAATCCTTAAAATCCAAGGAGATAGGGCTTCTTAAATCAATATATGGAAGGAATCAGATAGAAAATTTGATTTGACTCTGAAATGTGTTCTAAACCTTCTTGTTGCCTTTCAGTTAGAAATCGTTACAGTCTATGGCCAACATATCAATCCCTTGATTCCAGATGAGCTCCCACAGCCAATCAGATGTCAAACAGTTTTTATTAGTAAGGTTAAAAAAAAAAAAATCTATGTATCATAAAAAAAAATTCATCAAAACTTTCAAATTTAAATTATTTAAACAGCAACTATATAAATCTCTAAAAATTTGTTCATTCATTCACTCATGCAAGTATTTAAAAGCTATCAAGTGTGTTGTTTCAGTGACTGATTATAACTACCCTTTTAGTCTGTTGAAATTTCTTATTTTTGTTAACCAAAGTATTGGACTTACTATTTTACCTGAAGTTTCACAACTGTCTATGTAGGTCACTTCATTTTACTTTTTGACACTAGAAATTTATCTTTAAATAAACTTCTGTGATTCCAGAAGTCAGAAACCAAGGCATCAAAACTTTTCAAGAAACTTACCATGGTGAATCTTCAAATTAAGTAAGATCTTGTAACTTTTCAATAGCATCTAGAAGGCTACATCTAGAAGGCTACCTACAAGATAAAATGGATAAATAAAAGTTTGCAATAGAATTATTAATGAAGTGTTTTATGTTGTTATCAATATAGAATTTCTCTTATTTCTACTGTTTATTAGGTGTTAATATCATGTGCATGTGGCTCAAATTCTTAACTCTTGAAAAATATAAATGTCTGTTTTACACAAGAAAATGCATCTCTTTGACTACTTTTTACACCCAAGTTTTAAACAAATTATTACAATAAATGTTCATGTAGTTAAATTTATTTTAAATTTAGAGCTTTAACATTTTCTTCCCCAAGGTATTTTTAAAAACTCCTTCAAAAATAAATATATTCTGTAGATAACCATATACCACTGTTATACTAACTTTAATAATTTAATAATTTGAGGCAAATTCAATCCAAAACAAGACAAATTGTGTGGTTGTATTTATCTTAAATTATGAAATACAATAAGTTAAATGTATTTTGATCATCCGATCTATAAATTGTATTCAGTATGGCCTTGTTGAGTAATTATTATCAAAAAAAAGAAAGACATTTTATAATTTGTATTTTTAAGTAAACTAGCAATATATCAGCCAAAGAACAATTTTAGGTTTGAGCCAAGATCATGGAATTGGTGAAGTTTACAAATATCTGCTCTGATTTTGTCATTATTTTTTTTAGTTATGAGGAAGGTCTACATTATAAATATATGTATTCATTTGTTTCTTTTTTTTTCATTTTCTGGTCAAAAGGAACGTTTCATATTTCCTAAATCATGAGGTATCAAATTGTAGTCAGAAGGACCAATATTTTATGACACTCTTCAAAAAACCACTGATACATATAATTTTTTAATTTTAGTATAAGTGCAGACGCCCACCAACACCAGTTCCTTCAACATTTTCCACCTTAAGAATAAATTACTTCTTATGCATCATCAAATATAAACATCCTGCAAAATGTCTCTGATATCACTGAAGCTCAAATAAGATCTTATTCTTACAGTTTTGAGTGACATTTAAAATTGGCAGCACAAATTGAGTGCATATATGTACTGATGTAAATAATAAAGCTAATGTAATTTTATGATAAATACTGATGTAAATAATAAAGCTAATGTAATTTTATGATAAATACTGATGTAAATAATAAAGCTAATGTAATTTTATAATAAATACTGATGTAAATAATAAAGCTAATGTAATTTTAAGAAATATTGTACATGTCCTTCTAGCCCAGCACGCACAACACTAAACCTGGTTCTCTGACTCTTGGTAATTATTTAAAAAGAGACAGTATAGTACAACTTGCTTATATGGAAACTGGACTCACCAAAATTCAAAATATAATGAAATCATTTAAACGTTTGAGTTGGTAAACTTACATTAGACCAACACACTGGAATTAAACAATAATCCATAGGTCATTTCACATTCATTAAATTCTTTTAATAGTGAACTGAATGGGGAAAAGGTTCTTAACATACAAAACCACTCTTACTCTTCCATGTTTTTTCCCTTGTTTTCCTAACGAGTCCAAGCTCTCTGAATGTATTATTTTTATAAGCTAAAAATTAATTTACACATCCACAAACACATTAGACTAAGGTGAGAAGAAAGGGAATCATACTTCTTAACTGAAATCTTCATGATCCGTTCCTTGTCTATACTCTTCTCTGAGCTGTCACTTCTAACCCTCATGCTTATCAAAGAACTACGGGATTCAACCAGGACGGTGGGCTTGATTAGTGTGAAACATTGTACAGCCACGGAAAAGAGCTGAGCAAGTGAAAAATAAGTCAAAAGGAAGCAAAGTGGTTCTAACAATGCCATGAACATGAGCTACTCAATAGTGAAAAGAATTCCATGAGGTAAAAGCACAATTCTTTCAAAAAAAAAAGGACCCTCAGCTGCTCTGGTTTCCTTCTCTGTTTTATTCCGCAGTAATACGAACCACAGAGTTTCTTTAGATCCTTAAACCAGATATATTCTCCTTTTATATTGGTGAATTAAACTTGTGTCTCTGTCATGAAAGTTTGTTGTGTCTACCAGCAGACTAAGATTGGGCTCAGGAGGCCCAAATTATTTTTACTGAAAATAAATAATCAACAAGTTAAAAATGAATACTATCCTGTTACCCAGTGCTATAAATACAGAATACCACATGCCATCATAATAAAAGTAGAATACTAAAAAGGAAAATGTAAATGATAGCAGGGAAAATTCAGGCTATTTAATGCTAAAATGAAAAACTATCCAACTAAACATGTAACTAAATTAAAAAGGAGTGTATTGTTTATATTTTTGTATGTTAAAATCCCAATTTGTTCATAAAACCTCAATAGAATGCATATGAAATACACTTTTGCATCTCGTATTTTGTTTGATGCCTAAAACAATACTTGACACAATACATAAGGAAAGAGAACATTTTTTTTAAAGATTTTATTTATTTATTTGACAGATGAAGATCACAAGGTAGGCAGAGAGGCAGGCAGAGAGAGAGAAGAGGAAGCAGGCTCCCTGCCAAGCAGAGAGCCAGATGCAGGACTCATGACCTGAGCCAAAGGCAGAGGCTTTAACCCACTGAGCCACCCAGGTGCCCCAGGAAAGAAAACATTAAGAAAAAACAAAGGTCGTGAAAAAGTGAAGTAACTTTTTTTTTTTTTCCTAATTTCCTAGTGGCTAAAGTAATGGTAAAAATAACATTTCAAAAATCACTGCACTTAAAAGATTAAGAGCGTTGCCTTGGTTCATGAGAATAATCTCCCCATTCCAACCTTATAGCATTTTTTAAAAAGAAGACCCTATGTGATGTGGGAGACATTGCAAAATGTTATTGCAATAAATAAAACCATAAATTTTAAGCTTTACATGAATCCTGATGAACATGTCCCTCAAAGCAATCTCAAGGTAAAATAACAAAACCTCAATTTAGTAGAGGCAAATCCATGAAGGTCAAAGAAAGTAAAATATAAAAATTGAAATCCTTTGAACATCGGACTTAATCCAGTCCCTCCCTCTGTGTAGATAGATAGGACACAGACGTATATACATATAGTATACATTATGTATACATATGTGTATGCATATGTGCATACACATATGTGTACATAAATAGGTACATATATGTGTTTGTATCTGTTTGATACAGACATACATATTTAGTTGACCCTTGAACAATGTGGAGGTTAGGGCTGCCAAGGCCTGTGCAGTGGAAAATCTGTGTTTAACTTTTAACTTTGCATGACTTCATGACTAATAGCCCACTGCTGACAGAAGCCTTACCAATAATATAAAGAGTCAATTAGCACATGTGTTGTGTATTATATGTATTGGAGAATGTATTCTTACAATAAAGTAAGCTAGAGAAAAGAAAATGTTATTAGGATATCATAAGGAGGAGAAAATTAATTTATAATGCTGTATTGTATTTATCATTAAAAATCTACATGTAAGTGGACCTGTACAATTCAAACCCATATTGTGCAAAGGCCAACTGAATATATGTGTGCATGGGTGTGTGTGTGAATATAAATACATATATACCCACTAACATAACAAAGCACTCATCTTTGCATAATTTATATTATACATATATGTGAAGACATACATTTTGGATGATATCGATTACTGTGACATTACAGCAGAAAGTATACACTTCATCCAAAAGATATGCTCTTTGCCAAGTGATTGATAAATCTGCACAAATCAGATTGAGTACAGGTTGATGCTTAGAATATGGTGGTATGAAATAAAGGGCTATATAGAGTGGGTTAAATACCTCTTGTACCTGATTTCATCGCTCTTAGTATTTCCTCTGTCATATTTATCTTTACTGCCTATAGTTCATCCCTCTTAGTGAAATCAAAAACTTTAATTTCAATCCTCAGAAATCAGAACATTGACGAGCTCATAGTAGATGCTCATAAAATATCTCTGGATCACTCCATCAGTGAGGGCTTCATGAATGCAATACCAAATAAAACTTGCTAGAAAATGTGAAAACTTCTGGACAAAAATACAATTAGGAATGAAAATAAACAAAATGAACTCTTCTCCCTTTCATTCCCAAATTAATGATATAATGGTGTTCTCAAACTATTTTAGACTGCTTATGAAGCATTAGGAAATGATATCTTTAAATTTTAGAAATAAAACATAAATCTAGTTGCATTTATAAGATGTCTAAAAATAACTGAAAGTCTCTGAGAAGCAGATGATAAGAACACAATGAAACTTAATCGCATTCACGAACCATTGTAAATGGTGACTGTAGTTAAGTATAAGCTTAGAATTAGGTCAAGAAGGGTTCCTTGTATAATTGTCACAAAAAAAGAATTGAAAAATGAACTTCCACAACTTCTTTACCTGGACCTGTTTTGTAATATATCTTTATATTATTATAAGACTATGTTGCTTAATGGCTTAACTGTGGATACTATCATTTATCATTTGCAGTTTCCTGAGTTGCAACATGATAGAAATCATGAAAGAAGAGAATCATAAAAAATACAGTGATCACGGGCCATAAAAAATAAGGTGATAGATTACCTTGGTTCCACCTAGTCTTATCCTAGAACCATAAATAAGCATGCTAGGAAGTATAGTATTTTTTTTCTTTGAATTTTTATCCAAGTAAAATAAAGTGAGAAGTTGACACCATGTTTTATGTAGCTTCTAGTTCATCCTTGAATATTTGACTGAGTGAGATTAATTACCTATCTTTCATCATTGTTCATTTCTATTTACATTTGTCGCTTTGAACTTGTTAGCTCACTCGCAACAGCCTTCAAATATGTTTGTATATAGGGTCTTAGACTTGAAAAAAATCAATAGGCCACTTGAGAAATTAAAGTAGGTAGAGGGTATGTAAGAATTTAATGTGAATAGAAAAATTAGTTTGGCTATGGATTTTCCCTGACAAGGAATCTCCATGAGAACAGAAATGGTAATCAGTTTTGTGCACCACTGTATTCCCAGTGCCAGCAACTAAATGTGGCACTTAAAGAATTCAACAGACAGGTATGGAATTAGTTTTGAGGGTTGCCAGCACCATGGAAGAAGCTGAATAAGTCATAGGCTAGGGAAGCCGTCTGTGAGCTATCTCCTGATAGACATCAAAGAGAATGCATTAGAGTCTTTTGCAATGTATCCTCTCTATGAAATTTTTGGAATGTGGAGAATAAATACATTCATTGTGTTGTGGGAAAACGGGGACTTTATTTTTAAGTCAAAAGAAAATCAAAAGAATATTTTGATGTATTTCCTCTTAGAAAGCAACTGATAGATATCTTCAGTGTTGCAGCAAACCAAATTACTGTACAGATTGATGTGGAACAGCATACTGATCTATCCTGGCTGGCCAGATTTGTAGTCTTTCCTCACAGCATGCTTAATGAGGGGTTCACAATAATATGGGAGATAAGGCATTTTGTTACCATCAACTGGTCCTTGCACTTAAAGATGATTTATCTCCAACCAACCTTGAAGCACTTCCTAACTGTAGGCTGAAATGTCAACAGATTTTCTAACTTTGCTTAGATTATATAAGATATAATGATAATCACTGCTAAGACATCAGACAGCTCATGATAAAATGAGAACATTTTGTATTATTCAAAAACAGAAATCATATTGGTTTTGAGAGTTGCATATTCCATTCAATTTTTATTATAAATAGACCAAAATTTTAAATATCTAGAACAGAGAAAACAAAGTACAATTTGATATTTCTGTCCATTTCCCCAATTTAATCGCCAAAGCAGATTACATTAGGTTTTATCCATTGCTATTCATTATCACAAGAGCCAGAATGAGCCTAATATCCAAATTACATCCTGGTTTTTGAGACATGCGTAGGTATCATCTAACTCAAAAATCATTCACAGTTTAATGTTACACTTTTAGCAAAATGCCAGCAAAAAAACAGAAAAGAGTATCTTTACTCTTAATCTATCCTATGACATACTGGTAACTTTAGATTTAGGTATTTAACAGTTTTGTAATTTCTTTTCTCACTGACTGATGATGACTTCTTGCATTCAAGAAATATGGAATTCCTCTCTTCAGGGTGCTGGAGCAAGCATCCAGATTCCAAGAGACAAGAATCTGGGCTTTTCCCACAACCTGCCATCAAGAACCATGAGAGACTATGGACTCTGAAAAACAACCTGAGGGTTTTGAAGGGGCAGAGGGGTGGGAGGTTGGAGGAGCCAGGTGGTGGGTATTATGGAGGGCACATATTGCATGGAGCACTGGGTGTGGTGCATAAACAATGAATTTTGTTACACTGAAAAGAAATTAAAAAAAAAAAAAGACCCACACAGTGGCAATATTCCCAAATCTATGGGGTAGTAAAGAGGCACACTGCAAATGCTCATCCATAAGATATTCCTATTTTCACACTTGCATGGATAGCCATTCAAACATCCACCCCTACAGAGCCACAGTGTAAATGTGAACCTTTTATTTTACTGAGTAAACCTCAGATTCAAAATCCTTAAAATAAGAGTAATAATATTAAACTTATAAATATTTTAAAATATTATGGAAATAATATGGTACAATGAATAACATGCCATCAATAAATATAAGTTATTACGCATCTTATTCAACAAATATTTCAGCGATATGCTGGCAAAACAACAGTAAAAAGGGGAGGCAAATACCTCTACCCTCACGCTTCATGGAACGGAGTTCAAACCCTAGTTTACATTAGTTAACTATATAACGTTGGCTAAGTTATCTTCCTAACCACGAATCTAAAGTATCCAGCTTTTTTTTTTTTAATTACATCATCCTTTCATCTTTTTATTTTCCTCATATAACTTATTATTACTGATATTTTCTTATAAATTTCAATAATAACATCACTGACAGTCTTCTTTATTACTGCATATCTATACCTGGAACAGTGAGTGGCACATGATAATCACTCAATAAATAGTCTTTAAATAATCCACAAACTTAGCTTACCTATGCTACAGTTTCTTAATCTTTAAAATGACAATGAATTTTGGAATACTGAAAAGAATAAAATAAAATAAATGGAAAAAAATGGGAATCAAAATAGTGCATATCTAATCAAGAAGTTGAGCATATTAAAGGAGTAAGACAGGTAGGATGGAAAACATTTTATGCATTCATTTTTTAAAGATTTTATTTATTTATTTAGAGAAAGAGCACATGTATTGGGAGAGGCAGAAGTAGGAGAGAGAGAATCTCAAGCTGTCTTCACGCTGACCATGGAGCCTGAGTTGGGGCTTGATCACGACCTTGAGATCATGACCTGAGCTGAAATCAAGAGTTGAATGCTTAACTAATTGAGCAACTCAAGTGCCCCCCAAAACTGGATATTTTATATAATATAATGTGAAGATCCCGAGATTCACCCACCTCATTCAGATTTGTTCTTGGTGCTGTTTTTGTTGGTGTTGCTTGTTAGTTTAGTGATTTATTGAAACAATACTACAAAATCAGTGCCGTTGTTGTTCTATAGTGTGACCACAGAAGTCTCTTTTCAGTTAGCTTAGTGGTCACTTAATGATTATTTTTCAATAATTTCTTTGAAACAATAAGTCTCCTACCTTTTGCTGAAAAGTGCTATGTACTTGTGGAGGCACACCTTCATTGCTCCAGCAGCTTAGCCTCAAAGTCAGCCAGAATTCAGACATTAAGGCCTTCTAAGATCTTTCTTGGTCATACGCACAGCCCTGCACATGCCCATGGCCTTCCAAATCTCCATAAATATGCTGGAGCTTTTCAAGGCCCACATGGACATTTCTCTCTACAGATTTTCCGTTTTAGTTTTCTGGCAATCTTTTTCTTTGCTCTAACTGGTATCACTGCCAAAGGCAGCCATTGTTAAGTGAAAAGCTTTGTGGAAAGGTCTTCCCTCACGCAGCAAGATGTCAGGCAAAATAAAGACAAGCCCTGTGAATAAGGTTTTTCATGAGAGTTGCCAGACAGGTCAAATTGTGACAATTTTGCAAGTATGGGACATTTTTGTTGCTCTAACCCCTTCTGGCCCCTCCAGGGGCTTCTACCTGCTGGTGTTCACTATGATTGCAGAGCTGGTGATTTTTAAGAGCTAAAAATCACAAAGCTCACTCTTCTTACTATCAACCATTTTTTTCTTGAATAAATTGTGCTCCAAATTTTACAAGCCATTGGTGAATGTCCAGATTTCTGACAATGCTGATTTTTAAAAACTCAGGGTTCATTTTGATTTTATGGGAGAGAGAATTTTAGGAGGTCGTTGCTACATCTGGAGGTACTTTCCTTTTATTACTCTTTTTGACTTACAAGTTTTCTCTTTACTTGAGAGTAACAGTATTAGATTATAATTACTATTAGGAAACCCTGAGTATAATGTAAGACATGAATATACGAAACACATTCTTCATACAACTTTAATCATTGTCTCTGATTTTAATTAATGAACAAAATAGTAAAACCAATGAACATTTAGTAATAAGATAAGAAGCTATGATAATGAAGAGAAAGAAAAGTTCATGGAGCTACAGGGAACATCTTATGAAAAGACATATTTTTGCAGCCAAAAATGATTAATTGATAGAAGTTCAAAGAGACAAAAAAGTGCTCTGAACATTCACTGTAACCTCATTTTCTTCTTACAACATGTTCCTTGGCCAAAATCCATAATCATAAGCTTTGACATTTTTGAGAAACTGAACATTCTTCACTCCGATCTTATTTCTGTTTACTGACTTTTCAGCAGTCCACTCTGCCCTTCAGTTCTGGCTTAGAAAGGGAATCCTGCATGAGTCACTCCACGGAAGAGTGAAACAGTAGGCACTCACACAATTTTTACTGTCATTTCAAACCATGTGGGGATGCAACTGTCCTCTACTTAGACTTTGTCACTGTGTCTACACTAGATACCGGTACATTTTCTCCCAAATAAGACATCCTTAACACAAGGAAATGATGTAAAACAGACAAAATATCATCCTTTAGTTATTTTTTTAAAATAATTTTCTTTTTAGATTTTTTGTTTATTTATTTGACGGAGATCACCAGTAGGCAGAGAGGAGGCAGAGACAGAGGGGAAAGGACGCTCCCTGCTGAGCAGAGAGCCCGATGTGGGGCTCAATCCCAGGACCCTGAGACCATGACCTGAGCTGAAGGCAGAGGCTTTAACCCACTGAGCCACCCAGGCACCCCATCTTCCCTTAGTTATTGATATCTGCCATGGCCCATATGGAATATATTTCACCAAAATAGATCAAATATATAACATATTTATTTTAATATTTATTTTACATTTATGTGTTTACATTATATTATATATTCTTATTTTAAATATTAAGTTCTCTTACCTAAATTTGTTAGAAGATGAAATAAAGTGAAAACTGAATTGTTGCATTTTACATAAAAGTTGCTTCACAACAACAAGCTAAAATGGCGTTTTGTAAATATAGGAATAACATGTTAACAGTTTTAAGAAGCTAGATTCATTTTGCATTTTAATAAGCCACATGTTCCTTTTCCAACAACAACAACAACAAAATGTTCAGCATTTTTAAACATCTCCCTTCTTTCAGTCATTCCAACTTGGCCATTTCAGGCATACTGGTATTTTTTAGATATAAAAGCATATGTTATTTGTATTGTGATCTCCTTATAAAATGGCCATACTTTAGTATTTGGACTATATGAAATATGATTTCAGGCTTAAGACAAGTTTTTATTTGTATTCTTTTAAGTAAACCTTCCCCCTTGCTGATTACTTCATTTTCATATATCAACCACCCCCCAAAAGTTCCCTGAGGCTACTGACAGACAAATTAACTTTGCAGAGGCAAAATGGCAACAAAATCAGTAATAAACCCAGTGTTCTCTGTCAACAATGTAGCAGCCTGAGCCGAAGGTCTGTGTGTTCTCTCCAGACGTATTTTTGTCAGGAATGTGGCCATGTCTGGCTGCCCAGCCCCCTTGATCATGCTAGTTTTGTGAGCCTCCTTCTTTAAACTTCCCGGGGATTCTATGAGACACCCTACATTCTTGTAATAAATTCTGTTTCTATTAAATTAGCCAGAGTAAACCTCTGGTGCTTTCTACTAAAAACCTTAACTAGTGACCTGTGTCACAGCAGTTGTGGGAGAATTAAATGAGGTAAATTTAAGAGTCTGGCATAATGCCTGCCTCAGAGTAAACAACCAACACATATTAGGTCTTCCTCATGGTTTAATATCACATTCCATTCTGAATTTTCCTTTAAACTCCTCTTGTTAATGAGAATGCTTAGTTTAGATGCATGGATAACATGCATCTCTAACAGTCAATCCTCTCTCCATTCAGGGTAATATGCTGTGTAATCACCCCAGGATGCGACAGAGGATTTGCAGACTTACTTAATCACCTGGACTTTCATAAAATAAAAATATCTTAAATCCCAAAAAGCTGTAAAAGCACATTAATGTCTAACAAAAAAAGGGGTGGGAGACTTAATCCCTAAACTTTAGGTCCCTCCATCAAAGGTATTTTAGCTTGAAACTTATTTAGGAGGAAAAAGAAGAACAAGGTGAGAAATATAATATTGAGACACCTTCTTCACTATATTTATAAGAATTCTAATCAGTGAAATAAATGGTCTCTCTCTAGATATCTGTTCTATTTTTTGCCAGTAAAATGTAGCAATCCTTTTGCTTTTATTTCAGTTAGGTATTTGTTTGAAAGCTTTATGGATTTTTCTATAATAGATCTTTAATTCTTATTCAGTAGCATTTCAGTTTTTTTTCCCTACAAACAGATACTTTGTTCAATTAATTATGTTTCTAACACTTTACTTACTTACTTACTTACTTACTTTACTTGTCTTATATGAATTAAATACATCATTTCTCCACTGTTTCCTATATGCTTTAAAAGCTTCCATAAACACATGACTATGTATTATGTAGTTCATTTGATAATGGTACTGAACCAGGAACTTTATAGTATTAACTAGATTTTAAGAGAATATTCTTTGCCCATGCTTTTCTATCCATTATTCTACTATTGTTCTTATTTTACCTTCCCTCTTTTTATTAAGACTAGCTTTTCTACCTAAGATCACCTTTAGTCCCACAAAATAATGTTTGCACCATTTATGAGTCACTTGAATCAGTATTTGAAGCCCAAGATTATACTGGTTAAGAAGTATTAACAAGTAGAGATGTATTCACTGGATTGGCCACAACATTAGAAGTCAGGATATCTTGTTTAAATCCCAGTTTCAACAATTTTTTTATATGATTTCAGGAAAATTAATTGAACTCATTGAATCTCAGCTTCTTTCAACTGTAAAATGGGGACACTATGGGTAGTATGTACTCAACCTACTCAGAATGTTACCTTGAGCATCAGATGGTGCGATATGTATGAGAGCAATTTGCTAAACTAAATAGCACTTCAAATTGCTTCTCTCCATGAAAGCACTTATCACAATGTCTGGTAATTATCTGTTAACTTGTCTGCCACCCCCTTCTAAATCCTTTCCTCCTTGAAGGAAAGATGAATGAATGAAAATGTAAATTACAAGTTCCAGAGCCAATAATAATATTATACTACTAGAAATCTAAAAGATTTTCACCACTTGCTGTGTTTTTATAGTCTTATAGCTTCTTGCTTAAATTTAGAACCAATTTATATAAACTTTGCTCATACAGTCTTTCTCACTTTTTTTTGTTGTTGTTGTTTTCTTAAATGTAAAATGAAAAAGAGTTAGGAGAGAGCATGTGGTTATGACAACTTTGCTGTATAGACAATGCCACATTTATAGAAAACATGCTACAAGTAATTAGTAACAGAAAGCCAAGTTTTAAAACTTTGTTTGAAATTTAATTAAAACTGTTATTTTTATATTCAACATGCTTTATAAATATGAACTAATCTATCCCTGTATAACTTTGGAGGATGTATATGTGGATAAAATAATTCTCATTATTATAACTAAAAGCTTTAGAGGAGAAATCCTCATTATTACAATTACAGATATTAGGGCAACTGTGGTTTAAAATGGCAGAGATGGAGTCATATCCACATTCTTGTTTATAAATCTTAGTTCTGTTTTCATGTTTTAAAAGTGTGTTGAAATCACTTATCACTTGGAATGTATAGAAAACATGTTATTTTTTTTTTTTTGAAGATTTTATTTATTTGACAGACAGAGATCACAAGTAGGCAGAGAGGCAGGCGGGGTGGGGGGGGAGCAGGCTCCCTGCTGAGCAGAAAGCCCTATGCGATGCGGGGCTCTATCCCAGGACCCTGGGATCATGACCTGAGCTGAAGGCAGAGGCTTTAACCCACTGAGCCACCCAGGCGCCCCGAAAACATGTTATTTTTAACTGGGGATGTTAAGGAACAAGTCGTTGTCCAATTTATCTCAGATTAAGTAGTATTTTATTCCAGAATCTGGCAGGAAGATTCTTTCTCATTGTTATGAAAAAAGTTAGTGAAAATATAATCACTCTAATTTTTCCCTTTTGCTTTGGGTCGGGATTAGAAGAGAGAGCCCTGGGAAGAATTTTGTGAGAAAATCCCTGTGGGTTTTTGAGTGACATAAATTAAGGATCATGTTTTATTGAAAAATGTAACTTCAACAAAAGTGACTACTATGTGTCAACAGAACTTAGCAGGCAAATGTAAATAAACAAGGAAATAGAACACATATGGAGATACAGCAAGTAAATCCTCTTTCTGTCCTTTCATTTATCAAATATTTATTGTGTGTATTTTGTACCAACACTGTCTAGACAATGGAGCTCAGATGAGCACAACTATCCTGAGAGCCTTTATAGATGCATAACATTTAATTCCTAACTGCTCTTACTCTCACAACTCAAAGCTGAGATAGAGACAATTTGCAAATCAAAAGTGGCCAGAAGTAGTTTGAGCAATCCCTTTCTACAGGTTCGCTGGAGCAGAACTGACTTCCTCCAGTAGCACTAAGGCACATTTACGTTTAGTAGCACTTGAAATCAAAATGAGCTTAAAAGCGCTGTGCTCGGATACTGAACACTGACAAAAGTCATTATTTTTTCCAAACAAACACTCAGTTCTCCTACATGCTAGTCACCATCAGGGGGCCAGATAGAATGGGATGTAGAGAAAGAGCTCTAAGAAATAGGAACATGTTGTGAAGAAGTAAGCAATAAGCCTAGAACCAGAACAAAGGTGTTATTGAGATCTAATTTGCATGCAGTAAAATTCACAGATTTTAAAGGTATTGCTCAGTGAATTTTTACCTTTGTATATACCAGTTAGATCACTTCCCAGTTCAAGATATAAAACATTTCCTTTTTCTCAGCTTTTGTGTTCATTTTCCCAGTCTATCTTCTAGAGGTAGCCACCATTCTGATTTCTTTTATAAGAGTTTAATTTTATCTGTCATTGAACTTCATAAAGTTGTACTGATGTATTATTATATAGGGATTTTAATTTATGGCATATATTCACATTAGATTTATTGTTTGTTTTTTCCAATGTATTTGCTGATATTAATGGTATGGATTCAATAGCATTCTACTAACAAATCCTTTCTATTAGAATTTAAATTATATGCACAATATTTATTTGGGCACCCATAACCAACACGTTTTGAGTCCAGGTGACAACTGCAGGCAAGAGAATGCTATATCCCGTGGGTGTTCTATGTGACCAGTGGTCCTTACATAATGAGGGACTGCTCCTTGAACAAAGTCTGTTTATGTGCCATGTTACTTTTCACTTCACAAAGTTCTTTTATATAACCATTTCATTTGACACTTAATACAACCCTGTACGAGAAAAGGAATATTTTTCTGCATTTTATTGGAGATTAGGAGTGGTGAGTTTCAGAAAAGTCAGACACACAAAAAGAGTCTTATCTCCCTCTGCTATCCTATACCATTTTCTTCTTCTTAAATGATAATGATCATGCTAAGAGTGTTTATTATAAGCATTGCACATAAAAGCCTTTGGTTTAGCTACAGATTGTACCATAGCGTGGTTATAGTTTTTTTTTTCCCTCTTTTGTTCTCCTCTTAAAGATATTTTTATGGCTGAGTGAGCAAAGGAATACTCTTTTATTCCTAGAAGAAAATTAAACAATCATAGTATCAGGAAATAAAAAAGAGGTACTGAAGAAGGAAGTTGAGGCAGAAAATTTGAGTATCTGAGCTCATCTAACTACAGAATATGTGAAGTACAATAGCTTATAGTCAACCTGATTCCTAGTGATCTTCTCAGGATGAGGGACCAGGCTACCTTGTCACTAAATCCTTTTCATCTTTCGCAGGATTCTGTCAGAGCCTTAGGTTTACAACACAGGTGGATTGAACCCATCTCTTAGAGGAATTTTATGTTCAGTCTTAGTAGAAGTTGAGAACAAACTATATTACATTTTAACATTTTTTCTAGCTCAGGGTTTTATGATCCTTTGGAGATTCATAATTTCCAGTATCTATGACACTCCTTGGTATTAAGCTGAGTTTTTCTAATTTACTGCATCACACTAAATGGTGCCCTAGTGGTCTGAAAAATGAATGTGTGCACCGAACCCTAAATACTGTATTTAGTACACTTGCCACTATCCCTTTCTTCTTTGCATATTTTCATCTAGAATTATCTTTTATGAGCAGGGAAAAAATCTTTGTAAAAGGCAGTATCAATTGAATCCTGTGCTCATCATATATTAACCACAGAAGCTTAGACTTCATTTTCTGCATTATAGAAAAGGGGAGAATTATATAGACTTTTCAAGGTGTTAAATGACTTAAGGTAAATAAAACATTTTTAAAAATATTTGGAACCTATAACAAAATATTAATTATATACATATATACTAGTTATATATGTGTTCTATATATATTCTAAATACTAATTATATACATACATATGTGTATGTATATGTATATGCCTGCTCTTCATCTTGCTCTCATTTTTCCTCCACATGGAATAATATAATAGCCTCCTAATTTGTTTTCTCCTTTAATTTATGATTACAGTGTAAAATATAGTTTAAAAATGCAGTTGTCCTACTTCAGTGTCTTTGATCTTTATCCCAAAACCCTACAATGTTAAATTGCATTTGCTTAGCATGGCCAAAAAAGTCCATCACAGTCTTACTCAACTTACTTCCCAAACCCATCCTGCAGCATTCCCCCCATCACTCATCCCATCTGCAAATATCTTTGATTGAATCCAACTATTAGTTGTTCCTTAAACTTACTTTCTTTGTGGGCCTCTGAAACATTGCTCCCTGCCTATAAGATACTTCACCCACCTTCCCACATCATAAGCTAAGACTTTGTTCAAGTTTAGATAAAACATTACCTTCCTAAAACTCTTAGGCAGACATTCTCTTCTGGGTTCCCCTAGAGTGTTGTCAATTTTGCTGATATAGAGTTTAATTAATTACATAACAATTAGTTGTTCTTGGGTGCACAGCTCTTAATAGCAAGAGACAGATATCATCGTCCTCTGAAAACAGTATCAGAATCGACCCTACATCAGATGTTAGTCTCTCTTCGGTGCCCGCATAACATAGTGAATATACTTTTATTTCAACTAACTTCATTCTTGGTTTACTTTTCTGTCTCTTAACCTCTCTTCTAGTCCCACGTGTATGAACTCAAAGACGTTGTATTTATTTCTTTATTTGAACATTCATCAGCAAGCCTAGGGCTTGACACAGAGGAAACATACCCTTGATGTTTGATATTTTTCATTTTTTATCTGCCAACAAATGAGATTTAGCAAAACCCTCATTGTGAAATTGGGTACTATTAAGTGATCATGGTGGATCATTTGTTTCTGTTGGTTTGGTGCCAAAAAAGACAGAAAAAAAAACCTAGAAATTACGTCTAAACACTGTCCTGTAGGAATATGAACAAGCTATCCAGGAATCGCTAATTTACTTATTTACTCCCTTCCTCGATTCTATTCGTAACACCGACCTGTCAGCGGTGTATGCACATTGCTTTATAGACTGGCAAACATTGTCCTTAGCTATTTGAAATTTGATATAACCTGTTCGTCATGACTGACATGGTAACCATTTTGTGTTGTTGTCATTCTCTGCTTACTGGCATCTTCTGTCAGGCATTCTGAGTGGTGCAGGAGATGGAGTTGGTAAATTTATATCTCTGCTTTTATTTTTACATTTAGACCTTTCAAACTCTTGAGTAGTGCTTGACTTATTATCTGTGTCATTCCATACATTACACATGTTCCAAGCACTTACTTCATTTTTTGTTGCTGTCTAAGACACTTATTAATATTGTCACTCAGGGACAGTGAACTACAGTACTAAAGTAGTCATTGTATTATTTCAATTTGTATCATGTATAGAAGCTAAAGAACAATAGATTATCTGCGCTAGCCACTCTAGGCTACCTAATGGAGATCCCAAGAAGAATGGCATATATGAACAGAAATAGTGACATTGGAACAGCAGCCTGGAATTGGTGAATCATTCTTACTCTTAAATACATCATGAGAGGGGCACCTAGGTGGCTCAGTGCGTTAAGCCTCTGCCTTTGGCTTGGGTCATGATCTCAGGGTCCTGGGATCAAGCCCCTCATTGGGCTCTCTGCTCAGCAGGGAACCTGCTTCCCCCCTCTCTCTCTGCCTACCTCTCTGCCTACTTGTGATCTCTCTCTCTCTGTGTCAAATAAATAAATAAAATCTTTAATAAATAAATAAATACATCATGAGAGTAGTCCCAAATATTTCCCATTTTTTTTCATAGGGGGTTAGAAATGACGGAGGATATATTTTAAATTTATATTAAAAAATGAATATTCTGTGTCTGGCACTGTGAGGAAATAGACGCTATTACTCGGTTACTATATAATCCTTTCTTTTTTAAAAAATTCTTTCCTTATTTCTTCTGTTCTCCTTCTTCCTTCCATTCTTTTATCCTCTGTCTTTTTATTCTTATTTCCATCCCTTCCTTTCTCTTCCTTTTTTTCCATTTCCATATCAAATATTTAATAATATTCTTTTAAGTGAAAGATACCATACTATGACCTGTAGGAAATACTGATTTATTTATTTATTGAGATTTTATTTATTTATTTGTCAGAGAGAGACAGCGCAGGCAGGCAGAGTGGCAGGCAGAGGCAGAGGGAGAAGCAGGCTCCCTGCCGAGCAAGGAGCCCGATGTTTTGATTCCAGGACAATCGGATCATGACCTGAGCTGCAGTCAACCCCTTTACTGATGGAGCCACCCAGGTGTCCAGAAATACTGATTTAAACAAAATTAGCTGACACAAAAGCTTTGTTCTTCAAGAATTGCTATCTAGTATACATGTATAAGAGTGTATTTGGGTAGCACATGGTTTTCTTGGAAGGAAGAGAAAGGCAAAACAAGAAATATAGCTATGATAATAATCTTGAAGATTGTGGTGAACAGAGACTTACTGTGCATGTTTGGTTTGAGTTTTGTCTTCCTATGTAATGATCTCTGGTTTCCATTTTTTAAAAACATGTTCCTATAATATATTTCTGTGTATACACATTTGTGTTTGTTTTCCATCAGATTACATAGGTACATATGTGTATGTATTAGTTATGAAGATTATTAACAGAAAAAATGAAAACTGACTTTTAAATGTATTAATATGTATAAAGTAAAGATGCGCCAAATAAATGCTTGGACAAATGCTTAAAAAGAGAGAGAGAAGACAAAAAGGAAAAGAAAAGAAAAGGAAAGAAAGAAAAGAAAGGAAAGGAAAAAGAAATATTCTAAGCACTGTACCTGTATTATACATTTAATCATCACAGCAAAAGGAGTTTATCAGAACCATAAAAGAGATAAACTGAGAGTTGCATGGCCTTAGACTGGGCGGATTTATTTAGGGATATGAATGTGAAGTATTTCAGATAGAACATCTGGATCTGGAATCGGGATGAATAATTTTGTGCTGATAGAGAAGGGATAGGTAAGGAACTGGACAGTACATTTTTCTCACTTGGAAATTTCTTATAGAGATCTATATATTTCTGAATCAGAATCTTAGGGTGATTCAGTAGTGAGGAGCAGTGATAGGCACCATTTAAAAAAATAGCCACAATAATGCAATAATCAACAAGTCGGTGATGCTTATAAACCTTTAGATTGTGAAATAACCCGAGATGAGGCTTGGCACAGGCTGAAATTGTAATGACTTGGAACGGAGGGCCCTTAAGTACATGGAAAGGAGAAATGGTTGATAAATCTGAAAAAATAAGTAATTACCAGAGAATGAGGTTCCTAAACATAAAGTTACTATTTCTGGTATTTATTTAAGACATTTTTTGAGAGTCAAATTGCTACTATGAATCAGGCAATGACCAAGACAGATATTACTCTTATGGACAACAATAAGCAAATACAAAATAATAAATAAATAAATAAATAAATAAATAAATAAATAAGTAAGATTATTTTAGATAATGAGTGCTGTGAAGAAAGATTGAATCAGGAATGGGATAGGGTGATCAGAACAGTAGCACTTAGAAAGACCTTAAAAGTGAGAAGGAAATATTCATAAAATATGACACAAAGAAAATTCCATGGAGGGGAAAAACAGGAAAAGTCTAGATGAAATTTATTTGCAGTAGCCAGTACAATAGGTGATAAAGCCCTTCCAGAACCAAATGATCCTGGAAATGGCCAAGAGACTGACAAGCGTTTTGAGAGATATTTGGGAGACAGAACTAACAGGACTTGACAACTGAGCTTGGCAATGTGAGCTACCCCAGTAAAGAGAAAGGTTAAAACTTGATTCAAAATTTTGAGTACATGCAATGTTACTTAATAGTACTACTGTGTGCAAAAAGTAAGGATATTTGAAAATAGAAAATTTGAACAGATCAATCACTAGCAAAGAAAGTGGATCAGTAAATAAACAAACAAATAAATAAATAAACAAATAAACTTCCAATAAACAAAATTCCATGACCAGATAGATGATGGTTTCACAGGTAAATCCTACTAAACACTTAAAGAGGAAACGATATCTATTCTTCTCAAACTATTCCAAAATATAGAAAAGGAAGGAAAACTTCTAAATCCATTCTATCAGACCAGCATTAACTTGAAACCAAAACCAGATAAAGACAGCACAATAGGGGCGCCTGGGTGGCTCAGTGGGTTAAAGCCTCTGCCTTCGGCTCAGGTCATGATCCCAGGGTCCTGGGATCGAGCCCCGCATCTCTGCTCAGCAGAGATCCTTCTTCCTCCTCTCTCTGCCTGCCTCTGCCTCCTTGTGATCTCTGTCTGTCAAATAAATAAAATCTTAAAAAAAAAAAAAAGACAGCACAATAAAAACAAGAACTATAGGCCAGTCTCTTTGATGAACATGGATGCCAAAAATCCTCCACAAAGTATTAGCAAGACAAATCCAGCAATACATTAAAAATAATCATTCACCATGATCAAGTGGTATTAATTCCTGTGTTGTAAGGGTGGTTCAGCATCCATAAATCAATCAACATGATACAGCATATCAATAAGAGAAAGATTAAGAACCACATGATTATTTCAATAGATGCAGAAAAAGCTTTTCACAAAGTACAACATCCATTCATGATTAAAAACAAAAACAAAAAGAAACAAAAAGCAAACAAAACAAAACAAAACAAAACCTTAACTAAGTAGGTTTAGAGGGAAAACACTTCAACATAATAAAGACCATCTATGAAAAACTCACAACTAACATTATCCTCAATAGAGAAGAACCGATCCTTTCTGTTAGAGTCAGGAACAAGTCAAGGATGTCCACTCTCACCACTTTTATTCAATATAGTACTGCAAGTCCCAGCCACAGCAATCAGACCACAAAAAGATATAAAAGGCATCCAAATTAGCAAGGAAGAAGTCAAACTTTTACTATTTGCAAATTACGTGATACCACATAAAGAAAAAACCCAAAAGACTCTGCCAAAAATACTGCTAGAACTGATAAATGTATTTAGTAAAGTCACAGGAAATAAAATCAATCTACAGAAATCTTCTGCATTCTATACAATAATAATGAAGAAGCAGAAAGAGAAATTAAGAAGGTAACCCTATTTACAATTGCACCAAAAATAATGATACCTAGGAATAAATCTAACCAAAGAGGTGAAAGACCTGTACCCTCAAAATGATAAAAGACTGATAAAAGAAATTGAGATGACACAAAGAAATGGAAAAGCATTCCATGCTCATGGATTGGAAGAACAAATATTGTTAAAATGTTCATACTACCCAAAGCAATCTGCACAGCTAATACATCCCTATCAAAATATCACCAGCATTTTTCACAGAGACAGAACAAACAATCCTAAAATTTGTATGGAACTACAAAAGGCCCCGAGTAGCCAAAGCAATCCTGAAAAAGAAAAGCAAAGCTGGAGGTATCACAGTTCTGGATTTCAAATTGTATTACAAAGCTGCAGTAATCAAAATAGTATGGTGTTGGCACAAAAATAGTCACATTGATCAATAGAACAGAACAGAAATCCGAAAATGAACTCACAATTATAAAGTCAATTAATCTTCAACAAAGCATAAAAGAATGTCCAAAAAGACAGTCTTTTCCAGAAATGGTATTGGGAAAATGGACAGCACCATGCAGAAGAATGATAACTGGACCACTTCCTTATACCATACACAAAAATACATTCAAAATGGATTAAAGACCTACTTATGAGACAGGAAACCATCAAAAGCCTAGGAAAAAAGCACAGGCAGGAATTTCTCTGACATTGGTCATAGCAACTTTTTTCTAAATAGATCTCCTGACATAAGGGAAAGAAAAGCAAAAATAAACTATTAGGACCACTTAAAAATAAAAAACTTTGGAACAGCGAAGAGAACAACCAACAAAACACTAAGGCAACCTACTGAATAGGAGAAAATATTTGCAAACGACATATGCGGTAAAGGGTTAGTATGCAAAATACATAAGGAACCTGTAAAACCCAAGAGCCAAAAAACAAATAATCCAATTTAAAAAGGGGCAGAAAACATGAACAGATGTTTCTTCCAAAGAAGGTGTCCAACAGACACAAGAAAAGATGCCCATCATCATTTACCATTAAGAAAATGCAAGTCAAAACTACAATGAGATATCACTTCCCACCTGTCAGAATGGCTAAAATCAACAACAGAGGAAACAACTGGAGCTGGCAAGGATGTGGAGAACCTTGTGCACTATTGGTAGGAATGCAAACCGGTACAGACATTCTGAAAAACAGTATGGAGTTTCCTCAAAAAGTTAAAAATAGAACTATCCTACAATTTGCACACTACTGGGTATTTACCCAAAGAATACAAAAACACGAATTCAAAGGGATACATGCACCCTTATGTTTTAGCAACAATATTTACAATAGCCAAGATATGAAAATGTCCACTGATTAATTAATGAATGGATAAAGAAGAGATGGTATATACATACAATGGAATATTATTCAGCCATAAAAAAGAATGAAATCTTGCTGTTTGCAATGAAATGGATGGAGCTAGAGAGTATTATGCTAAATGAAGTAAGTCAACCAGAGAAAGGCAAACACCATATAATTTCACAGATATATGGAATTTAATAAACAGAACAAATGAGCAAAGGTGGGGGGGAGAAAAAGGGAGAGACATAGCAAAAAAACAGATTCTTAACTATAAAGAAGAAACTGGTAAGTTACCAGAGGGGACAAGGGTGGGTGGATGAGTGGAACTGGTGATGGGGATTAAAGAGTGCACTTGTCATGATGATCACTGGTGATTAAAATCTTTAAAAAATTGAAAAATAATAAAAATTTTAAAACATAAAAAGTAAGGATATTTGAAAAAGAGGGCAAATGGAAAGGCATTTACATATTTAGTTCTGATTATATTAACTTCAGTCTTTGAGAGGGAAAACCTTCTACTACTTATGTGTGGGATTCCAAACTTGCTTCAGTTCAAAGCAATTAGTTAATATATATGCCTTATAAGAGAAATCCTCATCCAATTTTTCTGAGTATTATCTTCATGGCACTTTACTTTTATTTGACCTGAAAAAAGTAATGAATTAGAAGGTTAGAAACTCTACAAGTTTCTAGCTCTAATTGTGCAATCTTGAACAAGTAATTTTTCAAATGTCCAATACTCTAATTTTAAAAAGAAGAATCAAAAAGAAGTCTCAACTTATTCTAGCTCCAAAAATGTATGATTTTATTGTTATTTTGGTATTTTAGTTAACCTACGAAAAGTGTTTTTTCATGTTCTTTCAGTATAAATTAGTTGTCTTTTCTAAAGCATGTATTTATTCTCTACATTTAGTGGTGAAATACTCTCAACAATGCCCAAAGACACAGAACTAAAAATTAGAGTTAATGATTGGGGAAGAGATAGTCATGTGGCTATTCATAGCAATTTTGTATATTTTATTTTTATTTTATTTTATTTTATTTATTTATTTGACAGAGAGAGAGATCACAAGTAGGCAGAGAGGCGGGGGGTGGGGGTGAGCAGGCTCCCGCTGAGCAGAGAGACCAATGCGGGGCTCAATCCCAGGACCCTGAGATCATGACCTGAGCCGAAGGCAGAGGCTTAACCCACTAAGACACTCAGGTGCCCCATCAATTTTGTATATTTTAAAAATATTTTGATTAATATATAATAAATTTTCATCATCGGCAATCAGTAGTAGAGTTAAGATGTATAATTAAGATCAGTGTTATACTTAAATGCTTCATACAGTCTTCTCATTACATTTCTCAATTATTTAGACCAATACTCATTGCCTCTGGTGCTATATAGACTGATTTTATGTGTCTCTCCAAAATTCATATATTAAAACCTAATCCCCAATGTGATGGTAATAGGAGTTGGGAGCTTTAGAAAGTTATCAAGTCATGAAGATGGAGCCATCATGAATGAGATTAGTGCCCTTTTCAAAGAAGCTCCAGAGAGATCCCTCTCTCTTCCAACATTTAAGGACATAAGGAGAAGTAGCTATGAACCAGGTAATGGGATCCCACCAGATACTCAATCTGTCACCACCTAGATTTGGGTTTCCCAGCCTTCAGAACTATGAAAAGTAACCTTCTGTTGCTAGAAGCCACCCCAATTATGGGATTCTGTTATAGGAGCTTGAAGAGACTGAGACATCTGGTTTTATTTTTCTTGCAGGTATTGTCAGTTTGAGGTGACACTATTTTAAAAATGGACTCATTCTTTGAAAATCCTGGAGGGGTACATCAGTGGCTCTGTCAGTTAAGTGTCTGACTCTTGACTTTCAGCTTAGGTGATGATCTTGGGGTCCTGGGATCAAACCCCATGTCAGGCTCTGCACTGAGTTCAGAGTTTTCTTAGGTTTCTCACTCTCCCTCTGCTCCTCTCCCTACTTATGCTCCCTCTCTCTATTTCTCTCAGATAAATAGATAAATAAATAAATACATAAATAGATAAATAAGTAAATTCTTAAAAAAAAGAAAAAGAAAATACTGGAAGAAAGTGTTATGTAATGGCTGAAGATCAGGACAGGATATCAGAAACACTTATTTGCTTCTAAATTTTAAAACTTTGGTTAGCAAAAAGTCTATTATGCTGACACAAGACAAAAAATAACTTCTATGAATTAAAGAGTTGAACCTAATTGTAAACTCTGCCAGATACCTTGGGCAAACCATTTATTTGAGAGCAGTTCATTCTCCTTAAAGGTAAAATAAGGATAATTGTACCTTTCCCCTACCAAATGCACAGTAAAATTAAAAGGATTAAAGATTCAGTCTGATGCTCCGAGGTCCTCAGAGAATGTCACTAGTAAGTATAATGTGCCTTCATTAACTGAGGCCTGTGGCATGTTATCTTAACCTTTCCTACCTTTGCTTCTTCATCTGTAAAATGGGGAACTAACAACCCCCTGCTGTATCTAATTAATTTGTAGGTGGATTAATTAGTAAATGATAGCTTTCTACAGTCTTATTGAGGGGGGTATCACATTATTGACATTATCACATTATCCACAATAGGCTACAGTTTGTGAGTAAACGATCAGACTCATTTCGTGAAATAGGTATGCCCTATACTTTAACAGTTTATGGCTATACGGATTAGTATTCAGCAATTTAATCCTATGTATTTAACATATCTAACTCTTAGAAAGAAAATCCCTGAAAACATGTCTTTTGATCTTCATTCTGTATGAATGATTTATTTTTTTCATTATCTTCATTGTGTCTCTCAACCGCAAAATTACAGATTAAAAATGACTTCTTAGAGGATCTCATCATATGAAAAAAATTATAACTATGTATGTTGATGGATGTTAACTAGACCTACTGTGGGGATCATTTTGCAATACATACAAATACCAAATCATGATGCTGTAGACCTGAAACTAATATAATGTTATATGTCAATTATACCTCAATTAAAAAAAATAAGATTTCCCTGCATCTTATGTTATTAATAGGATTTTTTTATTACTCCAATTTAGAAATTTCATTACTAAATTACATTTTCTAAAACATGCAATCCTGCTTATATGTATTAATATAAAGAAAAGAGCAATAATAAATATCTGAAAGTTGTATGTATTTATCATAATGTGTTATTATATATTAAATAGCATATTTTCATTTTAATTATAAAATACCAAACAAGTCACTCACATACGGATGGAATAAATGTTTACATTCTGCCATGGTAAAGGTGTATTTTTCTGTTTCCTCTTCAAATATATAACTTCTAAATGAAAACTTCTTCCACTTATTTAAATGACAAAAATAAAATTTTCCTCATTTCTTAATTTTGTTTCAAGATAACTAGACATGTAAATTCTTTAAAAGGTCCTTTCTGCTAAGTAATATCATTATTTAGTATACTGAATATCTGTTTCTCTGTTTTCCTGAGATTATAAACCCACGGGAATGTGAATTTACATTAAATCTGCTAGTATAAATATCCAGAAAGAAATCTTTATAATTGGGTTCCTCTTAAGTGGCATTTAAACTTTTTTTGCCTATAAATAAAAAAACCATATTCGTTTCCTTTCATGTTATTATTGCGTATATAAAAACACTTAAATTTCAAGAGAGGTTATCATGTACCAAAAGTTTTGTTTTGCTCAGAGCATGAAATGTCTGCTTTTTTTTTTTTTTTTTTTTTCCCCACACCTTGTAGAGATAGATTTACCTTAGGATGAAATTTGGTTCTGTGGGTATCCTGTTGTGTTTTGACATTCACAATTAAACAATTCCACATCACCCTAATTACATTACATTAGCTATAGAGGCAAAATAAGATATTTTCTCCCCATTTTCACAGAGTCAAACTGGCATAGTAATGAGACAATCTCACTAGGCAGGGAGGCCTTAATGCTGAGTATGTTCTCCAACCATTCTTAAGATACTTTTTAGCTGATGCTGAAACAATGTTTACCTGGGGTAAAGAACAATAGCTCCTGTTTTCTATTTGCTCTCTATCCCACAGAGCTCATCAAAAGAACTTTTTTCAAATCAGTTCAACAGATTCAGAATCAGGTAAGACATAGTCCCTAAGATACCAAAAAGTGCATATTACACACACTAATTTTTTAATTTATATTTTGTCAAAGAAGTAGCTTGAATGATATTGCTATATTAGAATATGAAAGGAAGAATAAATCCATGCTGGTGCCGCTATCAGAGACAGACTACTACTTATTTTTCAACAAATAATTGTTCAGTTAAATATTTCATTCAATTTTAAGATTGATTTTTGCCTCTGGGCATGAGTCATTCTATTTGACCCATTGGTACTTTCATGTAGGTGAAAAGTTTTTTTCTAAGATCAGGATAATAATATATTTGGGTATAAGAAATAGAAAATGATTCTGATTAGTTTAGTCAATGTGTGTGGGGGCGTATAGAATCTAGAAAATTATTCAACAATGAGATACTGGCAAAAGCTTAGCAGACATTCAAAAATCTATTTTATACGGTATAGAGCAAGAGCATTTGATTTGGGGGAGGGCAAATTACCGAAGTGCAAAGACTTCAAATGCCTATTCGTTATCTACTTACTTGTATGAGGGGATTCCCCCCCCCATTTCTTAAATGAAAGTTTGCCTTTTGCCAGAGTTCATTTGTTCAGTTAATATCTGCAGAGGTTGAGCTCAGTGTCAAACAACCAAAGCGATCCAGTCTTCAGAATATGAGATCCAGTTATTCTGACTTTACAAGCAATGACAAAATTAGATCAACTGTGCACAACTGTATCAGAGCTTAGCAAATGAAGTTAAACTACACTTGGCTTATATATTACAAAGATATACTTATATATAGCTGCAGTGTTCTATTTTATTTCTAGCTTGACCTTCAACTGATCAATACTATATTTTAATAGTAAGTGAAGATTCTATTTTGAAAGTAGCATTGCTCTTCTTTGTTACTTCCCAGAAGTATCTTTTTATTAAAAGCATAAACATTAGAATCATATTGACCCAGCTCCTCTTAAAGCAATGGCTTCAATTCATTCCACTTTGTTTGCTTCTGGATCCCCGTTTCACCAAAAGTTTACTCCACCAGAAACAGAGTTGTCCTGTAATCATGTTTCACACTTTGCAGGTTTTCTCCTGCAGATCTGAAACTCTGATTTCCACTGGAATTTTTAATTTATGTATCTGATGCCATCTTCCATCCATCTTCCAGAAAGACCACATAATTTCTTGGAGCAGACTTTCTGGTTTTCTAGCATGGTTAACACTTTCTCTGTCTGTCTGTCTCTCTCTGTCACACACACAGACACACACAGACATAGATACACACACACACACACACACACACACTTTGCCCTTATGTATATACACCTTGGGCTTTGTCATGGAATAATAAAAAGTAGTTGTCCATATGCATATTTAGTTTGCTGTGTTATTCAAATTTCAGTTGACTATTCTTTTATTGCAATATAAAAGTTTGAATGTTATACTTCATGTATTTGATAGTCACAGAGAAAGGTGGAATAGCATGCTCAGGTATGTATATTAGAGAGATAAATTTGGCACATTTTAAAGGTTAGTTTGAAAAGTCTCAAAATGGCAGGAAGAGAAATAGAGGGAAACTCTTTAAACAATTTAAGTGAGAATTATTAGGGCAAAGTTAAGGTAGAAACCCACATAAGGAAGAGGCATATAGAAGATAACATTGGGCTGCAGGGCTCCTTCGATGGGTGTGGATGAGAAAGGAGAGGTGAGAGTTTGCAATGCCTTCTGAGTTTCTGTTTTGGGTCTGAGCTGTTAAGCCATTCACTAAAGTAGGAAAAATAAAGAAGTGGGTTGGGTTGAAAGAACATATAAACTTCATTTTGGTCCTTGAATGATCAGTTGAGAGCTCAGAACCCATCACTGGGACAGAGATTTAGATTTAAGGATAATCAGGATATAAGTGGTAGTTAAAGTCAGAAGAAGCTATGACATTACATAGAGAATTCAGGTGGAATGAAAAGAGAACCAAGCACAAAATGCTGGAGGAAAATAAATAATGGTTAATTAAAGAAGAAAACAGAGCCAATAATCATAAAGGTAAAATAAGACCCCATGTTGTCATGGGGTAAAAAGACAAGAGAAATTCACCCAGGGAGTAGAGAGCTCTGATGAATCACATAGAGGACAGCCAACCAAAATGAATCCTCTGGATTTGGGAATGAGAAAGATGACTTTCTTTGGTAGAACATTTGAATTACATGGAAAAGTCATGTAGGAAATGATTAGAGAGTGTGTTTAAGTGAACTTGAGGAGTTGAGTTTGAGTTTGAGGAGTTTGAGAAATAAAACAAAGAAAAGCATTGAAACTATGAAATTATGTTTATGATATATATGAAGAAATACATAAAATTATCACTGGCTATGCCAAATAAAAATTAAAAAAAGATAAAACAAATGTGAATTCCATAAATAAAAATAAAACAAATATAAATACAAATAAATATAAAATTAAATTAAATTAAAAAAAAAAGAAAAGCAGAATTTCTAGTATTTTTTAAAAGAGAGCTCCAAATTTAAATATCAAATGTGAATAGTATTTTTACTGGAATTTGAATTATTTCCTGGAATGGAGTTTTTTTGGAGAATAGAAACAAATCCAGAGTACCCATTACTTCTAGTCATGCAGAAAGAACACCACTCCATATGATATGAGATAAGGATTTCAGGAGAAATATAGGATGTCTAGTAAAATGTGACAATGGTGTACATTGATTGGCTTTGTTCTGATTTTAGCCAGAATCACTTATCTAGTACCATAATAGCGTTGTATAATAAACAACCACAAATTTCCATGGCATATGCTAATAAATGTTCCTTTTTGCTGATGAGTCTACAGGTCAGCTGGGTGATTCTGCTAAGGGCCTGTCTAGACTTATCTCAGCTGGACTTGCTTATGGGTCTTTGGTCAACTGCTAGGTCAGCCAGGTGCCGCTGGGTCTAGAAAGGACTCAAATGTGTCATTACAGTCTCCTCTATGCATCTGTCATATTATTTTGACATACTAGCCCAGATATTTCCCATGGCAACCACATGGAGGGAAGACAAAGTAAAAATGTATGAGAGGTTTTCTCAGTCTCTGTTTCACTCAAGTTTGTGAACTATAATATTAACTAATGTAAAGTCACACGTGCAAGCTGAGTCAGTATGAGATGGCACTAGCAAAGGGTATAAAAATAAGAAGTTGTGGAGAAACCATAATAATAATGGTTTCACAGTTCATCACAACATATATATGGAGATATATGGTCTGAATGCATAAAATAGCATCTTAATTTTAAAAATCTACTCCAGGGACGCCTGGTGGCTCAGTTGGTTGGACAACTGCTTTCAGCTCAGGTCATGATCTCGGAGTCCCGGGATCAAGCCCCGCATCAGGCTCCCAGCTCCACGGGGAGTCTGCTTCTCCCTCTGACCTTCTCCTCGCTCATGCTCTCTCTCACTGCCTCTCTTTCAAATAAATAAATAAAATCTTTAAAAAAAAAAATCTACTCCAATCTATCATGTTTTTGATCAGATATTGTCATTTATGCTAATATGGATGTCTAAAACATAATTTGTGAAACAATTTATATAAATCAATGAATGATTGAAAGTATTAAAAATCAAACATGAAAAGAAATGAATAGTCTGGAAATGTCTAAAACACAAGTTTTATATCATAATAACTAATTGTACAACTTCATTTCCCTAAGCCTGAGATTCGATAATATCATTTTTTTTTTCATGGTAGGGGTCAGTCTCAAATATATTTTGTAGGGGGATGTCTGGGTGGCTCAGTTGTTAAGCCTCTGCCTTCGGCTCAGGTCACGATCTCAGGATCCTGGGCTCAAGCACCACACTGGGCTCCCTATTCAGAGGGAAACCTGCTTTTCCTTCTCCCACTCCCCCTTGCTTGTATTCCCTCTCTTGCTGTCTCTCTTTCTCTGTCATATAAATAAATAAAGTCTTTAAAAATATATATCTTTTGCAGGATGTTGATTCACAATTTATATCAAACATATATTTCACCTTTTAGACTCAAGCTAGACTATTAAAACATTTCTCCTTCATTCCACTAGTGGAAGAAAACACTGTTTTTGCATTTGTCAAGAAAACCAATCTCAACATTGGTTACAATTTTTAAAATGACAAAAACTGTATCTACAATTGGTGACTGAGATACATAATGAGCATTGATGCCCCCAAATTAATCAATTTCTATATAACCCATTTTAGACCAAACAATATACAGTTGGATAAAGAACAATGCATTAATAAAATTTCTACAACCAGAAAATCAATAATTGGCAATATCATACAAGGCTACACATCTCCAAAGTTTCTAGAGCCAAAATGAATATATGCACGCAAAAGCTGTATCTTTCATTTCAGGCTTATGAAAAAATTCTATAAGGTACACAGTTAAATTAATGGAATAAAAAAATTAACCATCTGTAAGTACAAACTGCAATGATCTCCCAGTTAGGAAATGGCAGAAAAGTAGAAATTTGGAATCGATGATAAATTCCTGGCACCAGATATGATTTTGAAACGCTGAGGAAGGCATGAGGAAAACTGGATCCAGTCGCTCTGAATCAGTCACATTTCTAGCAAAGCAGACACTGCAGAGTAGAGAAACACAACAGAGTAAAGAACTCAACCTTGGTCAATGTACTCATGATTCTAGCAATACTGCCCAGTAGGATTTTCTTAATTTCATGGATATATTCTATATCTGCCCTGTTCAATACAGTGGCCACTAGTCATATATGGCTACTGGCAGCATTGTGGCTTATATGACTGAAGAACAGACTTTTCAATTTTAAAAAATGAACTTAAATTTGAATTATCTCTTGTGCCTAGTAGGATTCCGCAGAGGACAGTTCTATAATTCCATCTATTGGTTTAGAATCTGTATTCCCAACTCAGCCTATCTCTTTGACTCGATGACAAACTTGGTAAAAAATTATAGAGATTATTCATAATGATATTTCTATTGTTTTTTTTCTATTGTATAGTCATGCTGCTATATAATGTAAGAAAATATCAGCCAACTTTTAAAGTCACTCAGACCAAAGCAAAACTGGAAACACAAGCAGCTAGATAAACACTAACTTTGGCTTTATTGGATTAAAAATATTGGAGTCACTGAAGGACTCCTTACTACTCTTTACTTGTTGTCTGAATGCACCGTTGATAAAGTCTGAGAAATGTTTAGATCTATTTCTGATAGTATCACTGTGTGAATATCATGTTTAAACTCTTCAAATTGAAGAGATAAACTATGCTAGTCTTGTTTACTCTTAAATGATCATTCGATACCACTTGGCCTTGGTCTAATCTGGCTTCAGAACTCTGCCCCAAGTGGGAAATGTTTATTTATTTGATAGCACACAGAGCAGCTCTCAGAAGAAGTGATAGGAAGCCAGAAACAAAGTGGACTAAACTTTGCTGTGTGTCTGGATTTGCAAATTAAATGTATTTCAAATGTTTTTCAAACAAGAAGTCTCCATGTGCTCAGTAGCTCTACTGCATCTTGCAAAAGATAAACACTAGGACAGATGGTTCAGGTTGTTCCCAATGACTTAAGCCCCACACATGTTGACACTTAATGGCTGATCTAAAGAGAAAAATATAATTAGATCCTGCTTAATTTTTGCTTAACTACTTCCTTTTGATGTTTTATTTTCTTCAACACACTATTTCATTCACTTACACCCGAAACTAGTTTCAAATGACACTGAAAGTCAAACTTGTGGTCAAGTTGCTTAAAAACCTCTTTAAGCTGGTTCCTCCGTGAAGTAAGGTGTATAGACTGTAAGTTTCCATGAAGCTGTTAAATACTTCGTAAATGCATTTAATTCTGTTGTGAGCCTTCCAAATTAAGTCTTTAACTTAGAAATGAAAATAGCACCTCTAAAGAATGATGGCTCAAAGAGTGGACAATTTCTACATGACTCATATTTTCCTTTCCCTCAAAATCACCTCTAAGCTTCAGAAATGCACATATTCTCCTGTTCCATTTCCTACTTTTCCCATTCTTCCATGGATCTTTGTTGTTCTTAGTTCAGTTTCATTCTCTGTTTTCATCAAACTATCTTTATATTACTTCCCCAAAACTAGCTCATTGCAAACCCTCATCAGCTCTGACTTGATATCTTCAAACCTAAGACACTATTGAACAAAAATCAAGACAAATATTACAATTCAGTAAGTTTTTAAATGTAAATGTATATATGCATATATAGGTATTAGAAATCAAGGAGATCAATATACCAATGAATTGTTGATTGTTAAGCAGATTTAAGGCTCATTTTTATCCATTTTTCCATAGGAAAAATATGACTCCTTGTTATAATTGATATTGGACTTTTTGCTCTCATAATAGGTTTTTAGGCATATTAAAGAAGTTTTAAAAAGTTTGTTGAAGATGCTAAATTATGTTAGTCACTACTATATTTTCCCTCGTTTTTTATTTTTTATTCAATGTGTTTAAATTTTTTTTTTTAAGATTTTATTTATTGATTTGACAGAGAGAGATCACAAGTAGACAGAGAGGCAGGCAGAGAGAGAGAGAGGGAAGCAGGCTCCCTGCTGAGCAGAGAGCCCGATGCGGGACTCGATCCCAGGACCCTGAGATCATGACCTGAGCCGAAGGTAGCGGCTTAACCCACTGAGCCACCCAGGCACCCTCAATGTGTTTAAATTTTTTTAAAAAAGTCTTAAGTCCTCTTAGCTATCAAAAATTCATTATTGGTTATTAGATGAACTCAGTATTTCTTAAATGTTTTCTGTATCACTGAGCAGAACAAGGCAATATTCCTTAGATGCAAACATGATGTAAGCCCAGATCTTTTTGAAAAAAAAAAAAAAAAATCATGGAAAGATCCATGCTATAAAAATATCTGTCTTACTATAACTGATAACAGTCTTTGTAAAAAATAAGGCTTTGGGATGCCTGGGTGGCTCAGTTGGTTAAGCGGCTGCCTTCGGCTCAGGTCATGATCCCAGCCTCCTGGGATCGAGTCCCACATGGGGCTCCTTGCTCGGCGGGGAGCCTGCTTCTCCCTCTGCCTCTGCCTGCCATTCTGTCTGCCTGTGCTCACTCTCTCTCCCTCTCTCTCTGACAAATAAATAAAATCTTAAAAAAAAAATAAGGCTTTGTGAAGATAATCCATATTCAGATGTAAAGAGACATGATAATATATGAGTGGGGACTGAGGAGGGTGGTATTGGTCATTACTGAGGATGAAAAGAGTGCACTTTTCATTTAATGGTAAAGGAAAAAAAAAGATATGAGTAGGGAACACAATCCAAAAGCTTAATTACTTGCATACATATTGGGAAAAAAAAAAAGACATTTTCTTTACCAGAACCCTTTTTATAGACTATGTCAGTAATAGGGACTTAAGATTTTTTTTTTAAGATTTTTTATTTATTTATTTGACAGATAGAGATCACAAGTAGGCAGAGGGAGAGAGAGATGGGGAAGCAGGCTCCCTGCTGCGCAGAGAGACCAATGTGGGGCTCAATACCAGGACCCTGAGATCATGACCTGAGCCAAAGACAGAGGCTTACCCCACTGAGCCACCCAGGCGCCCTGGGACTTAAGATCTTTAACTTTCTTTTTCCTTTTTAATATTCCTCTACATTGTTCACCTTTAAAAAATTGTCTTTGGCTCAGGTCATGATCCCTGGTCCTGGCATCGAGCCCCATGTCAGGTTCCCAGGTCAGCAGGGAGTCTGCTTCTCCCTCTCCCTCTGCCCCCCTCTTGCTTGTACTCTATCTCTCCCTCTCTCTCAAATGAATAAATAAAATCTTTAGAAAAATAAAATAATTTTACTTTATTATTGCCATCTGGCAATAAAGCTAGACTACCGCCTTTCTTTTTTTATATTTATATATTTATAGTTTATATTCCTTTACTTTGTTGCCATCTGACAACAAAGCTAGACTACCTCCTTTATATTTTTAAATATAGCATATTTAAAAATTGTATTTTATTAAATTAAAATTATAGTATTATGTGTTATATTATATAATTATTAAATTATAATTATGGTTGACAGTGAAAAGTATACAAAATTAAAAGATTTATAAAAGTCATAAGTATATCTTTTTTCTACTCAAAATATGATTAGAAGAAAAATTAAATAATTGCATTAATAAATTTGTGCTTTTGGAGGTTTTGCTAAGCAAATCTGAAACTTAAAACACAGAAAGGAACAGAGACAGAAAAGAGCAACAACAACATCAGAAAGAATAGCAAAAATGTCAAGATACAAATGCAAGATTGTGAAAAACCAATCGTGGCATATTTCAGGTGCAAAGGGAAAATATGTCCTGCTGGTTATCTTCCAAAGTACTCTAGGCTTCTATATCTAGCTATGACCCCAACTAGGATGTGGAATAAGCATCTCAAACTTAACCTGTCCTTAACAAGACCTCTTATCCTCATACACACAAACAATTCTAAATGAAATATCAAAAACTTCAATAACTCCTTATGCTATGTCTTCAAACTATTTTCAGAATTCAAGTTTTCTTATCCTCCACAGACACCTTGATGCAAGCCACTATCATCTTTTTCCTGGATTATTGAAATAGTCTCCAAAATTCTCTTTTGGTTCTGCCTTTACCACTAACGCTCTTCCCTATCTGGCCAAAACTGTAGTATCAATTTGGCAGCCAGGGTGATTGCTTTAAAATGAGTTAGGTCCCAGGGCGCCTGGGTGGTTCAGTGGGTTAAAGCCTCTGCCTTCGGCTCAGGTCATGGTCCTGGGATCCTAGGATTGAGCCCCACATCGGGCTCTCTGCTCGACGGGGAGCCTGCTTCCTCCTCTCTCTCTGCCTATCTCCTCTGCCTACTTGTAATCTCTGTCTGTCAAATAAATAAATAAAAGTCTTTAAAAAAATATTTTAAAATTAGTTAGGTCCTGTCACTCCTCAGCTTGGATCTTTCTAACGACTTCCCACTTCACTGAGAATAAAAACACAAATCTTTGTAGCAACACCCTGTGATCAGTGATCAGTCTTTCCCCATCACAACTCCTTGATCTCATTTTCCACCTTTCCTATCCCCTCTCGCTGTGCTCCCACCACACAGACTTCCATGCAGTTTAACCATCAATCAGAAATGCTCACCAAAGGGAATCTGTGCTTGCTCTTCTCTCTGTTTGGAATGTTCTTCCCAAGGTATAGATACCACTCTCTATCTTAGATCCTCGGGACTTGGGATTTCGCTTACATTACATAAGAGCATTTTCTGAATATCCCACTTAAAATTGCATTTCCTCAGACATTCTGCATTAGGCATTCTCTCTCCTGCATTAGGTTTCACCATCTAATACACTATATATTATACTCATTTATTTACTGTCTTCGAACTCTTGGATGTAACTTCTAGGAAGGCAGGCATTTTTGCCTATTCTGTTCACTGGATCCCACTGCCTAGAACAAAACCTGTCACATAGTGGGTATTTAATGCACATTTATTAAGTGAATAAATGAGTAGGTACTTAATATTCAAAGAATTCTTTCAAATGATACAGTAGAAAAAGTTGGCAAAGGATATGAATAAGTAGTTCATAGGTAAGGAAACCTAAATAGACAATAAAAAATTGAAACTTTGCTCTACTCAACAGAATAAAGGTAATTACAACTATTTCAAATGAGATTTGTATTTTTTTTCCATCAAACTGACAAATTTAAAAAATTGTAAGGTGCAGATACTGAAAAGCTATTAATTTCTCTAACATATTTGGACAAAATGATGGACATCTTTTGTTTGTTAATGAATTCCAGCCTCACAGTGATAAGTATTGAGGGGATTTTCCTGGTCTCTGAGGTGGGAGCACAAATGTTTTATGTGGACCAAGGGAAGGACCAACATTCAGGGAATGGAAGGGAATGCTAAGGGGGCTATTTTCCACTTCATTCTCCTTCCCTTTTCTCCACCTTCTTTGAGTTCCTGGGAAACTGACCTATAAAGGTTCAATTACCTAGATGTCTGATCCTTAAATTTCTAGTTGTATTCAGCCAATAAAGATGAGAAAAAAGAAGAAGACTGAGGTCACAGGATGTATGTTACCAATTCCCTTTTCTCAGAATCTTGACCGGCTGATCACATCCCTGAGGAAGGTTGCAGCTCCTCAGGGCAATCTTCTTCACACATCCCCTCTGTCTTCTAGAGCCTCCTGGTCTAGAAATGATAATTCATTAGTGTTATGAATATTAGTGGATTGAACTATATCTCATAGTCTCCCTAAATCCTACCAGCTCCTTTATAATTGGTCTCTTTATTAAACTCTTCTCAAATTTGGTGACTGTCATGTGTCCATATTCCATGCTGGGAGCCTAACTTGTAAATGCAATGACTGCACATTAAAGCTAATAAAAAAATATATCTAATCTTCTACCAACAACTTTTGAAAATCTAACCTTTTCAAACAAAAGCACCAGTACTAATAGAATATTGCAGCATATAACCATAATGGCAAAACAACTGAAAATAATCAGAATCCCTTTCAATGAAGGAATAGTTTTATCTATTATGGTCTGATGATATTGAGGGTGTTAATGCAGTTATTAAAAAAAGAATTAGTTAGAAATATATCTTAATTTGGAAAGATGACCATCATATATTTTAAATAAGGAAATTAAGAGTCAAAGTAATTACCACTTTTTTTTTAATTTTTAAGAAAAGCAATAAACCCCATATATGTGTATGGATAAGGGCCTGGGGAGATACCATGAAGCTATTAATATTAAAAAGAGCTGAGGGGGAGATACTTAATACTTTTCTTTAAAATATTTGTATTTTTTTTTCAAAATGTAAAATGAACTTGCATTACTTCTACTTTTGGAATTAAAAAATAATTAAAAAGTGGTAAGAGCAATGAACATATAACTATGTTTCTACGGACTAAGAATTTCTCTGCCTCCTAAATCAGACTTTTTTTTCCAGCTCTTTTTAACTTTCCTGTAATCTGTACAGAGAAATCAGGAATCTCCTTCAGTGAGAGTAACAGGCTTAGGAAGGAGGAAGGGTGCTGAGTGAGGGCCTCTCTATTTTATTTTTCCTAGACTTTTTTGTGGTCTGATTCACACACAGCTGATGCCACCAACTTTCCTCTGGCTAACATGGTGCCTGTATGGAAATACTGGATATTCTCTTTTGCTTTAGCGCCCTTTAAGACCGTATCCTGTGCTGCAAGAGCAACTGAGAAATATTTATTTCATTTTCAATTAATGATAGAAATACTCGTATTTATGTATATTTAAATATATGCTTATTATAGTCAGAATCTTACTCCAATCTTACCTCTTAATAACTATAAACTCAGAAGCTGTTCTCATCTCAAGAACATGTGCTAGGAAAGTAAATTTGATATTAAAGCAAGAAATGTTCAAAATGTTAGAGTAGAAACCCACTGTAACTTAAACGAGGTGAAAGAAAAAAAATCTAAACTTGATGATTTTATCCATGTTTTTATTTCAGATGAAAAAATGGCCCATAGTATATACAGACCTACTTAAAATACGGGCTTCAAAAGGAGTCCTATGTGCATGGAATCTCCATTAGAACAGTAAAAGTACCCCCACAGAATCAGTATGCCACCTACGCTGCCTCGGTCTTATTTCAAAACCTTCAGTCCACATTCCAAAGGCATCTAAATAAAACATTAAAAATGGTTATAAATTGTTTAGCGTATGACCTAGATAGAAGGTACAGTCTCAGTTATCTGTGAAATGTACACATTAATAATGAAGTTTGTAGACCACTTTATTAAATACATTAAAACTTGCATCAGCCTAATGTATTAAACACATTTATACATCAGATAAAATGGTAAGCCCTTGAATACAGTTACATGATAAAAACACTATTAATAGGAAATGGAACTGAGTAGCTGCATAAATTAATCATAAATAGCTTACTGCAGGGGCTACGGTTCATATCTAGACTAGTAAGATTTGTTGAAGAATGACTTTGGTTACATTGCTAGAGTAAACAATGGCGAAATGGATTTCACAATCTCAGCACTGATCTGGGTGTTCAAAGTATTCTCACCTCCATGCAATAAATAGTCCTTGTTTCGATGACAAGTTTAAGTGAATGTGAAGAATAGAAGAAATGTATGTGTCTGGAATGCCCTTCGGATACTGCCAAAGAGCTTTGAGAGTTTTACATCAAATATGTAAGTTTACTTCAAATATAAGGTTTATGGCAAATATTTCGGGAATGCATGGATATAATATGGGAGACCGAATGTTTAACATTTCATCTTGCATAGTAATTTAGACCAGACAGTTTAAATTGAAAAGACAACTATGCTCTTCTTCAGTGTTTCAATATGGATATATCTATTGTAGACATGTCTACTACAGGCCAATAGAAGCTAATACTGGATAAAATATTTTCTTTTAAAGCCATAAAAGGTAGAATAACAAATATCCTAAATGTTTCTAGACATGGGCACCTACCCATAAATTCTAAGATATTGCTTATTCTGAGAAAAAAGAACCTTGAAAAGTAATGAATATATAATTTGTTTGCTCAAAGATGGTATAAAGCCAGAGACAAGTTCCCTGATATTTGGAATAACATCCGTATTCCCATCACCACACAGGTGGTTAGCTCTAATAATTAGCCATCCATTAAAGCACTCAGAGCCCTAACCTAATAATCAGCAATCCTACAACTTTCTACTCTCACAGCTTCCTCCTACTACAAGTCTGGGTAATGATTAACTCTGTATAAACCTGTTTGTCCATTTATAAGTTGAAAGTAGCTCAACTCTCTCTCTCTCTCTCTTCATCAAAAGCACATCTAGATAGTAAGATTTCATTATACCCTGTATTCATACAATTAGAAAGACTTTCAACCATCTGCCACACATTATTTCATTTGATCCAGCTTGTTAGGAAGGGTAACCATATATTCTAGTTAGTCCAAAACAGACCCGATAATACCTGCTAAATTGGTGTATTTATTAACAGGGTATCATTTTATCCCTACAAAGCTGAAAATAATGTATTATACTAGTTCTGGGATCAAATTAAAGGTCTATAAATATTTGTTATTTTTTGTAAATGTTCCGATTATGAATTAAAAAAGGAAAAAAGGAATTGGACATTTTTCAATGATCTATGTGCTTCTAGTATGTTCTGGGGACACCGTGCTTTGATTATTAAACACAAGTATCCTATATCCCTAGGTGGGTATATTTTACTATTGGAAAATCAGAGTTTACAAATCAAGAATCCAAATTTGGCATCTAATAGAAAATTTACTTTTAGATTTGTGATCTTGTTTTTACACAAAATCTTTGATACGTTAAAAATCTAACTGTGGTGGTCTTGGTGCATTCATTTATTTATTTTTAAATTTTTACTATTTTTAAGTATTATCTACACCTAATATGGGGCTCAAACTTACAACCCTGAAATCAAGAGTCACATGCTTTACTGACTGAGCCATAATATTAGAGAGAGTTCATGAGTTTCTTAAGATTGGATAAAATTGCTGTTTTCACTGTATAAATAAATAGTGTTTGGATTTGGGTGATAAACTGTATAATCACTCTACTGTAAGACCGAAAAGATAGAGATTTATTTTCTCATTTTCAGTAATGAAATTTAAGACTCAAAGTTGTTAAATTAATTATCTTTAGTAACAGTTAGGCCTGGTTAGTGCTCTTTCTGCATAACTTTCTGCTCGTGGTTGCATAAACCTTTTATTTGGGAACATTACTATATCCATTGCAGAGTGTAAATAAATAGAGTCAAAGGCTCTCTAGCTCCATTCCAGATTAAGTAATTTGCATATGGGCATGTATTACAGTAGGATAGGCCTATAAAGCAATATGGAGGAACAAAATCTTGGTGAGAGGTACATCTTGGCAGAATGAAGGTTATATTTGTCTTTCTGAGTAGAAAACTATTATTAGTTTTCCTTGGATTAAAAATTGTAACTTTCACAATCTTTCTTGTAAAATGGAGTTTACCAGAGAAAAATGAACTATTCTTCCAGAACACTGAAGCATGAATTTATCATGATGTGTAATACAAAATTATATAATTATAAAATGTCTGTGATAAGAAGGACATAGAAATCTGCATTTCCAGGTGCTTGGGTGGCTTAGTTGGTTGAGTCTCTAACTCTTGGTTTCAGCTCAGGTCAGGATCTCATGGGTCATGATCTCATGGGTCATGAGATCAAGCTCTTCACTGAGTTTGTGCTTAGCCAGGAGTTTGCTTCAAGATTCTCTCCCTCTGCCCCTCCCCTCACTCACACTCTCTCTCTTTCACTCTAAAATAAATAAATAAACCTTTTTTAAAAAAGGAATCTTAGATTTCATCACCTCAAGCCCCTAATTTTAAAAATGAGAAAACCATGTCACAAAAGTCACAGATTAATATTTAAGAGAAAAACAGTGCTATGATTTTACATACTTTAAAATATGGAACTGTGAAGAGAGAGCTTTTGACTTGACAACAATTTTCTTCCAAAACCTGTCCTACAAAAGGCTCTGTATAGAAAGATCCTTTGGTCATACATGTTTGTAGAATATTTCATACAGCACATAAGGAGACCAAGAACTCAGTGAAGTTGTGTATTTAGGAATCTAATTTTCCTTCATGTCACCAAGCATTTTCAGAATTTATTTCTTCATGTATTCTCATTTTGTTTACGTATACTTATTAGGAGAATCTATTAGAAAATGCTGATCCACAGAGATACCTATCGATCTTTCAAACAAAAACGTGGCCTTTCATCAATAATCTTATGTAATTTTAGTATAGGTTGATCAAGAAATAAACAATGACAAAGAAGTTATTAAGAATTTGATACTAAGTATCTTTGTTTCTCTAAAAAATAGTTACTAATATTTACACAAGTTTTTATTTAAATTACAAACATTACTTGAGATGATGGATGAGATAGATAGATAGACAGATATTCTCCCCAGGTGACATGTTGTACAAGGAAATAAATATAGAGCAATCTTTAAACTAAACATACATATACAGAGAACTGAATGGAATAAAATAAATAACTAGAGAATGGAAAACCAAACCTTAAAGAGAGAAGTATATGCTAATAAAATATGAACTATAATTCATGTTTAATTTAGCTTAGTTACAGGGATGTTGATGGGAACAATAAAGATAAATTATTATTTATAACTCTGCCTGAATAATTGTTCATAAAAAATTCAAAATTCCACATGCCTCACTTGTGCAACTTTATATTGCAATGCTAATTTATTTTGGGACCTAGGAAAATCCAGAACTGCGTCAGTGTATTTCACCCACCTCTATTTTTCCAAACATTCTGGTCTTTAAAGTGCTTTCTTGCTTTTGCATTGGAAGAAGTGTGTGGTTAATTATGAGATATTTTCTTTTGTTGAAAATTCAGGAAACAATTTCTTCAAATTTTCAGAAAATAAAACACTCGTGCTTTGACTATCAAGAATATAAGCGAAGATGGGGCTCATTATCTCCGTCTCCAAAGAGCAAACATTAATTGTTGTCAAGATATCAAACCATTTTTCAAAATTTATTTCCTTCTTCTCAAAATACCCTTTTCCCCCTACAGTTTCACTTAAAGACTATGCACATCCTTGCCTTTTCTTCCAAATAAACATGCATTTTCTAAGTGTCACACTGTTTCTTAGCCTTCCCAAAACAAATCTCATAACCAAGAGCGATTATTTTGTTTCTAAGATTTCCCAAGCATGTTTAAAAAATATTGACCTTCATCCCAAACTACTATGCATACTCATTTTTCCAAAATATAAAAAGATGTGGTACTGAACTATTAAAATTTCTTTTATAAGATATAAAAAATAAGGAGTAAGGTATTTAAAATTAAATTCTCTTTTCTCCTTTCTGTTCATTCATCAGCAAAGAAGAAAGGAGTCTTCACTCCTGTCCTAGTTTAAGGATTTCTGAGTTTATCCTCTAAACTCTATGCTCCTTAATCTGGAAAGCAGTCTGGACCAGGGATATTAACAACATACCATGTTTCTAAACTGGCATCTTTGTTTGAAAGCTTGGTTTCAGTAAAAGCAAACCAAAAATTTTAAATAAAAATCTATGAAAATTAATATACTTAGGAAACAGTTGAGATTTCAGAATACCAAGAAAATGGCTAGCTTATATTTAATGAATTTGTCCAAAGACAACTCTAAGGGCTTTGAATATATTATCTCACTTAATCATAAAAATAACTCTGTGCTATTATCTCCATTCTACCACTGAAGAAACTGAAGACAGATTAGTTTAGGATACCTGTCAAAGGGCACATAGTAGTACCTGAAACTGCAATCAGATGTAAGTAGTTTCATTCTAAAACCCAGCTAAATCATTATAATTAAGATAAAGATTTTTAAAGCATAGTAAGTCCTGTGAGTGGCACAGAACATACAGCATGTGTGGTTACTTGAGTTCTGAACATTAAACACTATGGTTTTGGAAGCCAGGGCAAAGGCCCTACTGGGTGAGCTTTGCATTGAGAGAACCCTTACATTGGAAAAACAGAGCTAAATCTATCATTTTCCAATAGATCTACCATTGTTTGGTTGGTCATTCATTATCTGAAAGAGGGATTCATAGAGTTGGCCATTGAAGAAGACCCCTCATTGACTGTGTAAGTACCTAAGATGATGTTTCCTCCTTTGCTAAAATGAGAAAGAGCCTGCAGTAATAGACCTCATGACTATCAAGACAATACACAAGCCATATTTAAGGCTATGTGTACATCTTATGTTCTAACCTCAGCCTTGAAACTAAAATTTTAATTTTTCATCAAACTAAAGGAAGAAAGGAATTAAGATTTCTTGAATGCATACAATGTGAGAAACATTATTGAGTATTGAATCTGATTATTTCATTTGTCTTTGGCTTAAACCCTCTAACATGATACAATTATCTTACATTTAAGATGAGAAAACAGAGACTCAGAGATGGGGAATTTACCAGATATCAGATGACTAGCTAAATTGCTGTGTTGGCATTTGAAAGCAACTGGATTAAATGACATGGTCTTTCCTCTCTAGCAACCAATATGCTTCCATGAACTCAATATCTAAACTCAGGGAAATATATAAGAAAAAAATAAAAGCAAAAAGCATCTCTAAAAATAAAGTTTTCCCTATGTTTCTCTAAGCTTCTTCAGGCTGAAGATTGAAATACAAGATCATAATAATTAGAACAAGCACTCTTTCTTGGATTTTGCCCCAATTTCTGTTTTGGATCCCACACCTCCCAGCTTACAGGAATTCGCATTCTTTGTTATCTTTCCCTCTCTTACATGCTTTACACGACTTGACTAGATATTTTATAAAATCAAACTTTATGTTTTTTCAAGTTTCTCACATAAAAACAAGAGAAATGGAAAAATGTCCCTTCCTTCCATATTCTTCATCTTTCTCTAGCTATTGCTTTATTTTCTTTTTTACAACACTACCATTTTGAGCCCATGATCTTGAAAAAGTTGCCTTCATTGTATTCAAGTCTTCATATTTCATAACCAGTATTAATAAACATCTGTCCCATCACTCCACAAAGCTTATTTTGATGATGTCACCAAATGCCTTATGTATTGCTAAACACCGAGGCCAGTTTTTCAGTCTTGCTCATAAGCCCTCAGTAACTTCTTACACTGCTGATGACATCCTTGGTGGAAACACCTTCTCTTCTTGGTTTCTATGAAGATATCTTCTGGTGAAAGTCTTACCTCTCAGGCTACCTGCTCTCTCATTCTAAATGGCTCTTTCTTCCAGTTATCAGACATTAACTATGGAAGTTCTTCAAGTCTTAGTACTAGTACCTTTTCTCAATTAACTCCAGCCCTAGTGGACTCTAGAGTTATATCACAGCTCAGGACATTCCCTTAAAGCCTCAGACCTATTTATCCAAATGGCTTTTGCAACCATTTATTGGATAGTCTTCTATATAATTCAAAGTAATGCAAAGTCAACATGCCCAAATACAAACTGTTCTTTTCTCTCTCTCCCTGATCCCAAATCAGCCATTTTTCTGTGTTCTTTACCTAAAAGTGCAGCAGCAGCATACTTTATGTGTAAGAAATATTTATGAAATCATTCTTACCAATTACTTTTTCTTATTCCTAATAGGCAACCTATCACATCTGGCTGAATTGACTTTCCAAATACTTTAAGACATAAAAAACTAAAAACTCTGTGTTAAATTTTTCACCAATGCCCTGGTTTTGCTCAATATCTCTAATACATATTTATATTAAAATATCTTTAAATTTTGCCGACACTACCTTACTCCATGGTGGAGAGAAATTATTTATTTCTGTGTCCCTAAATTAGCCTCTTAAGCTTTAAAAAGAACAGGGACGATGATAGTGGTGATGAAGGCTGGCATGAAAACAATCCGATAAAAATACATTGTTCAGAGGTAGTGCCCTGTACTTCTTAAATCTGTGTTTTGGCTCAAATTAGGGGGATTTCAAACATAGGTATAATAGATACTTCCCAATATATTAAAGTAGAATATTTAAATTCAATTAATTAACATATAGTCTATTATTAATTTCAGAGCTAGAGTTCAGTGATTCATCGGTCTGATATTTAAAAAATTTTTCAAAAAGAAGTTAGAAGTACAGTAGAAAATTGGAGACATTTCAAATTGTTTTGGGGAACTTCCAGTGTTAGTTATTTAGATACAGGAGATAACTAATGTAAATTATCCATGTAATTTAAGACATATTCATCTTCTAGCATTTAAATGAGTATAATGTATCTTTCAATATTCCTATGTCTAGAAAATAAAGGGTCTTATTTATACTCATAAAAAGAAAGTAGAATATTTAAAGTGCAGATAAATAGAAAAGACATTCTGTACCCCATCTTCCCATATTCTTTTTCTCTGGTTCAAAAATATGGAAGAAATTCTTGGGCTCTAGGGAAATTCTGATTATTGACTTTTTGCCTGACTGCTTTAACTTTGTCTACACAAGGGCCCAGGCCATCCCAAAGCATCCATACATTCTTCTGCTGATATGGACACACATTTGTTAGTACAAGGCTACCGGCCCCATCCCCTGAGCCCCTTTTCATCTTGGGCTTGCAGTAAGAGGGAACCATAACAATTGACTGTGTCAAAGTGACTTAAAACATCACTGTGGCACTCAAACTCCTGTTTCTCACCAACTGAAGCTAAGTCTTTCCCTGATGCCCAGGGGTTTTCACTTGGAGCTCCACTGCTATGTTAGGTGGAAGAGGCAGGCAGAGTAGAAAAGCTCACAGAAGCTCCTCAGCCTCCTTCCATTTCCTGAAAATTTCATTTCGCCAGGTCAAAGAACTCTCTTTGACAAGTTGAGAGTGGCAAGTTGAGACACTTGGCAAGGCACAGTTTGCTAATGCCTTGCTACATCCTCTTTTTCTCTCCCTTCCCCATCATTTTGCAAAATGACTAGTTCTTACTGAGAAGTATTCAGGCACTCACTTAGTCTATCTTTACACAATTTACCAAAGTTCTAGAAGCCAGTTGGAAAAAATGTGCTGAATTTTCTGTGGCAGATTTTGCTATATAAAACATATATGTTCTAGCTGACGGAATTAAGTCTGAGGACAGAATTTCCCTACTTAATCCTTGGGCAAAAAATTCTTTTATTGTTTCCTTTCACATCAAAGTAATTCCAAAGTCCTGAGTGGACATCTAAAAACTTTCTAAACCCAACCTCAGACAAGTTGAAGACAAGAAGTTTTCATGTTTTGAGATAGAATGAGGATGATTTGATGAATAAAAGTGTAAAAGGGGGTAACAGAAAGGAGACATGTCATCAGAAAGGTAGACTGTCTAGGAAAAGCAGATCATGGTCAAGTGACAATTCTTGTAAATGGAGAAGGTAAAGACTTATCCCAATATTTCCAAGGAATTAGATACTGCCTCTTTGATGGCACTGTTCTCTTTGAGGATAAAATTTTGCAATTTACCAATTCTTTTATGAAGAGTTTTTATCAAGTCTTATAATTTTTAAATAATTCAATATTCACATTAAAGTCGCTAAACAATTAAAGTTGCTCTCTGTCCAAACTAAAACCCAGCACAAGTAACCTTGTATTCTCTGATATGTCTAAATCATAGCATCTGGATGTGCCTCAGTGTTTCTAACCCTTCCAGAGAAGCTGACCTAATTCCAGGTAAGGGCAAACTTGTGCTCGTGGTACGTCTTACAAACACTGACACGGGAGTGCGAAATGTATTTCCTTTGTCTTAAGAAGTAAGGCATTTAACTACACATATCCATGTAAACATTTTAAATAGGTATTTCTGCAAAATCATTGATACACAGGTCATTTTATTGTGTGGCTTCTTTTCTCCCTAGCTAGCACAATGTAAAAGCATTTGTAAAAAACACTTTCTTTTTTTCTTCTCCTTGGTGAAATCATGCCTGTATCACAGTTGAAAAAGTTGAGCATATTGTGTTTAACATCTAGTTCAGCTCTCTTTTCTCTTGATGGACAGGTCAGTTCAGAGGTTTGAGATTGCCTGCGGCAAATATACATGAAAACCATACAAATCACTGCTTTCCTCTAATTAGAAGTATATTTGTGAGACAAAGTACAAGAGAAATAATTCTATGTTTTTGACCTCATTCTCTGGCTGAATAATTGCAGATAATTCTCATTGATATTTGAACATCTATTTAATCTTTACAAGTAAATCAAACTACTGTCATATCTGAAATCTTTCCTTCTGTTTATAGAAAGTAGAGTTTAGCAGTTATCCAGAGAAAAGAAAATGCAGACAGCTGACCTAGATAACGTGGGTGTTTCTTTACACTGCCAAAATTAACTGAGTCTTGTGCTCAACCTACGATTCATTTTGACTGCACACAGACTCTTGGCTCTATTACCTGAGTCCAGTGCATAACAGGTACTTTGTTCTGGCTAGATGACTACACTTACAGCAGGTCTCAGTGCAGAGTTCGCAATCACATTCACTAAAGCAAGATATTTGACCATCACTGTTAACAGTGCCGTTCAGTATATCTATCAACCACACTCCAATATGTCCTGGCAGCAACTCCGACCATTCGATCTGCAAAGATATGACGGCCCACTTGAGGCCCACCAAATCACTCTTCACCATAATAATCACATCTAGCCTTGGCACTGAGTCTCAGATTATTCTCCCCAAATGAGCAAATAAAACGGTTGGGGGAAAATGCTTCTTGGCAACAGCTTGAATGTAAATTGGTGACAACAGCTGGCTTAGCAGATGTTCTTCATATGATATAACACCTGAGTTCTTGAAGATAGAATTTGACTATATTCATACCTCTAGATGTTCTAAAAATATTTTAATAGAATTTTGCAAGCCAAAATGGGAAATAGTGAAAGCAATGACACTGATGACATTAAAAAGATAATATTCATTTCTATACTTTGAGTAGCCATAGATCTCCAAATTTTAATATCTTCCTGCATAATAACCTAGGAATCAAACCCAGAAGGACAATTGGTTCGATCTTACAATCTTGCTAAAGTAGAAATACAAAATTAGTCCTGTACAACTAAATGAAAGCACAATTTAACACCATGATAATTTTAATGATTGCATCTTCTTTAAGTAACATTTTAAACTTCAATAATTTTTTGTTCTAAAAGTAATTTTTCCCTAAGGAAATCAACATATTCAACAAGTACTGATTAAATCTTAGAGTTGCTTATACCAATGTATAAATGTATGGGTCATATGTAGGATGGTAATAGAGACTTCAAAAAGTTACATTCAGAGACATTTAAATTTTGAATTAAAATGTTTTAGAAATTCTAGGACCAATGATTGTGGTAACTTTGACAATCTTGGCCCTTTGCAAATTCAGTTATATCTCTGGACCCAGCCATTGTTTTAATGTCTCATCATAAGAAAGATATGTAAGAAAAACATAGAAATGTTACATGAACTTTTAACAATATATTGGTCTGTATCTGGTAAAGTAGAAGTATTTATGAGCAAACTATATCCAAAGAAACAGAGTGTATGAATCTAGTTGTATATATTAAAATATTTTTGGTGCATCCAGGTTTATTAATATGTTTCATTTTAGATCATGTAACCCAAATATGATAATACACACAACATATACATTTATTGTGTTTTCTATAATAAAATTTCTTTAAGTTTTCTATAGTTTCTCAATAGGATCAGATTTGGAAGTAACAATTCCCAGATGATGAAATACTACCCTCAACTAAAAAAATTATGACTTAAGAGGCTTTCAGTGAACCTCAAAGCAATAAAAAAAAATAGTTTGAAATGAAACCATGGAATTGGGAGGTCTCTATCTTCGAATAGTTTAAGCTGTACCTGTCAGGTTTAACAGGCGAATTAACATTTTATTGATAGTACAAAGGGAGGGAATAGTTTCTTTCCAAAAATTTGAATTGTCATGTTCTATAAAGGATTAAACTCCTTCACTCCAATCTCAATCTCCAAAACATCTAAGATAATCAATGTCATATACTGAACTCCTCCTATGTGCCTGAAGTTGTACTCTGCATTCAACATTCATTCTTTCTTTATTTTATTTTATTTTTTTAAAGATTTTATTTATTTATTTGAAACAGAGATCACAAGTAGGCAGAGAGGCAGGCAGAGAGAGAAAAGAGAGAGAGAGAGAGGCAGGCTCCCCGCTGAACAGAGAGCCTCATGCGGGACTTGATCTCAAGATCCTGAGATCATGACCTAGGCCGAAAGCAGAGGCTTAACCCACTGAGCCAACATTCATTCTTTCATTTAATTTTCACCATACTATAAGGCAGGGTTATTATTTTTTTCTACATTAGTTAGGATATTTCAAGTTATACCACTCAACTACAAATGCCCTCATTTAAAAAAATAGGGATGCCTGGGTGGCTCAGTTGGTTAAGCATCTGTCTTCAGCTCAGGTCATGATTTTGGGGTCCTGGAATTGAGCCCCACATCTGGCTCCCTGCTCAGTGGTAAATCTGCTTCTTCCTCTTCCTCTCCCTCTGTGATCTCTCTTGCTCTCTCTGAAAAAAATAAAATCTTTTAAAATTTCAAAATATAGCATATCACATTTGAAGATTCCAGGAAAAGGACTGGCTTTGAGTTATTTGATTCAGTACTTCATCGATGTTCTTGATAGTCTTATGTTCTTTCCATTTTTTGTTCATGGTATAGATTTTTTCCTAGGTCTGTTTCACCTCTTGATTACAAAATGATTGAAAGAGGCAGCTGGGTTCACATGTTCTTTGATCACATCCAGCCTGAAAAAGACTGTTTTTTCTTTCTCAGAAGCCTTGAGCAAAAGATTTGAAGACAACCTCATGCCTTGTTGGACTAAATAAGATTAAATCATCTCTAAAGCAAGGAGCATGTAGCTATTCTGATTGGCTGATAAAAAGTATATGAGATGCAGAAAATGTTGAGGAATACAAAATAATGTCATTTCTGTTTTTCTTTTGGAAATTAAACTGAGAATGAGAAGCTAAATAATTTTCTTAAAGTCCTAGAGTAATTGAATGATGGTTTCTGAATTAGGAAACATAGCTCTGCCACAGTACTTATTCTACTTTCTCCACTTTCCTTGAATAACTTACACTGGTGGACAAAGGTAAGAAGGAAGGAACATACAAACACTAATAATTTCTTCCATTCCTGTATAAATAATTAAATATTATTTCACAAAGTGACTCCACAGCTAGACAATTCCATATAATAAATACTTGATATGTACTTGATTTTAAAAAAAAATCTATGTTAGTGACAAGATAGTGCAAATCTTTTTCCTGCTTCTCCTCACTAAGTGACAACATAGTACCACAGATAATTTGAGGGTATGAAAGAGGATTCTGAAAAGTGGGAAGAAAAAGTTGGACTGACTAGGAACTTGAAGACTTCAGGAGCAAATCCCAGCATTTTCAGTTTTTGATTATCTATTGGGTTGACTGGTAGAAATCCTTGCAACTGTGAACCATCAGGTGGCACAAATAAAAAGAGTTCCAAGGAAAACCTGTTCTCTCCAGGCAAAGGACTGAGAAAGGGGAAGTCTTGCATTACCAAAAGCTTTTTAACAATAAATATCCGACTCCAGCCAAATACAGTAGATGATCACCCCTCCACCCCACCGTAGTGTCAACAGAGGGCAATGGTGTCAAGTGGCCCAGACAGCATTCCTCTTCCTCTCTGGTGCAGTGTCAGCAGAGGCTGTGTAGGGAGTCCAGATTTCCAGTTACAGCGGAGATGACAAGAGGCAACCATCCTTACCCCAATAAGACATTGGAAATAGGATCCCAGAAAGGAGGAAATTAAAGAAAGTGATTCTTTAAACATGCAAAAGAAGTCTTGGGCAGATCTTATCTGACCTACAAGTGAAAGTGACAAGAATCAACATACTGAAAAGCTTGAAAACTGAACTGCTGTGTAGAATAGCACTTACATTCTCAGAGTAGTCTCCTGGTATCAAACAAATGGGGCAGACCAGAACAGTACTGCAAGGGCTCTGAAAACTAAATTGTCAGAACATCAGCTTATTGAAGAGAGACTAAACTTACGTGCCTTAAACCTAAAGAAGGTGACGCTTGCTTAAAAAAATAAATAAATAAATGTAGATTCTCAGAATATAATACTCAAAATAAGATGCCATTGAAGGGGCACCTGAGTGGCTCAGTCGGTTACCCATGCCTTCAGCTCAGGTCATGATCCTGGGGTCCGGAATCCAGTCCAGCATTGGGCTCCCTGCTTAGCGGGGAATATGCTTCTCCCTATATTCTTCACCCCACTTGTGCTTTTTCTCCCTCTCTCAAATAAATAAATAAATAAATATGCAATTGAAATCACTCACCATACCACAGGCAAGGAAAATCACAATTTGAATAAAGTAAGATAATCAACAGACACCAACTACTGATTGGTACCTTATCAACCAATCAGATAACAGTCATGATTTATACCTGATTGATACCATCATATATCATCAAAACTATCAGATACAAGAGGATTCATATGTTGGGATTCTCTGACAATAACTTTTTTTTTTTAAGGCTTTATCTGAGAGAGAGAAAGAGAACATAAGTGGTGCAGAGGGGCAGAGGAAAAGGGAGAATCAGACTCCAGGCTGAGCAGAGAGTCCCATGTAGGGCTCAATCTGAGGACCCTGGGATCATGACCTGAGCTGAAGGTCGAGGCTTAACTGACTGAGCCACCAAAGTGCCCTTCTCTGACAAAGATTTTTTTTTAAAGATTTTTATTTATTTATTAGACAGAGAGATCATAAGTAGGCAGAGAGGTAGGTAGAGAGAGTAGGAAGCAGGCTTCCTGCTGAGCAGAGAGCCGGAGGCGGGACTCCATCCCAACACCCTGAGGTCATGACCTGGGTCAAAGGCAGAGGCTTAACCCACTGAGCCACCCAGGCACTCCTCTGACAAAGATTTTAAAACAGTTATCACAAAAATGTTTTGATAAACAGGTGGAACAGACAGAAACAAATAATAAAATGGTGAAATAATCTCTAATATACCAATAATTGCCTTTAATTAAGATGCCAATTAAAGATATCTGGAGTAGATTTTTTTAAATGATCCAACTATATGCTGTCTTTAAGAAACTCATATCAAATATAAAGATATAGCATAGGTAGGTTAAAAGTAAAACATATGAAGAAATATATCATACAAACAACATATCATACAACACCATCAACCAACATAATCTAATAGACATTTAAAGATATCTCACACAGCGAAAGGCCAATCTTTCCAAGCCCACATCAAACATTCACAAAGATAAATCACATTCTGGGCCATTAAATACACCTTAGCAAATTTTTCAAAATTAAAGTCATACAAAATATGTTTACAAAAAGTGGAAAACATCAGATTAGGTTTTAAAAACAATAATAAAATGAGAGTATCTGCATGATCTCTAATAAGACCAATAATTACTAGCCAGACTAATCAGGAAAACAAAAAAAAGGAAAACAATTATCTCTATAAGGAATAGAAGGGGTGATATGATCACAGATTATGCACATATTAAGAGGATAATGAAGATTATGAACAATTTTAGGAGATAATGAAATGGATACAACCTTGAAATGGTTATAGTCTTGAAATGACCAACATAACAACTCCGTATCTACCACAAATGAATGAAGTTTGTAGTTAAAAATATTTCCACAAATTAAATTCCAGCCCCAAATCTTAATTATGGAATTCTACAAACATTTACAGAAAACTGATGATGATATAAAACTATCCAATTCATTGTATGGTACCCTCATTGCTGTAATACCAACACAAGACACAAACATTGCAAGAAAAGGCAACTACATTATACTTCCTAATGTAGATGCAAAAATACTTAAGAAAACTTTACCTTACTTAAATACTTAAAAATACTTTATCTTAAAAATACTTAAGAAAACTTTAACTCAAGGGCAACTACATAAAGAAAAAAAGAAAAAGAAAGAAAGCACATCATGACCAATTGGTTTAATTCAGTATTGCAAGGTTAGTTTAACATTTTACAAATCAACAAATTGATTTGATTTACCATATAAACAGACTAAAAAAGAAATAAAAAAACATATTGTCATCACAGTACATGAAAAAAAAACAAAATTCAATATCCATTCTGTATAAAAAGTTCTTGAGATATGAAAAAAGAAGGGAATTTCCTCCACTTGAAAAAACACAGCAGTAAAAGATCCTACAGATATCATCATGTCTAACTGTGAAAGACTCAATGTTTTCCTCCTAAAAGGTTAAGGATGTCCATTCTCAGCACATATATCCAACATTGTACTGACAATTCTAGACGGTCCAATTGTGCAAGAAATTAAAAAGGAGAAAGTAAACTGTTCTTATTTGTAGAATGCATGATCATCCACCCAACAAAATCTGCACAAAAGCCCCTAGGACTAATAATTGAATTTAATGATGTTGAAGGACACAAGACCGATACAAATAATCAACCACATGTTATTATCCAGCAATAGTTGATCAGAAGTTGAAATAAAGAAAACAATGTGACTTAAAATGGCATTTAAAATACAAAATATGTGGTGATAACTCTAACAAAATTGTGTAAGACTTGTACTCTCAAAACTATAAAATATTGCTGAGAAAATTAAAAAGTAAGTAAATAGACAGATATAAGGTAACCATTGGTCAGAATACTGTTGTTAATTCTTCCTGAGATTTGTCTGTAGATCTATGAATTCAATACAATTCCAGTCAAGTTTCACCCAGGCATTTTGGTAGTACTTTACAAAACAACTCAATAATTCATGTGGAAATTAAAACAAAACAAAAACAAAACCTATACTAGATAAAACTGCTTAAAAATAAACTTTGGAGGATATATTTTACTTAGTATACTATATAGAACATACTATATATGTTCTATAGAATAATAGTATAGTATATAACATAGAATATATCCTATACAGAATATATTCTTCTTAGCATAAAGTCACAGTAATCAGAAGTTTGGAATTGGCACAAAGGTAAAGAAAGCAATGAAACAGAATAGAAAGTTCAAAAATAGACTCAAACCAATTTGGACAAATGATTGACAAAAGTACAAAAACATTTCTGGGATAAAAAACAAGAAAATAAAACAAAAAAAAACAAACAAACATTTTTTCAACAAATGATGCTAGAACAATTAAATATCCATATACAAAAAATGTTGATATAAATTTCACATCATATATATTTTTTAAATAATTGGCCTTAGAATCAAATATAAAAAGAAACATAAAACTAAAAGAAGAGAACAGATTAGAAAAAAATTTTTTGAACACATATTTCTCAGTGAAAACACCAAACGCATGATCTATAAGAGAATAAGTTTAAAAGCTACACATTAACAAAGATCTTAAGCATTTTTTTTAATATTTTATTTATTTATTTGACAGAGAGAAAGATCACAAGTAGGCAGAGAGGCAAGCAGAGAGAGAGAGGGGGAAGCAGGCTCCCCTCTGAGCAGAGAGCCCTATGTGGGATTTGATCCCAGGACCCTGAGATCATGACCTGAGCTGAAGGCAGAGGCTTAACCCACTGAGCCACTCAGGTGCCCCAGAACTTATGCTTTTTAAAAACAATTCTTAAGAGAATGAAAAAACAAGCCACAAACTCATGGAAGATATTTGTAAATTACAAATCTGATAAAGGTATTGTATCCTGAACATATGAAGAATTCTTAGAAAGGGGGGTGCCTGTGTGTCTCAGTGGGTTAAGCCTCTGCTTTCGGCTCAGGTCATGATTTCAGGATCCTGGGATCGAGCCCCACATCAGGCTCTCTGCTCAGCAGGGAACCTGCTTCCCTCTTTTTCTCTGCCTGCCTCTCTGCCTATTTGTGATCTTTGTATGTCAAATAAATAAATAAAATCTTTAAAAAAAAGAATTCTTAGAAAGAAATTATGTATAATCTACAATCCAAATTTAAAAATTAGCAAAATATTTAAATAGATCTTTCTTTCCCACCCAAGAATTTCCTTCAGTATTTCTTGTAGGGCTGGTTTGGTGGTCATGAACCCCTTAAATAGTTTTGTTTGTCTGAGAAACTCTTTATCTCTTCTCTTCTGAATGACAACCTTGCTGTATAGAGTATTCTTGACACAGATTTTTCCCATTCAGCATGTAGAATATATCACACCACACTCTGAAAACTATAAAACACTTATGAAAGAAATCAAAGAGGACACAAAGACATGGAAAAACATCCCATGCTCATGGATTGGAAGAACAAATATTGTTAAAATATCTATACTACCCAAAGCAATCTATACATTTAATGCAATCCCTATCAATACCATTTTTCACAGAGCTAGAACAAACAATCTTAAAATTTGTATGGAACCACAAAAGACCCTGAATAGCCAAATTAATCTTGAAAAAGGCAAGCAAAGACAGAGGCATCACAATTCTGGACTTCAAGTTTTTACAAAGCTGTGGTTCCAAACAGTATGATACTGGCACAAAAACAGAGATCAATGGAACAGAATAGAAAACCCAGAAAGGGACCCATAACAATGCAGTCAACTAATCTTTGACAAAATAGGAAAGAATATCCAATGGAAAAAAGACAGTATCTTGAACAAATGGTGTTAGGGAAACTGGATAGCAACATCCAAAAGATTGAAACTGGACTACTTTTCTATGCCATATACAAAAATAAATTCAAAATGGATGAAAGATCTAAATGTGAAACAGGAAACCATTAAAATCCTAGAGGAGAACACAGGCTGCAACCTCTCTGACCTCATCTGTAGCAACTTCTTACTAGACATGTCTCCTGAAACAATGCAAAAATAAAGTATTGGGACTACATCAGGATAAAAATCTTCTGCACAACAAAGGAAAAATATCAACAAAACTCAAAGACAACCTACAGAATGAGGGAAGATACCTGAAAATGACATATTTAATGAAGGGTCAGTATCTGAAATCCATAAGGAACCTATCAAACTCAAATCCCAAAAAACACATAATCCAGTTAAGAAATGGGCAAAGACATGAATAGATATTAAAAAAAAAAAAGACATCCCAATGGCTAAGAGATATGAAAAGATGCTCAACATCCTCATCATCAGGGAAATACAAATCAAAACTACAATGAGATATCACCTCATACCTGTCATAATGACTAAAATGAACAGCACAGGAAACAGAAGATGTTGGAAGAAACAGAAGATGCATTCAGAGGAAGGGGAACCCTCTTGTACTGTTGGTGGGAATACAAACTGGGGTAGCCATGCTGGAAAACAGTATGAGGTTCCTCAAAAAGTTGAAAATAAAACTACCCTATGACCCAGGAATTGCATTACAAGGCATTTATCCAAAGGACACAAAAATACTGATTTGAAGGGTCATATGTACCTTGAGGTTTATAGCAGCATTATCAATAGCCAAATTAAGAAAGAGACTAATGTCCACTGACTGATGAATGGATAAAGAAGAGGTGGTATATATATGCAATGGAATATCACTCAGCCATCAAAAAGAATGAAATCTGGCAGTTGCAATGACACAGATGGAGCTGGAGTGTATTATGTTAAGTGAAATAAGTCAGTCGGAGAAAGACAAAAACCATATGATTTCACTCATATGTGGAATTTAGAAACAAAACAGATGAACATAAGGGGGAAAAAAAGAGAACAAACCATAAAATAGACTTTCAACTATAGAGAAGAAGCTGAGGGTTGCTGGAGGGGAGGTGGGCAAGGGATGGGCTAAATAGGTATTAAGTAGGACATTAATTATGATGACCACTGGGTATGGTATGTAAGTGATGAATCATTAAATACTAAAACTAATATTACTCTATATGTTAACTAACTGGAATTTAAATATAAACTTGAAACAAATAAAAAATTAAAAATAATACATAAATGTATATTCTATAAATAAATAAGACAAGGGTAAAAATATTTAAATAGATATTTCATTGATAATAATACATGGATGGCAAATAAGCATAGAAAAATATGTTCAGTATCACCAGTGATTAGGGAAATGCAAATTAAAATAATAATGAGATATTGCACATACCAATTAAAATGTCTATCATTAAAAAGACTGAATGTATCAACTCTTGGCAAAGATATAGAGCAAATGAAACTCTCATACACTACTGTCGGGAATGTAAAATGGTGCAATCACTTTGGAAAACAGTCTGACTCTGGCAATTTCTTAAAATGATAAACATAGGGACATCTGGTTGTTATAGTCATTTAAGTGTCCAACTCTTGGTTTCAGCTCAGGTTGCGATCTCAGGTTAGTGAGATTGAGCCCTGTGTCAGGCTTTGTGCTCAGCACAGAGTCTGCTTGAGATTCTCTCTCTCCCTCTCCCTTTGTCCCTATACCCTGCTCCCATACTCTCTCTCTCTCTAAAATAAATAATCTTTAAAAAACGTTAAACACAAACCCACTGTATAATCCAGATATTCAGTTCCTGGATGTTCATCCAAGAAACTGGAAGAATGCATCCTTACAAAGACTGAAATGTGAATTTTCATAGCAGCTTTATATGTAATTGAGAAAAAAAAACCCACAAAGTTCAAATGTCAATCAACTGTTAATGGGTTAAAGACATGATAAATTCATATTCGGAAATATAAAAGAATGTATTGTTGATCTACTTATACACATAAACAAAACTGAAAATAATTCTGAGTGAAATAATCTAGGCTAGAAAGAGTAAATATCTCGTGCTTATGATGACATAAATGTCTAAACCATGCAGACAAACACATAATGATAGAAAGCAGATTAATGATTGCTAAGGGACAGGTGGTGTTCTGACAGACAGAAGCAGGGAGGGATTTTAAAAGGGAATCTTTTGGAGGGAATAGACCTGTCTTATCTTGAAGATGATGTTGATTTTATAGGTGGACATATGTGAACACTTATCAAGTGTTACACTTTAAATATGTGAAGTTAATCATATATCAATTATGCACCAATAAAATGTTAAGAAAAAAATAAATTGTATAGTATAGCATGTATAAATCAAATTAAGGCAGGTCAATTTGATATGAAATAGGTGGCACAAGTCTTTCAACGCAGCCAAAAATTACTGTCAATGGATCAACATTACTATATTAAAATGGAAGTGTGGTGGAATCCCAGTGAGATTCTGGTAGAGCAGATAAATATAGTAAGTCTCAGCAAGAACAGCTGAGGCCCTGAGGCTATTAATGCTAGGGTGTCAAGCTTTGGTGAAAAGCTTGAGTTAGTTTCACATCAGCATTGTCATTATCCAGCTTGAAAGAACCCATACTCAATTCCCACCAACCCATTTTTCACTCCTATCCAATTATTAAGTCTCTTACAGAAAGGATTTATTTTTATTACTCCTGAGTGTAAAGGGTTTTGTTGTTGTTGTTGTTGTTGTTGTTGTTGTTGTTGTTTGGTCAAACTTCTGCTCTTTAATCAACTTGCTTACTATTTTTGAAAACCAATATTTTATTTTCATTGATAACTATTAATTCCAACTTTAACATATTTGAACTTTCATATTACAAACTTCTTTTAAAAAATAGATTTTCTTTTCTTTCTTTCTTTCTTTCTTTCTTTCTTTCTTTCTTTCTTTTTATAGATGTTACTCTAAGCACTTATGCTGAGAAAGAACTTCACAAATGAGAAATGACATGACAGTGTTTGGAAAAGTTATAGACTGGCCAAACACTTTTAAAATAAGGCCTTAACCCCATTAAAAATGGACTCATTTAAAGACAGCTGCTTTGAGAATATATAAGCACCTCTGGATGATAGAACTGCTGTCTTAAACACTTCCCTTCCATCTGTGTGTAATAGAGATGTATTGATTTCTCCATGCCATCCATATTTTTGATGACCTCTTTGCAACCAACAGGATGGCACAGTGTCACTTTCAACACTATTCATACCAACATCATTAAATCAGTTCTCAAAATGGGTATTGCTCCTGGGAGAGAGGGTAACTTCATTGGAAAAGACAAGGGCAGCTCAGAGACATGACTTCAATACTCTGAAATGTCTGTTGCAAAGATAGAGAAATAAATAGTCTAAAAAAATACACTCTTTTGTATCTTATATGAGATCACCAATATGCTTAGAAAATGTAATTATTAATTTTGATTTCTTTTTATCTTCTTGGATTCTGAGAAGTTTTTCTTGGAATTGAAATATAAACTAGGTCATTGGTATGCAAGAAGAAAAAAATAAAAATAAAAACAAGAAATGAAGATTAAGAGACCACCTCAGCGGAAGAAATTGGGATGGTCAAATAGAGAAGAGAGCTGACTCATATGAGTTCAGTGTAATGATGCCACTTTGCACCTGGAGTTTCTACTAAAGAACATAATGACAAACTCCTCTTTTTCCAGAAACAAGTGAAAGGTAATAAAAGCAGTAGTAGCATCAGAATTTCTATACAGTAGACACTTAGTGGAAAGAAATGTGGGAATATAGCTGGAAGGGAGGAGCTTGATGACTTATCCTGATCCCAAATCTACATAGCAAGTACATGAAACTTAATTATGTCTTGTATTTATTTTGAGGACATATGGCTATAGAAAGTAATCTTAGGTGGTTGGGGAAGCGGATGCTGATGAAGACTGTGATCAGGTGCCAGTTGAACTTTCTGTTTCCTCATGCTCTCCCCCAGCACATCCCCCAAATACTATTTGGCAAGAGCACTGATCCAAGATCCAGTCACCACATGAAACACAGATGCGAAGATCACAGTGTCTGAGACTCCAGGATATTTTTTGTTAATGACAGTATACCTATCAAAGATCTAAGCTTTTATTTCTCTATTCTTCATTCTTCCAACAATATAATTTTATTTTGACTTTGGTAAGGATGGAAAAAATCAGATTAATGTTAAGTAATGCTTTAGATCCTGCACTAATTCATCATGAGGCGTTCCTTCCATCAGTCAAATACAATTAGAATTATTACTTGCAGTCAGTTTTTCTAAAGACTTCAATTATTCCATAGATTATCCCCTAAAAAACTGCTCATCATTTTACTGGCAGAGTTCCTTAAGTGATTCAGTCAATGGAACAAATCATTAGTAGTGATTATGATAACCCACAATTTAGAACACAAAGTTGAGGAATAACTTTCTGAAAGTTCTCAGAAAATAGAATGTGATACAATACAACCATAAGAAATTTAGAGATGCCATTTTACTTGTCAGCTAGCTATACAAAGAATGTGTTTGTTGGGGGGAGAACATGGAGCACACCATTCAGAATAACAGTTCAGTTAGCCTGGCTTTAATTTGAAGTAAATTATATCGGCTTTTGATGGCAATGTGTATATCTTTATTTTTAGTTTCTGATATGATAATGATAAATAGGTTTTTATTCCATGAGTCTATTCCATGAGTCTATTCCTTGGAAACAATCATGTAAATTATATTTCTATTGGGACCAGAATAGACTCTCTAAGTCTCTATACCTAGAAAAGGGTTTTGGACACTGTTTTCTAAAAGGCATCTAGTATGGGGCACCTGGGTGGCTCAGTCGATTAAGTGTCCATAGTTGATTTTGGCTCAGGTCATGATCTCCAGGTTGTCAGATCAAGCCCTGTAGGGGGCTCCTCCCTGAATGTGGAGTCTCTCTTTCCCTCTCCCTCTGCCCCTCCTTCGCTCACATGCACTCTCCTTTTCTCTAAAAAATAAAAATAAATAAATAAATGAATGAAAGGCACCTAGTATGGTAGAATAACCCAATCATTGATATCTCTTCCCTGTCTGAACACCAGTCCAGATAATAGGTGGCCTCTGGGGGCTATTGGGATCTGGGACCATGTGACACACTGATTACTCCCTCAGGGATTCCAAACAGTACTGGAAACCAATTTTTTTCTATAGAAAATACCAAACTTCAACTTTGGAAAACCCAGACTCAATTTACTGAATGGCTGACTTGATATAAGTATAAGCAGACAAGCAGTAGCCAGTCAACTTTGACTTCCATTCTTTTCTTATCTAGAGTTTAAGTCAGAGACAAGATTTCTGTGAAGGCAATGAAGTTTAAGTTTCTGGAACCTTCACTCGTATGAGTCTCTTCTTCCCAGAATGGGGAGTTGTCCTCCAAGAAAATAAGGGGGACACAGCTGCTGTCCCAGCTTGGGGCCTACCCAGCCCAGGCAGTGGTCTCCAGTTTGTGAGCCAGCATTCACCCACTGCCAGCAACAACCAGCCCCTCACAGACCTCATGGAGCATCAAGATACTTGAATCCCACCAGAAGCTGGCTAAAGACCTCACTCTACTCCCTGCTTTTGGTAGAGAGAAGGCTGTGGTCCTGGTTTCATAACCATCTCACCATGCATGGATTCTCTCTCCAAAGCCTCAACACTGAAAGCTCAGGAAGTAGATCTGGCAGAAACGGAGCTGCTAAAACACCAAGTGTTGGGGGACCCAAGAGAGGTTAAAGGCCTGATATTCTCTGGAACAAATTCCTCTGGAATTTTCTAGAAGAATCACCTTCTAGCAAATTATTCTGTAGGAAAGTACAGATGTAATATCACTGATAAGGCATTGTGAAACTGAAAGGAGCTTCCTGAAATTTTCAATAGTAATAATAATAATAATTCAAGAAATAATGAGGAAGGAAAGAACATATCTTTCTGTTCTTTGAAAAAACACAAAACAGCTGTCATTCAACAAGGTAACTACATAGAGAAGTAAAACAAATTAGTAGGAGTATCATCGGTATATGCTAGACCATAGCTATGGTTATTATTTTATTGTTACTGTTTTAAATGACGTGCTTCTTAACTTTTACAGTTTTTAAATTGTTGCCATATTTTTCTCATTCTAAATAAATATGCATTTGTATACCTAATTTTGTATTCATATTTTGCATATGTTTGTTTGTGACTGAAGCATTCCAGCCCCACGAACCCTGGGTCAGCCTCAGCGCTAATGCATTCTCTAATCATGAATGCCAAGTGCTTTTGGACTGCATCTTGCTCTTCTATTATTTTCTCATGTATAAGTCACAGGATTTATATATTTCTTTTACATTTCTCAAGGGCCATTTGTTACAATCCTAGAGCTTTCCCCCATAATCTCCTGAATGCTGCCTTTCCTAGACCCTTTTGATTTGATTCTTCTGAAGCATTTCTTCCCTACACACTTTCCCTCTCTTATGTGATTTTCAATGTTTTGCTATCCTTCTTGGGTTCCGCACCTTTCCCTGCACGTTCTTTCCTGTTTCACTTCAGCATCTTTTCTCTTAACCCTCATCTCCCTTCTCAAACTCTACCAGGCTTTCTTTTTTGTCCACCCACCCACCCACCCACCCACTCACCCAACTTTTAGCCCAAGTTGCAAAATTTTTAGTTCTTTGTCCCCTAAAATGAGTTAGGATCTGGAGTTCCTGGAATACCTTTATCTAAATCATTTAGTTTCCTTCAGAAGCATAATGATCTGGTGTCTCTGAAGGTATGGGGCTCAGAACTTGCCTTTTAAGAAGACAGATGTGATTCCTATGTACATTTCTGGTCTAGACCAATAGTCTTATGGAATTAAATCTACCTCCTGATCAGCAAGTTACATGGATTTCAGTGGCCACAGAAGAACTGGTAGAACGGGCTTTCCTTCTCTTTTCTCTCCCATGCTAGCCTCTTCACAGAGAATAAGGCAGTTCAGAGGTTTCTTTTTTCACTGACATAAATTATACTACCCTTAACATTCTAAAGTACAGAGGCTAAAGAAAGGTAATATTAGTTTTGTTTCAAATTCCTGAAAGTGTTCACCCTACCTAAATTTCCAAAAAGTTGTCCTAATCACCAACCCCCAAAAAGCAAATAAGAGTAACTTTATATTATATATCCCTATTTTTTATTTAAGCTATGCTGCATATTGGAAAGAGATTGACTCCATATGTTTCCAAACCACATTTTAATGTACTCGCTCATAATTAATCTCTCTACCATGTAATCCATGCCGGTAACAGCTGCCTCATCATATAGTTCTTGCTGTTTCCTGGATACACCCTATTCATCGGCTTTGCCTACAGCTATTTCTCATTTTTTCTTTCTTTGTATTACCACTGATGCTGCTGCTGTTGTCTTACAGTTGTAAAGCACTTTATTGTTTACTAAATTCTTCCACATGTTATTTAATCCATACAACGATCTCGTTAAGAAAGGGGAAAATCGGGGGTAATAAATTTCTCAGAATTCCAGTGTTTGCCAGAAGCAGCCACACTCAAACACAAGTTCACTGTTTTGTTTTCTTCGTTTCAATCCAACAGTCCTGTCAGTGCATCAGTTTTCCAAGAAACAGTCTCATAGCCTTCCACGACAATGCATCTCCTTTGACTTTATCAGTGCTTAAGGATATGTGAAAGGGATTGACTATGTTTACATTTCAGGGCTACTAACACAACTTAAATGCATACTGCAAAAACAGACAAAACTAAATTATGGGGTTGGAAATCAAGGTGCAGGTAGCAGAGGTAGTGATAAGGTGACTGGCAAGTGTCATGTAAGAGCTCCTGGGTCTTATTCAGTTTCTTGATCTAGGTGCATATTACATGGATGTTTTCAATTTGTAAAATTTCATGGAGTTGAACAATTAGAATTTCCATTGTCTAAGTGTATGCTATATGTCATTTGTAAAAAGACAGTGCATGAAAAGCTCTCAGCAGAGCTTGGTGCATGCTCGCTCTCTCTCTCTCTCTCTCTCTCTCTATATATATATATATATGCATATTCTCTTCAGGGGCTCTGGGGTTGCTCAGCCAGTTAAACATCTGCCTTCAGCTTAGGTCATGATCCCAGGGTCCTAGGATTGAGTTCTCACATCGGGCTCCTTGTTCAGCATGGAGCCTGCTTCTCCCTCTCCCTCTGCTGCTTACCCTTCTTGTGCTCTCTCTCTCAAAAAAATAAAATATTTTTAAAAATTATTCTTTTCATGTATATTAATAACAAAATTAATATTTCCATTTTCATTGTTAAATTGTTATTGTACAGGGATAAATATTTTATTCCACAGACAAGGAAACCAATACATAGAGATGTTCAGGCAATTTCATTCAGCTAGTGAATAATAGAGCTGAAATTCAATCCAGGTAGAATCCTTTGCCACTTCTATTCTCCTGTAAGACAAACTTGCAGTGTAAGTCAGCATTGCTTGTGAACGGCCTTTAGTGAGTGTTCTCTAGATAAATATTTGGTGATTTCACTAAACTTTTAGCTCCTCGAGCAGAATGTTTGACTGGTTTTTCTACCTGCTCACCATGAACTTACACATCATATATATTGTACTGTTCTCAGAAAAACATGTGTGAGCACACACACACACACACACACACACATTTTTAAAACTCTCCTAAAGAGAAACAATGTAGGTATCTTGAATCAAGGGCATGCCTTTTGCACATTATCAAGGTATTTTTGTACTATCAAGCAAATAGTTATTTTTCAGATTAAATTTTGAAAATAAGCTCCTCAGCATCTGATTGATAATCATTGCAAAGTTTATAACTCAATCATCCATTTTCTTGTATTCAGAATCTGTCTATGTGAGATTTTAGTATAATGCCCTTTTCAATATGCAGTTGGAAAGAAGTACAACAGTATTCTTTGAATTTCCAGCTTTTGAAAGAAGGTGAGGCAAAAAACATGAATAAATAATTCTCTTATGTATTGGATTCCTTTAAGAAGCAGAGAAATTTACAAGACCTCAGAAATCTTTGCCAAAAAGCTAATCTTTTTTTTTAATTTAATAAAGATAAATAGGTTTAAAAAATGTTCCATTGTTCTTGCTTGGAAAAATAAAAGATTCACATTGGTTCTTTCTGTTCTCTCCTGACCCATGTAGTGATTTAATTGAGGTTAGTTGTTGAGAAACATTCTTCTTTTAAATCTGAAATACCTTATTCTGAGGTTCTTAAAGAATAAGAAAATAAGGTTTCCCCTTCTCATTTATAATTGCAAACACAATGAAACCATATCCTTCAGTCTAACTAGATACAGTAAGCTGATTTATAAAGAATTCATTAGCAAATGCTGTGAAGTCTAAATATTATTGTCATAATATCCAGAATGCTTAATACCTTCAGGGAAGCATAGGTGTTTCTATGTGGCAAAGTAGAAAATTGCATAGCTGTAAAAGAATTAGACTACCTGTTCACATCTTTATCTTTGCAAGCTTTAAGAAAAAGGATTTAGGATGATTAGCCACACACACAAATAGACACACACACACACACACACACACACACACACACACTTTAATCCAATATGCTCTTAGATTATATTTTTGACTTCATATAAAATATGTAAAAGGAAAAAAAGGTATTATCCATTTCTTAAAGAATATTTTCATATGGCTACAGGGAAAATGTGTAAAAGAGCATGTCACAGAAAAGGTACGGAAGACAGAAGATAGGTTTCAGGGGGAGCAGACAATTTTGTTTCTAAATGGCAAGTCCTGTAACATTGGGTTCACAAAAAAATGTTCTAAAAATCTAAAAAAAATAATTATGTCTAATATTTATTTTTAAGTCATTTCTTATTATTTTCCTGACTCTGTACATGTCATGTCTCAGGACCAAACTTTATTTATTTTTTAAGTTATTTATTTATTTGAAAGAGAGAGAGAGAGAGAGAGAAAGCATGAGCTGAGAAAGAGGCAAATGGAGAGCAAGAGGCAGACTCCCTGCTGAGCAAGGAGCCCAATGCAGGACTAGATCCCAGGACCCTGGGGTCATGACCTGAGCTGAAGGCAGAAGCTTAATCTACTGAGCCCCCCAGGCGCCCCTTTTTTTCTAGGAACTTTAGAAAACTTTGTTTCATAAGGAGTACGTTTCAAAAGGAGTAAAAAGTGTGGGGCTCCTAGGTGGATCAGTCAGTTAAGCATCATCTGTTTTTTGCTCAAGCCATGATCCCAGGACCCTGGGATTGAGCTGGGCATAGCAGTCCCAGGGAGCCTGCTTCTCCCTCTCCCTCAGGCCTCCCCGCTAGTGCTCTCTCTCTCACACACACTCTCTCAAGCAAATTCTTTAAAAAAAAAAAAAAAAAGGAATAAAAAGTGTGAATAACAAAGAGAGTACCCAATTGATTGTGCAATGATGAGTGGAAAGTAAAATTAAAAAGTAAATAGATCCTTTAATTTGCAGTAAGAATTTAGAGTGGCCAAAGGAATATAAGACTCCCAACTCCTTTCTTGATATTCTCTCCCATGTGTTAGAAACTCTTCAGAATTTCCCCAAGTACCTGGAAAGAAGTTTGAGTATTTTCATTTAAACAGAAAAAAGAAAGTGGTCCTAATGGGTACACATCATGGGAACATTTGATATTATAGGAATACAGTTGAGATTTGGAAGCTGACAGATAAGCATTTAATTCCTAGCTTACTGGCTGTGAGATTTGTGACAAGTCACTTGAAACTCTGATTTAAAGGTGATCTCATGGAATCAGAAAGAGCAATAATTTTTCCCAGTACTTAGGATTCAGGATCAATTATTCCTACCATCCAGCAAGAAACATAATTTTTACAAAACATGAAAAATTAAAGGGTCCCAGATACTTTTAAAAATATTTTACATGCATTACTTCATTTAATCTTGACAGCAATCTGAGAATATAGATGGCATTTTTTTCTCCATTATATGGATGAGAAAAGTAAGTCACAGAGATGACAGAAACAAGATTTTATCTCTAGCAAGGGGAAAACCTGCACCAAAAACCATTAATCTGGTTTAAGAATGCATGTGCTTCTCTACTTTGCTTTACTGCCACTAATTATTAACACTACCACTGTATTAACCATAGATTAATAATTTTAAAATACTAGATGCCAAATAAATGATGGCTAATGTTTTTTAAATATGCCAGACACTTAGTTTTTTTCACTTAAAAAGGTCACTGACACATAATAACCCCCCTATGTATTTAATGTACAAGTAAGTGAATGAGTTATGAATTAATGTATTTCAACTAATTGTGGAACCTACTAGTGTCTTGCATTTAATAAGGTATTGTGGAAGCATTTGTGGTAAAAAAAATATTACTGGCTTATAATTAAAATATGAATTCTTTATAATAAAATAAGCATTTACAATATTCAGGGCTTTGAAATATTTTGTACTTTAAATTTGAACATTTTTGTTGCAATAGTATTCTAAACAATGAATCTGGGCAATATCTATCTTCATACATTGTGCAAAAGTTGATATCAGCTAATGTCCACACAAAAAATAATAAATTAGACCTTGGTGGGTCAAAATGAAAGAATTCTATTTATATGTGCAACTTATTCTTTTATAGTATATATGCACAAAGTGTATGTGTGTGTGTGTGTGTGTGTGTGTGTGTGTGTATATATATATAAAATATATATCCATACCTTTGATAGAAAAATGTTAGCTGTTTATGTAAATTTTACTTCTTTCACTAGTACCCCGAGGGATTGCTTGGTTGAAAGTGCAATTAGTCTGAAGAAAACATTTAGCTTTTTTTAGTTTCTTTTTGCTATTGCAGCTAGCGGTGTTACTCTGGAATTAGAGATAAACACTAGCTTTATCATACACAAACCATAACAAGAAAAAGGAAGGAATGTTTTTTCTGTGTCTTCCCCTATCTGAGCTATTACTTGCTTGTTAACGTTATTTTAATTAACTAAAAGCTAATGGTCTTTTACGTACCTAAAGCTGAAAACTTGATGATTTCTTTTTATTTTTTTTAAAGATTTTATTTATTATTTTGAGAGAAGGAGAGAGAGAATGAGAGAGAGAGTGATTGAGAGAGAGAGAGAGAGGAGAGAGGTCAGAGGGACTCCCTGCCAAGCGGGAAGCCCAGTGTGGGACTCAATCCAGGCACTCCAGCATCATGACCTGAGCCAAAGGCAGTTGCTTAACCAACTGACCCACCCAGACACCATATGAATTCTTTTTAAGATAAATCTTGTTTTTAAAATATTCGTATGTGCCCAGTGTTACTAAATTGGAATAAAAGTTTATATATTCACATACGTTTACCTTAAAAATCTCTCTCATTTTCATTTTGATTGCATGTGTTATTATAAAGTAGCTGCACCAGTGAGAGCTAACTGCACAAACCCATCAATTATCAAATTTTTAGTAAAAATAGAGAAAACATTCATCTTATTACTCATCATCCCATATTTAAAGAAAACTTAAAAACTCTATAGTGACAGTAAACAAATATATATCCCTTTATGCTTAGACAGAAATGTTTTGTCATAAGTGAAGATACAGATTTCTGACACATGCTGGTCTGAAGCTCTCCAATGGGCTTTGTTATTCTCTAAGGGAGGTCCCTATAGCTTCCCCTGAAGACTATTAGCCTTTGCTGATCAATGTATCCTAATCAACTGCCCATCTGTGAGAACCAATGGAAAAAAGCAGAAGTCCAGTTCCACAGATTTATTTTTATCTCATGAAAATCACTGGGAGTGTTTGTGAACAACCATTTATTACCTTCCTTGGGGCCCATCTAATTAAAATTGTCTGTCTCACTGATTTGCTATTGAGTGAGATTTAGAAGAAGAGTGATATTGCTATAAAATGACATAGTCATAGATTTCATTACCATCCTCACAGGGAACCATTTGTCTTTCTACAGTATCCTCTTATGGTCTCTCATCTGTAACTGATCTGATGTTGAGTTCCAGAAAGTAGGCCTAATCCCTATAGATCCTAATCACACTAAACATAATTATTGCCACTTGTTGTGTCTCTTTTGTGTGTCTGCCAGTGTTAAAAAGGAATTACAATGATTGTTTTTATAGTGCTCTCTACAAAGCTACCTGTAGATATATGGATATTACAGAGGATGGAACTGATTTTAAAGACAGTAAATGAACTGCTTGGGGCCCATAGATCATGACTCTGAAGGGATTTAAAGTCAGGACTATCCATAGAACCACAGGCTCTAAGTTTTTCTTCTACCCACTATGCCAGGCCTAAGGGTCTGAGATCTTCCTGGAGAGAATTAAGTTGATTGCTACCCTTTCCAAATTCCAAATCTAACAATGCCCTCTAACTAGATGAGGTGGTAACTTAATAAAATATTTCAGAAATAAGGGCTGAGACAATAATACTGAATAAACTTATATGTACACCTTGGGATAAGAAAAGGTTTGTTAATTAAAAAAAAAACAAAAGGATCAATGATAGATCAGTGATGAGTTTATTCTTTGTACAGTTGACAGGAAACATTCATTCTCAGACACATAGCCAGTGTTAGATTATGTAATTAATGACTGCACAGATAAGATCAAGAGCACATGCGTCACCTTCTTTTGGCCATCAGTCACAAATACACACACACCAAGAAATATAGCACATAACATCATCCTTGGATCAAAGGTTCAGAACACATTTTGCATAATATTGTGAATATGCCTGTAATAACCACATTAGATAGATCCCCTAAAATGATGGATGTATTAAAAATAGCTGCAAAACAGAATATTCTACAATCATTTTAGATATATTTTTAAAAGTCTTAATGATTTAAAAAACTCTTCACATAAATCTACACTGTGGAGGATATAAAACCAAATACATGTTTACACTTACATAAAATATGCTTCTGTATACTCACATATACATTTACTAAAATAATGCCCAAAGGAAACAGAAAAATACATTCAATGACTATGAGAGGTTTGAAGAATTACAATAATTATTTTTCTTTTTGTACTATTCTCTATTTTTCAAGTTTTATACATTGACTATTATAAAATTCATTATATAAAAAAGTAATAACATAATATCTTCAAGATCTTAAATTAAAATGGTATAGATTTATCTAAAATGAAGTTTGTTCTACATCTATAATCCTTTTCCTCAAATCATGAGAGTTTAATAACTTCATATTTATTTTACTTTTCCTTGTCTCGAGTATTTCAAACACAGGTATAAGTTGCTTTTCCTTTCTGCTTTATAAACATGGTGATGGTATGCCTAAGTAGTATTGTGATTTATTTCATCTTGTTTGTGGTTAGAATTTCCAGAATGATAAGGAATTAAATGAACAGCTTGCCCTAAGGAAAAATGCTGTTGTTTAAATGAAGAAAAAAAAAATTTAACCATCAGTAGACAGTGAAATTTGAGTCAAATTTTAGCTTAATCAAAAATCAAGATGAACTAAGACTAAATAAAAAAAAATTCTAAAAATTATATCTCCAAAATCAACCTGATTCTTCTTCATTTTTAAAATCTCAAACAGTATATATTTTAGTTTATACTAAATGAACTAAGATTCATGAAGACAGATACTCTCCTCTCTCTTTATTCCCACTGCCTAATACAGTAGTTGGTCAATGAATATGTCTTTAACGAATTAACAATTGAGTGAATGAGCAACAAAACTACTGACAAATATATTCAGATATCTTCAATTTAAAAAGCCCTAAAATAACTAAGATACATATTTCTATTTTTAAGAGGGTATTCTGCTTGGGAAATAAAGTATTCATATTTAATGATTTAGGAATAAACTATCATAAGTCCAAAGTAATTATTAAACGGGTATACTTTCATTCCATATTTTTCAATACAATTTTAAAGCTCATTCAAATAAGAAAAACATGCATTTCTTCAGTAAACGGTTAATATTGCAGAATATTTCAGTTAGCACACTTACGATAACCAAAATTTAAGTTCTGACTCCATACATTTTTTTCCTATTTTTTTATACCATCCCCATTGTTGGCCTCATCCTCATGAATTATAAAACATGATCATTATTCCATGGAGTCATCTTAGATTATTTACTAGGATATTATATTAATCCACTCATTTGTTTTCCTTTATCATGCATCTGCTTCTTCCAAGTAATTATTTACACCTTGCTGACCAAATATTTAGATGTTCTTTAGGGTTATGGAAATGCTATTTAAAAACTCAGAATTGACGACATGGTGAAATCCCATCTAATTCTATAATTCTATACAAAATTCCACAGATGAAATCTTTTTGTCAAATACTATACACACACACACACACACATATGTACACACACACAAATACTATATGTATATATACACACACATATATATATATGATTCATCTCTTCAAAAGTAATTGCCTAAATCATCCTTAACACTGGCATGGTATACTGCTGAGACCTTTGGAGTAAGAAAATACACAGCTGGAATTAATATTCCCAGTACAGTCAGTGTTCCCAACAGAGGTAATGTCAGTTTTAATTGATAAGAAAGGGACAAAAGGCAGAATTATTAGCCTTGATGCTTCTTTAAATATGGTCATAAATGCACATGAAACTTTATGGCATAGCTGCTCCAATAGTGCCGTAGAATCATGCAAGTATTTCTGTGATTAGGTACTCCATAAATCACTGAAGAAAACATTCCAAACCACCACCCTTTTTGCTCACCCTTCTCTAAGAAACTATCAAAAGTGTAGGTCAGTTTTGTTTACTTCAATCACTCCTAGAAGCTCTAGGCTTACCAGATCATTCGTTACCGTTTCAACACACATCTCTGTGATGTTTGGCACATGCTCTAATCTCACCTAGTGCCTTTCCTTCCACTGAAGTCTTTCCAAGTGGCCCCCCAAGAATTCCCTTCACCTCCTTGTCTTAAAAATTTGCCTGTCTGGGACGCCTGGGTGACTCAGTGGGTTAAAGCCTCTGCCTTCAGCTCAGGTCATGATCTCAGGGTCCTGGGATTGAGCCCCGCATCGGGCTCTCTGCTCAGCGGGGAGCCTGCTTCTTCCTCTCTCTCTGCCTGCCTCTCTGCCTACTTGTGATCTCTGTCTGTCAAATAAATAAATAAAATCTTTAAAAAAAAATTTGCCTCTCCTTTGATGATACTGTCTCCCATGAATTTTTCTTAAATAGAGACTCTTTTTTATTTTGTTCTGCTTTGCATTTTCCCCCAATTTATCCCCTTTTTAATTTGTTTTATTTTATTTCTTTTCAGTGTTCCAGCATTCATTGTTTAGGCACCCCCACACCCAGTGCTCCCAATACATGCCCTACATAATACCCACTGCCAAGCTCACCCAACTTCCCACCCCCTCCCCTCCAAAACCCTCAGAGTTGTTTCTCAGAGTCCACAGTCTCTCATGCTTTGTTTCCCCCTCCAATTTCCCCCAAATTCATTCTCCTTTCCATCTCCCAATGTTCTCCATGTTATTCCTTATGCTCCACAAGTAAGTGAAACCATATGATACTTGACTCTCTCTGCTTGACTTATTTTACTCAACATAATCTCTTCCAGTCCTGTCCATGTTGATACAAAAGTTGGGTGTTCATCCTTTCTGATGGATGCATAATACTCCATTGTATATATGGACCATATCTTCTTTATCCATTCATCCATTGAAGGGCATCTTGGTTCTTTCCACAGTTTGGAGACTATGGCCATTGTTGTTATGAACATTGGGGTACAGATGGCCCTTCTTTTCACTACATCAGTATCTATGTGGTAAACTTATCCAATTTACCTTGTCTCAAGGCCAGAGTGTCAGGTCCACCAAGACAGGTTGTTTTTATTTTCATTGCTTCTTTAAGACTATCATCCCCACCCTACCTGTCCCTCACTTTTATGACAGACAACAAACTCTAGGCCTGCTGTCTGATGCACTGAATCCACTTCCCCATTTGTCACTTACCTGAAAGAAGAGTTTTGGTCTCTAACTTTTCTTTTTCATCTCTTTATTTAAGTGACCCCATATCTACAGGCATTTATCCTCACTGTCCTTCAGTTCTGGAATATTTTCTTGAATTATTTCAGTGATGATTTTCTCTGCTTTGATTGATGTAATAAAGCTTTTGATGGATACTCTAAATGTCTTAAATTTTCCATATTCTCTGTTTGAGATTTTCTTTAAAAGATTTTATTTATTCATTCGAGAGAGAGAGAGAACAGGGAAAGGGGCAGAGAGAGAGGGAGAAGCAGACTCCCCGCTGACCAGAGAGCCTGATGCAGGGCTCCATTCCAGGATCCTCAGATCATTACCTAAGCTGAAGGCAGATGTTTAACCGACTGAGCCATCCAGGCCCCTCAAAGATCTTTTCTTTTAATTCCTGGAAAATTTAGGAAAGATAGCTTCTATTTTTTTGTTTACTATTTTTTGTGAAATTTTTATTTCTACCTTCATGTTTTTAATTTCCAAAATGATTTTTAATTGAATTTTTGTGTGAGTTTCATGGACACAACATATTTTTTTTTATTTCTCCAAAGATATTAGTGACAGTTTTATGTTTTGTTTTGTTTTTTTAAACTCTGTGTGATCTTTGTCTTGTTTAGTTTATCTGTTTGTTTTATTGTGTGCATTTGTTAGGGCTTTCTCAACTCTTTTGGATACTCAGTTGTCTACTCATTTCAAAGTGTGTTAATTACAAGCTAATGGGGGAGATTTAAATGTGTGCAGTGAACGCAATTTGATCACTTTAGCCTTCACTGTAAGGCAATTTGGTTGATCAATGTTTGGAGAATCCCTGATATTCCTTCCTATCTACAGGTCGTTCCTCTGGACCTGATCGGATGCCTTGAGAAGATCTCAGGAGACCACACAATTGGATGCCATTATAGAGCTAAGTGATTAGAAAAGGCTGGTGAGTACTAGACTTCTGCATATGAGTATTCATTTGATCCTTTATTTTCAACAAAATAGTGCTCTTACCCTCAACTGTACCTATTTTTTTCTTAGTTCAAAGACCCTTTGATTTACCATCCTAACAGAACAAATGCCCAGGCTTTTTGTTAGTGTTGTTATTAAAAGCTTAATGAGACATAATTCAAATACCTTTATTATTCACCCACCTAAAGCTTACAAGTCAGTATTTCTTTACCATGTTCACAGAATTGTGCATCTATCATAATCTAAATTTAAAACATTCTTGTCTCCTGTTAAGGAAACCTTATGCCCTTTAGCAATTACTTTCCATTGCTCCTGTTCCCCACCCTTGGCAAATGTTAATCTACTTTCTGTTCCTAAAGATTTGTCTACTTTGTATATTTCATATCAGTGAAATCATACAATATGTGATCTTTTGTGACTGGCTTCTTTCACTTAGCATAATGTTTCCAAGGCTCATGTCGTAGTGTATAACAGTACTTCATTCCTTTTTATTGCCAAATTATATTCTATTATCTGAATATGCCACATTTTGTTGATCCATTCATATAGAATGGAGAGAATCCAAAGAGACTATTTTGGTGTCTAGTTGTTCCTTATTCAGACTTTCAGACAATAATCTCAATTTTAAAAATAGGTAGTGCTATCAATATCTGAAACTTTTAAAGATTCTGTAGAATGAACTGGGTCATTTTTTTAGCTTCATCTTGCCACCTTGAGATACTCCTTTCTTCTTGTAATTCAGGGGCCACGTTTTTAGCTGAAGTTTTGCTTCCATAATTTTATTTTTGTTTTCTTTTATCTCCCTATTTTGACCTTATTGATTTCTGTCTCCTAAAAATCCCTTTACCACCCTTTTAGTGGTTTTCTGGGGATAGCAATATAAATGCACTCTTTCTATGTATGATCTGTACTCAGAAATCAAACTCAGGTACATTTTACTATGTATTGTTCTAATCTAGATTTGTAAAGTCACTGTATAAAATGGTTGTGCACATATATTCACAAACAGGATAAAGCATTTGTACCTCTGCAATTTATTGCCTGTGTATCTCTGATATCACTAAATAACTTTCTCAGTGCTAAAATAGATACTCTGTACTACATAACTGATTTTATCATTCACACAAAAACTAAAATGACCTTTGGTGAAAGAGGCTGGTTATTTACCTGCCATCAATTTGAAACTGTGCACTTTTCACATATTGTATACTTTATTAATTATCAAATGTATATTTTGTCATCAAGTTGAAAATAGTGAATGGAAGAATCATAATTCTAAAAATCTCTAATTTAAGAACAAATTGCGTGAGGTTAATGTGAGAAAAAGATACAGGATATTTCTTTAAGACGATTTCCAGAGATCATGACTCCACAAATCCACTATACTCATACTAATATGCTTTTGTAAATACATGACTTAACCTCTAAGTTTCAATTTCATCCTCCATAGAATTTGTATTGATTTACAAATAAACTCATTGTACAGCTTCCAAAAGGAGAAAATTATGCTGACCTACACTATGGTTATGAAGGAAGGCTAATCATTAGGCAAACATTACCTAGCAGAGTGCTAGACACAAAACAGTGTCTACACTTAACTAAGTATTCAGTTGCATACTACTGTGGATGAGAACTCTGACAACACATCCAGTTCATATCAAAACCTTGCATGAGTTGATTTTGGATAATGTATTGTTCCTCTTTGCCCTCATTTTTAGTTTCTAATATTGAGGTGATCATATTATTTACTCCATATGCTTCTGTGCAGTTTCAAATTAATATATTTGTATAAAGTCCTTATAACAATGCCCTCCCTCAAAAAATATTAAATATTAATATTAAGAATAATTGAACATAACATACTTGTCACATTCCTTAAGGAAATCCTAAGATAAAAGACAGCCATATTTAAACACCACAAAAGTGTTACAGTCTTTAGGGAGAAGCCCTAGGTCAAAGCATTTATTTATCACTTCCTATTTATATGACTAGGACCAAGTTTCTTAAGCTCTCTGAACCAAAATACTCCACCTAATTCACTCATTCATTCATTCACTCATTCATTCACTCATTCATCCATCCATTCATTAATTCACTAGTCATTTATTTGATAACTATGATGTATAAGGAGCTGTATTGGATGAACCAGAAAGATAATGGCAAACACTATACTTTTACTTGGTTCAGGCATTGTGTTGAAAATAAAATAGTTAATTTATGAAAAAAGGTAAATTTAAGAAGTGTCATTTCCATTTCTCCTTTTTCCCACATTTTTATTATAGTAAGGCTTCATAGCTTAAACCGAGTCATATTGTTATAAAATCCTATCAGCCCAAAAAGAGATAAAAGAAGTGATCCAATTCATCTCTCTAATTTTTGAAAAACTAATATAAATGAATGAGAAATAATTTAGGTAAAATGATTTTTTTAAGATTTTTACTTATTTATTTGATAGATCACAAGTAGGCAGAGAGGCAGGCAGAGCGAGAGGGGGAAGCAGGCTCCCTGCTGAGCAGAGAGCCTGCCGCAGGGCTCAATCCCAGGACCCTGAGACTATGACCTGAGCCAAAGGCAGAGGCTTAACCCATTGAGCCACCCAGGTGCCCCTAGGTAAAATGATTTTTTAAAAGCAGCAGCTATATCATAACACTGACAGGAAGAGCAATAAAGACTCAGCATACAAGTAGCCAAACATTTTTAAAAGCACATCAATATTATCATTATTCTAGAGAACATTTATAAAGATGGCACATTACCTGTTTCTGTAGAGCAGGGGTCAGTAAACTACTTCTGTAAAGAGCCGGGTAGTAAACACAGATTTGTGGGCCATACAAAGTCTCATTCTATTCTTTTCCCAACTCTTTAAACATGTAAAATCCATTCTTAGCTCACGGAACATATAAAAGTCAGCCAGAGGTCAATTTGGCCTAAAAGTACTGACTCCTAGTTAAAAAAAAAAAAAAAAAATTGAAACCTGTTGAATTCACCGTTAAAATCTCTTATAAAGAGCTCTCCAAGTAGCTATTCCAACTCCTCGCTTTTCGACAAGGATAGCCACTCAGTCAATCATCCAATCAACATAGAGGATTCAACACCTACTAAAGGCATAGTAGTATTGAAGACACTGGAAATATTGGTATTTCCCCACACTGATTTTTGTCCTAGTCTAGTTTTTTCTCCACATTGGAGTCAGAATATTTTTAATAGATGTCAGATCATGCCATTCCCCCCTTGAAACCCTTTGGCGAATTGCGTCTGAAATCCATGTCATGACTTACAAGCTTTTCATATACTGAGCCTCACAAGCTAGTCACCTTTACCTGCAAATATTACTGGTGACCAGTCCTGAGAGTTGCCTAGCCTTCAGTGCCAATGAACTCACTGCATTTTTGACTTTAGGAACATTACCTAAATCACTGCTTTTGCCTCCTACATTCCTTCCTCAATTTTTTGCTCCCTTAGCTTTTAGTCATCCTTCTGATCTCTAATTATTAATTCCCATGGGAGTCTTCCCTGATGTCCCCAATTCTTAGACATATTCAAACATCTCTAAAATCTAGATTCATCTTCCAAATGGCATTTGCATTCAATATAGTACTTTTTCTATATTCCAAAAGTTTTGAATGTTATTAAATCAATGGTACATGAGACATTTTTTTGGCTTCTTACAACTAGAGAAATGTGGTGTGTTCTGAGAGGAATCTATAGTTGCTCTTTTATTATAGTTACTATTATGTTATTTTTTCCCATCAGAATCCTAGAGGAGAACATAGGCAGTAATCTCTTCAATATCAGCCACAGCAACTTTTTTCCCATTTCATCTTAAAAGTGCCATGAGTCCTAGACCTGTGCCCATCTCAGTCACTGCTCACCTTCAGAGTTTAACACAATGCCATAGCTTAAAAGATAGCCAATCCATATTCATTGCTTACAGAATGATCTCATTGTTCTTCATTCTCTCTAGAAGCAAACACTTGGTGCTAAATGTGATACAAAAACATATTGGGGATTCCTGGAATCTCAATGATTTAGGAAATCTTGTTTCAAATCTTGTTTCAAACCTGGGGGAGTATAGTACTTTCCAATATCCTTAATTCACAATCTCTGCTTTTGCATTTACTCAAATTGCTTAGATTATTTAATTTTGTAAAAAGTGCCCAGAACAATTTGTTGCAAAGCTCAATAAATTAAACAATAGGAATTAATTCCCACCAAATATGTCATGATTTTTTTTCTTTGTTTGATTACAAGTTTATGGCATCAAGGTGGAAGACTTCACATTATTTACCACATTAGATTCTACCACCCATCTCAGGGCCTCCTGCTGTGCATCAACCCTGTTCCACGATGCAAGCTATGACACAAGTAACCACTTCAAAAATCCAGACCTGTCTTCATTCTGGATTTGCAGATAATTAAATTCACCACTACAGAGATAACAGAAACGCTTTGAGAGTATAAAGCAAAAAGCATGGATTTTGCAGTGAAACCAAGATGATGAGTTTCACTTCTAGGTCTTCCATTTACTCACTGTGTAACTTTGGCCAAGTTGCCTACTATCTTCAAACATCAGTTTCTTCAAATGTCAAATGATATGGAAACACTTATCACTTCAGTTTGTTGTAAAGATCAATGAGCTGACATAGGGAGCCCATCGAGTGTGGTGGCAGCTATGGGTCACCTGGATGACTCAGTCAGTTAGGCATCTGCCTTCAGGTCAGGTCATGATCTCAAGTTCCTGGGATTGAGGCCCCCGCCGGGCTCTCTGCTCAGTAAGGAGTCTGCTTCTCTCTCCTCTTCTTCCTCTGCCCTTCTTCTCCCCCGACCTCCTACTCACTCTCTCTCTCACTCTCTTCTAAATAATTAAATAAAATATTAATAGTACTACAGCTGTGAATGTGAATAATGGGAAATGGTATACCGAGCTATCTAAAAACACAAAAATAATAATTTCAGAAAAATAAGTATCGGTGGGAGAATTTTCTAGTCAGTGGAATTTTCTCCCATACTTCATACAAACTCCAATCCCTACTCTCTATTTACCATTGAATAGTTGTGTTCGCCTTCAACAGCAGTGGACAATTATAGCAATGTATCATGATATTCAGCAATGGTTAAAAATAAAAGTTTATGTTTAAATAATGTTTATATAATAACTTAATAATTATGTTTAAATAATAGCTATTGGTTTTCTTATTATGTTTTAATAATAGCATTAGCTATTAATCCTCTTATATTTTAAAAAATTATGGGTTTCCAAATATAAGAAAATGAAATCAGTCTTACATTATAATTTTATTTCACAGCATGAGAGTTATGCTGTAAATAGTCTTGTGTAGGTATCTGGCCTTTCATTTAAGAACTCCAGTAATAAGCTCACTCAGAACAGAATCAAGCTTTCAAAGCCTGAAGGATAAGTTTGTTCTGATACGAATTAAGATTTAATTTTCAAAATGATGGATAATAAAACTTACCTTAATTACAGAGGTTTTGGTTAACCATTTCTAGTGTTCTTAATATTTCAAGGCTCCATAGAATTTAAAAGAGTGATATTTGTTGTAGAATTTAAAGTGAGCTCAACTGGTGAAACTCATTTAATAGAAATAAAGAGTCATTCCAGAGAGTTTATTAAGTTCTTCTCATATGACAACACACTTGTTAGGTGATTTTAAGTCAGTTTGAAACAAAATAGACACCATCTCTGTCATTAAAGTCCAGTGGGGTAAAACTTTGACAGTCAGAATCAAAGACACAAAAAAATAAAACCAGATGCTATAAAGGCAAACATTAGCATAATTGAATACCTAAAAACTTTAGAATTCCATATAGCAAAAAAAAGTTATAAATAAATGTAAAAGAGAAATATAAAACTTGGAGAAACATATAATAAAGATATAAGAAATAAGCACAATAATGTTAGTCAATAATCACATTTTGTATGTGACTAATATCTATATTTATCAGTGCATATAAAAAAAAAGAGTGAGGAAAGGGACACCTGGGTGGGGTCGGTTAAGACTCCAATTCTTTTTTTTTTTTTTAAAGATTTTATTTATTTATTTATTTAACAGAGAGAGACCAAGCAGGCAGAGAGGCAGGCACAGAGAGAGAGAGAGGAGGAAGCAGGCTCCCTGCCAAGCAGAGATCCCGATGCGGGACTCGATCCCAGGACCCTGAGATCATGACCTGAGCCAAAGGCAGAGGCTTAACCCACTGAGCCACCCAGGTGCCCCAAGACTCCAATTCTTGATTTTGGCACAGGTCATAATCTCAGGGTCATGAGATCAAGTCCCAAGTTAGACTCCATGCTCCGTGGAGAATCTGCTTTGGATTTTCTCTCCTTCTGCCCGTCCCCCTGCTTTCTCACTCTCTCAAAAATAAATAAGTAAATATTTTTTTAAAAAAAGTGTGAAGGAGGATACACACCAAACTATTAACCTCTTGGGTGTAGAATGAGGTTAATGGGAAAGAAGATGTAAATTCCTGTCTTTCCATTTTAATACTTATCAGTGATGCCTGAGTTATTTATCCAAGCCTATATTCTATATAATTTAAAAGATATGTAGTAGCCACACCAATAGAGGGACAATATAAATGAATCCAAAATATCTGCAAAATTATTTAATTTATGTCCTATTCCTTCAAAGTGAAGCTTCAATCATGTGGATTCATTAAATAATAGAACAACTAAATAATAGAACAAAACCTAACCTTCTATCAGAATTCCTTACTATAACATAATGTGTGTGTTGAAGAAATAATTGAATGATCAAATTAAATCACACCTCAGAAAATGCATAACTATATCATGCTAAAAAATGTATGTCTTTAAAAAAAGAAAGTACTCATTAATTTACATCTAAAAGTATATACTGACCAACATTTAATTTTCAGACATTGTACTAAGTCCCAGGAAAGCAAAGACAAGATGAAGATCTTCAAAAGAGGAATAATTTCCTGAGATAGAAGATAAAATCTCAAAGAATCACAACAAAATGGAATCACATTGCTAGAGCTACACATTCTATGTTTTATGGACATATAAACAAGAAAACAACTAATTTTGATCAGGGTTCAAATGACTTACCAAGGTAGAAATGTTGAACTTAAGCTTAATGAGATGAATGAAATTCATCAATAAAATAAAGGGAAAAGTTCCCCTATAGACAGAAAGAAAGGTGTGAACAACATGGTTAGAATCCACATATTAGGGTGAAGAGCTTAACACGACTTTTTCTTTATTGTGAATACGAACTTGAACAAGAATATGAATCATCCAGGAATCTGGTTGAAATTCAGATACTGATTCAGTAAGGCTCAGGTGCCGTCTAAGTGTTACACGCTTTCTACAAGCTATCATATAAGGTTTATTCTACTACTCCATCCACAGACATCCTTGAATAACAAGGACATGGTGCATTTGATAAATCATGTTATGAAGTATATCTGCCTCATCATGAATCTATATTCCATTAAATCAAGTTTCAACAATTGAAGTTAAGTTTGTTACTCCATAGTGACAAACTATTTGACGTTTCCAACTTCAGAGGAAAGTAAATATTTTATATTCTTTTAATTTGTTAGTTTTTTAAAATTAGGGTTGGGTTTGCTGTGTTGCAGGTTTTGATTTTTTTTGTTACATTCTTTACTTCCACACCTTTTCCTGGTCCTGATTCTACAATACCTAGTTTGGTAAGACCTCTATAATTTTTGGTAATCATGTTCATAGAAGCCTACAGTGCCATGAAAGAAAATAAATGAGTTATCCGCTTCTTGCTTGATGACTGAATATTACTGTTTAACATAGGTTTATATAACATATATGCTTCATAGAAAGTACCACTGATTATAGCATCTTCCCTTCCATTGTTGGGCAAGGCTGTTGACATAACTAATCTGGGAGAGCAAATGTTTTTCCTCTCTCTCTTTCTGTTCCCAGTACATTATTAAAGCTATGTTTTCATGGTAATTCAGGATTTGTAATCACATTTCTTAGGATCAAATCTGCACATTTCAATCATAGAGTAATTTCCTGTTCTGTAAATTGGTAACTATTGTAACTACCCTGTAAAAGTGAAATGAATAATGAATGTATACATCTAACAGTGTAAGCTGAGAAAAGGACAGACCAAGATGGTGACGTAGGAAACTCCTGAACTTCCTTCCTACTACAGAGACAATGAATGTAGAGCTACACATAGAACAATGACCTCAGAAAGAAATCCAGAAGGTAGCTGATAGCTGACTGATTTCTACATGTCAGGTGAATGAGAAAATATCCACATTGAAACAGGTAGGAAAGGCAATACACACTCTCACAACAAAAACCATACACACAGCATCATACAATCGAAACATAAATCACAATTCACAGCTTCTTCATGAGCAGCAAAGAGTTTGGATCACATATCTAGCACCCCAACTTTTAAAATTCTCATCCAAAGGATGGGTTCCCAAGACATCTAGTTCTGAAAGCCAATAGGCATTACATCCATGAGACCCAAAAGACTGTAACAAGCAAAGAAGCATTTCTGAACAAACCTGCAAGCATCTGCTTTGGTTATCTCCCCAAAGCTCAATTCAGAAGTAATAGGTGAAAATGCCCGTCTCTTGGCCACTCTGATTTCTAATGCATTATTTATGTAGGGGCTGGCTGCAGTCCTCCCCAGAGACAGAGGAAGATGGTGGGCACTTCCCTGACATTATCCTTTGGCTCACTTTAACAATAAAACAAGACCACCAGTATCTCTCTAGAAGTACACACATCTGGTGCATTATTTATATAAGACAAAACCTACTTAAGCCAAAAAATGTAACAAGAGACAAAAGAGGTCATTATGTAATAATGAAGAGGTCATTGCAACAAGGGGATAAAACATTTATAAATATTTACATACCCAACATTAGAGAACCTAAATATACAGAGAGCAAATATTAACAGATCTGAAGGGAGAAAGAGAGAGCAATACAATCATAGTAAGGGATTTCAATACTCCCCCTCTAATAATGGACAGATCTTTCAGATGGAAGATCAATATAGAAACATTGGACTTAACTTACACATTACACTAGATGAGCCTAACAGATATAGACACAACATTCAAGGCAGCAGCCACAGGATACAGATTATTTTCAAGTGACCACGAAACTTTCTCCAGAATCAATCATATATTAGGTCACAAAACTAGTCTTAATAAATTTAAGAAGATTCAGATCATATCAAGCATCTTTTCCAACCACAGTGATAGGACACTAGAAATCAATTAAAAGAGGAAAACAGGAAATTTCACAAATATATGGAGATTAGACAACATGTTCCACAACCAGTGGGTCAAAGAAGAACTTATGGGAAAATCTCTTGAGACAAATAAAGATGGCAACTTAACATGCCAAAGCTTACAGGATATAGCAAAAGCAGTTCTAAAAGGGAAGTTTATGGCAATAAATGCCTGTATGATGAATAAAGAAAAAGAAACATCCCAAACAAAATAAAACAAAACAAAACAAAACAAAACACTTAACTTTGCAGCTCAAGAACTAGGAGAAGAATAACCAACTAAGGTCACATTTAGCAGAAAGAAGTGAATAATAAAGATCAGAGAGAAAGGGGTGCCTGGGTGGCTCAATGGGTTAAAGCCTCTGCCAGGGTCCTGGGATCAAGCCCCACATCAGGCTCTCTGCTCAGCGGGGAGCCTGCTTTCTCCTCTCTCTCTGCCTGCCTCTCCACCTACTTGTGATCTCTGCCTGTCAAATAAATAAATAAAATCTTAAAAAAAAAAAAAAGATCAGAGTGAAAAAAAAATAAAGTGGAGACCAAAAGGAAAATAGAAAAGAGCAAAGAAATTAAGAGATTTTTTAAAAAGATAAATAACTAAATAACTAAATAAATTTAGTTATTTAATAAAAAAATAACTAAAGTACCCTAAGAAAAAAATAGAGAAAACTCATATAAATAAAATGAGAAATGGAAAAGGAGACATTATGTCCGCTTACAGAAATAGTGTCATAAGAAACTACTATGAACGATTATATGCCAACAAATTAAGAAATCCAGGAAAAATGGATGAATTCGCTAGCAACATACAACCTACCAAGACTGAGCCATGAAGAAATAGAAAATCTGAATAGAACAATTACTAGTAAGGATATTGAATCAGTAATCAAAACCTCCCAACAAAGAAAAAGACCAGATGGTGAATTCTACCAAACATTTAATGAAAAACTAATAGCAGTTCTTCTCAAACTCTTCCAAAACAGAAGAGGAGGGACTACTTCTAAACTTATTTTACATGGCTAGCAACACTGCAAGAAAATTACAGACCAATATTATAGTGAGATAGCAAAAGAAAGTAAGAACAAAGAAATCAAAGAAGGACAGAAGCATCTCTTTAAATATTAATTTGAGAAATGATTGAATGTATTTATTTTGCTTAATCAAAGTTGAAGAATAAGGCCAAAATGTGTCGCACCGCTTCCCTGTAATATCACAGCTGAATTAGTCCTGGCATCTAGATGTAAGCTAGGCTAGCGGTGGAGATTGCGTTTTCAATATTTGCCTAAATGATTTGGGCAATGAGACAGGTTCACAGAAGAAATGGGAATAGAAAGAACTCTATGAATCCTCCTCCTATACCAACACTTATAAGGAAAAACAGGATGCTTGTCACATTACTAGCAACTCAAGAGGGGTAGAGGATTTCAAGAAGAGTCTGAACACCAAAAATGGTCGAGAGCAAGTTTCTACTTCTTACTTTGGAAAATTGGGTTCTAGAGACCAGAAGAATTTAAGGGTGTGCAGAATTGAGGTGTTATAAAAATATTTTAATTTTGGGGTTTCAGGGTGTGGTCAGCAAGTCACTAAGACCCTAAGAGGTGTCTTGGGAATAATGAGGGGTGGAAATGATACAGCAACAAATCAACTCCATCATGTTCAAGCCTGAAACCCTTTCCTGAATCCATCCTTTGTACTCACAGACTGTGTACCCACTGCGTTTTCAAATTATGTCTTTGTATGTCTGCAGCTTGCCCTGAGACGAATTTTTTTTTTAAAGATTTTTTTTTTAATTTATTTATTTGACAGACAGAGACCACAAGTAGGCAGAGAGGCAGGCAGAGAGAGAGGGGGAAGCAGGCTCCCCGCCGAGCAGAGAGCCCGACGCGGGGCTCGATCCCAGGACCCCTGGACCACGACCCGAGCCGAAGGCAGAGGCCCCCACCCACTGAGCCACCCAGGCGCCCCCCCTGAGACGAATTTAATAACTCTCAGGATTCCTAGACTTGGCAGAGCGTCACATAGTAAGTTTGCCCTGAGTACTGCTTAAAGTAAACAAATCAGTACTTCATTGTGGAGTGATGAAATATTACTACAGGAGATATGGAATTAGGATAGGGAATACGAGGTAAAGTGAAAATCAGAAGTGGCACATGGCAAAATAGTCTGAAATCTTAAAGCTAAAACAGCCCACTTTTCCTTTCAGGGTGTGGGAGTGACTTTTCATAATCTTCCTCTTTTCAGGACACTGATATCTTGGGAGACACTGCAAAACAAATAACATTTACCTTAAAAATACTTTTTTGTGGGGCGCCTGGGTGGCTCAGTGGGTTAAAGCCTCTGCCTTCGGCTTAGGTCATGATCTCAGGGTCCTGGGATCAAGTCCCACATCAGGCTCTGCTCAGCAGAGAGCCTCCTTCCCCCTCCCTCTATGCCTACTTGTGATCTCTGTCTGTCAAATAAATAAATAAAATCTTTAAAAAAAATACTTTTTCATTTCTCAATTTTTCTACATATTTGTAACAGGAAAGCACCAGACTTTCTGGTAAAATATATTTACCGTGTTTCAGGATGCATACTCAAACAAAATAAGGAAGGAATCTATTCTAAATCATCAGGGGCCCTTCATCCCATGGAAACTGTAACAAAATATATGTTGGTAGCTGTGCTTTGGTTGATTGCCTCTACTGTCTCCTGTGTAGGCTATCCAAAAAAAAAAAAAAAAAAAAAAAATCAATGTATACTTAACCTGCATTTCAGTCACAGACCTGTGATGATTCTCTTGCTTCTTGTGAACCAAAACAAGTTCAGAGCTAGATAGTTGGGAAATAAATGGAGGTGATGGAAACAAAGAAAAGGAATGGAAAAGCAAAGTAAAAATAAATGAGGGGAAAGAGTGCAAAAAAAAAAAAAAGACGGATGATAGAGGAAACAAGCAAAAGAAAAAAGGTAAAATTAAAAATAGAAAAAAAGCATATTGGATGCAAACTATGGGAGAAGGTAAAGGAAAGTCCCTCAGAGATGAAATCATATGTGATCTTGTTAAACCCACTCATAACTTGGATTTATTCACTTTTTTAAATCATTAAGCAGTGTAGAATCATTGAATAGAATTTTAGTGTTTCTTATAAGCAATATATTAATCTCTAAGTAGCCATTAATCTTACCTAAAATAGAATAAAATAGGCATTGATTTCCTTATTTAAAAATTTGAGACTATATATAAACATCTCAATAAATGACCATGCTACTGAGTAGCAAAAGTTGTACTAATCTTTATGGATGAAGAAACTGAGACAGAGAGATATGCTAACTTACTGCATTTATTAGGGTAGCCTAAACAACTGTGAAAATTAATTCTGAAAATATAATCACTAAAAACAACAGAATTATATTACTTCCTGACATAGCAGTTCAGGACAGTTATTCTAGATTTCTGTGTGCCTGTCTTCCATATGCTGATTCTTGTGACCCAGGCTTCTTCCATTTGGGGAGGGTCAGACACTTCTAGAACCTTATCATCTTTTGCATTTTTTTTTTTTTTTTTAAAGAACAGTGTGGTTGAAATACAGGCATTCTCTTAAAAGCCCTGGAGTAAAATTAACCACATGAGTTCTGTTCATGTTCCACTGGAAAGATTGTAGCCACATGGATACACTGTTGGAAAAATTCTTCCTAGACATTATTTTACTTGGCCCTTTAACAGCTCCTAGCATCAGTAACATATCCCTTCTTCCTAATGAACTTTCTTCATGTGGCTCTTAGGATTCCCTACTCTCTTCAATGTGTTCCTAAGTAATTGGCCCTTCTTTCTTAGTCTCCTTCCCTGTTTTCTTCTCTTCGACCTCTTAATGTTAGAATTGTCCAGGACCTACCCCTTTGATCTACTGTCTTCTCTATGTGCAGTGCTCAGTCCTTTGGTGATCTCATTCAGGTAGTTTGTCAGTATGTGATACATACTGACAACTCCCAAAACTATCCAGCTCAGACCTCTCTCAAGAACTCCAGCTACTTTTTATCCAACTACATACTCAACCTTTTCTCTTGAATACCTAGAATGTATCTCAAATTTAACATGTTCAAAACTTAGTTCTGTTCTCCTTTCTTCAACCTGCTCTTGCTCATTCGTCAGTGGCTTCCTTGCTGAGAACTGCTGAGAACTCCATCTTTCCAATTCCTAAGGCAAAAAAAAAAAAAAAAAAAAAAAAACCCAAAAAAACAAAACAAAACAAAAAAAAACTCTTCATTTTTCACACTCCACATCAATCCAATGTATATTTGATTCTATCTAAAAAAATACAGAATCCCAGTATTTCTCATCTCTTCTGCTGATCTCGACTTGGTCTAATCTACCACCACCTGTGGTCTACCCTATTTCAATAACTTCTTAAACAATCTCACTGCATCTAGGTTGCCTCCTATAGCCTATTCTCAACACACCAGCCAGAATAATCCTTCTGAAAGAGTTAACATTTTAATTGAGACCGATTCACTGCTCAGCTCAAAACCCTACAAATATCCCTATTTCACTTGGAGTCAAAGCCAAGTTATTTACAATGGCATATAAAACCCTATATTGACCCCTGTTGTCACTCAGATCTTTTACATGCTCTTTGACTCTCAACTTTGCCCTCTCAAAAGTCCTTTCTTGTCCATAATATCCCATGGCCATAGCTGAAAGGAGTCTGTGGGAATATGTTCTCCTGGAGGACCATACTGCTTTCTTAATTCCTTTCTGTTGGTGTGAGTTTGGTAGCACAAGGAAAGACTTAAAATCTGAACACTCACAGGTGTTTAAGGCAAAGCTTATTTTCTTTGGCAATAAAATTCCCTCAAAAGCTTGGTATTTCTCTGATGTGTTTTGTTTCTAGCATGTTTTATATGCTACTGACACAATCAAGTTTCTTAGTTAGACATCAATACTGTACTACAGTATTGTGGTACAGTACTCCTGTATTTTTTTTTTTTTTTGAACCTCAACATGCTGTTGGTTCTCTCTCTAAACTTAATAGTAGTTATGCCTTGAAGCTATCTAGAATAATGACCTTAATTTATCCAAACTTTTTAGAGCCCCCATTTTCTGGTCTCTGTCTTTTCTTCCCTCTCTTTACAAATCCATCATCCCCACCTAAACTCATCTCCTAAAATATCTTGCCAAAAGCTGTAAGTAGTGATCAACAGATGGTGACCTGTTTTTTTTTTTTTTTTTGCCATTTCCCATAGATCTAAAAACTGAGTACATTCTTGCTTTGTCTTCTAAGTTATGTCATATGACAGTTTTATCAAATGTTTATCACAGCTTGACAGAACTCTGTCACTTTCTATACTTGAAAAACTTTTTTTCAACTAAACAAGTAACCCATATTTTAATTTTGTTATGGCAACACCCTGCCACCCATTACAAATTTCTCTGTTTTTATGAACTACATAAGGGACCAAAGACAATAGGGGCTGAGTTTTTGTTCTGTTCTATTCATCTGTTAAAGACTCATTGTCATTTGCTTCCAAAAGGCAGGAGAGAAAGAAGATACAAAGGAGACACATACTCCCTCTTAAAGTCTCTGGCCTAGAAATGACTCACATCAATTTTGCTCACATCACACTAGAGAGAGAGAGAACGTGATCTACACCTACTGCAAGGGAGCCTGGGAAAAAGTCTATCCATATATCCACTATGTTCCTGTGAAAATGAAAAAGGAAGAGGATGGCTTTGGCAGAGAGCACACCATCACTGCCACCTTTATCAGTTAGAGCCTTGATTCTTATGTATTAAGAGGAAATAGAAATCCAATGTCTCACTTTAGACTTATAATAATTGTGCTTAAAATGGACATAGTATAAAATTCTAAATTTACAAAGTAAATGGAGAAATAACTAAATCAATGAGAAATTATAGAATAAGTATATCCCATATCTAGATATTTCCATTACTTAATATTGCTAGGAGGAAAATAGGCTACTAAAAATATTAGTATGTTATTTCTTAAACTTATCACCTTAAGAATTATGCTCATAAAGGGCGCCTGGGTGGCTCAGTGGGTTAAAGCCTCTGCCTTTGGCTCAGGTCATGATCCCAGCATCGTGGGATGAGCCCCGCATCGGGCTCTCTGCTCAGCAGGGAGTCTGCTTCCTCCTCTCTCTCTCTCTGCCTGCCTCTCTGCCTACTTGTGATCTCCGTCTGTCAAATAAATAAATAAAATCTTAAAAAAAAAAAAAAAAAAGAAATCCAAAGAGGATTAAAAAAAAAAAAAAAGAATTATGCTCATAAGCCTGAGGCCTCCCCACCCGAGGTGTTCCAGGAGAAGAGCTCTCAGGATGGCCCAGAAGAGAGCTGCAGCTGCGCTCTCTGACCAACCCCTGGACAGTCTGCATGTGTCTTACGGTCCACAGCAGCTCCATCTATGTGTCTGTCCATGATGTCTCAACCCTTGAGCACCCTCCCTGCTCTCCCCACAATAAAGATGTTTTCTCACTTCCCTGCTGCTGTGGGCTCCTCATTTCCAACTAGGCCTGCTCTGCCTATTTGTCTTCCCTCGGGGCCTCTGGTGGATCTAGCCTCACTGGAGCACACAGGCTCTGAACACACCGCTCATTCACCAAGAAGGGTATGAGCACCGATTTAGGAAGCAGCCTCCCTGGTGGGCACTGCCTGGGCGGGTGGCAGGGAGGCAAGCCTCTACCTAGGCCAGGTAAGGCTTGAATATGACCATGAAGGAGGCTGCCTGTCACACCCAGCTCCCCCCACTGCTTCTGAAGGCTCAAGGACACTTGGGGGCCTGCTGGCTGGATGTGGAGGCTGCTAGGCTACTCCACCTGCTTCTACCTACCCTGGGGAAAACCACAGACCAACACAGGGCCTTGTCCTCACACTGGCTCACCTGGGGTCCCCAAGAAATAACACAAGGGGGAGGCAGTTTGTCCTCTTGCCCAACACAGAGGTTGTCCCTCACTCAGGGGCAAGGTGTGGCTGGTGGAGGCCTCAAGAGCCCCTGGACCAGTCTTTGCCCAAGGCCGGGGTGGGGCAGGGGGGCATAACAGGCTGCAGGAGAGGACATGTTTGTTCAAAGGCCAATGCTGGTTCATTTGCTAGTGTTTACTGCGCCTACTGAGGGACCGACTGCTCTTAGCTCTGCGGGCAAAGGCAACCCAGGCCTTATGAATCACGTTCTGTCCACATCCTTGCAGGCAGACAGCAGCAAACTGCAAGACCAAGGCTCTGGATTCCAAGATCCATTGCTTCACAAGTTAGCAACTATGGCCTTGAGATAAAGGACGTACTACAGCTTAATTGTAGCCTTCCTTTTTCCTAGTAGTACTGCTAGATCTCCATGGCATTAAAGGCAATGAAATAAATTGTGTAGTATTAAAAAAAATATGTTAATAATATGGAAAGTAAGTCCCAATTTTTATAATAGATTGACTCAAATATTAAAATAATTTAAAAATTTTGGATATGTGAATGTTCCTATTTTGGAATCCACGAAGGTGTTTCTGATAATAAATAATGATCACAGAAAATTGAATGGCCCATAAAACTTCAATAAATTGTTAGCAGATGTCATCTATTTTCTATTTTTTTTTAAAGATTTTATTTATTTATTTGACAGACAGAGATTACAAGTAGGCAGGGAGGCAGGCAGAGAGAGAAGAGGAAGTAGGCTCCCCATTGACAGAGAGCCCGACGCAGGGCTCGATCCCAGGACCCTGGGATCATGACCTGAGCTGAAGGCAAAGGCTTTAACCCACTAAGCCACCCAGGCACCCTAGATGTCATCTATTTTCTAAATATAATAATTAAAGATACAGTAAAAAAACTATTTAAAAGTTTTTCCTTAGATACAATATGGGTCAATTTAAGACACAAATAGAACTCAAGATATTGATATTATTTTAGCCCTATACACAGAAGAAAAATGTCTTTTTGACGAAAATGGAGACTAGATCCATGTAATACACTTTATACCATTGCTGAATTGAGGCTTTAGGTGAAATTCTCATCTATAATGAATCCTCAGTGAAAATTTACGAATCTTTAAAAACCAGGCCTTCTAACAGAGGAAATGATGAAGCCATAATCACATCAGTGAACTCACTTTGTATTGAAGTTTACAGGTTCATCTAACTTCATTAAGTTTTTTTCCCCTTATTATTGCTGAGACAGAAAGATGGCAGGTGAATGTAGAAATTAATCCAATAGAGTGAACATGTTTCCATTTCAAAGTATGTTAATTTCGTTTCTACTTTGTCAGCTTTAATTTGTCACTGAACCTAAAATGGGATAATTGCGCCAGCATTTAAGTTCTCATACGTAGTGAAGGTTTTTCGTAATTTTATAAAATTACATTTAGATGCCATTGACACTGCTTAATGTATTACAAGGTAACATGTGTTGAGACTTGGCTCCCAACATGTCAAATTAAATCAAAATATAAATTAATTCAATGACAACTCCGTGTTGATATTTGCTCATTATGCTGTAAATAGATTGTGTGTGGAATCTCTGCAATTTAACCTAAAATTATACAAAGTACATTGACCATGAAAGCATTATTTGTTTTTAATATGTTGGATGGTCACTGCGCCAAATGACAGGTGTAACGATGCTTTTATCTTTTTGAAATGGGGCAGGGAAGGAAGAGAGCTATTCAAAGATGGAGACATAAAGATATCTGATAATAACCAGGGCTGCTTTCAAGGATTCTGTCCTCTGTTAATTCATTTTGAATAATCAAGATGGAATTGAAACAGCTTTGGAAATTAAGAACATAGAAATTTTAGTCCCCAGCATATATATGTTACATCTCCAACTGTAAGTTATTTGAGTAAAATATACTTAATCTTAGGAATGATATATTTTATCAGTCATGACAGTATAAATGAAACCATCTCACAGATAAAGGAATTTGTTATGGTAAGTAGGATAAGAAGGGATAAAGGCAGAGAAACTATGACACCAACACAGAATGAATGAAAATAATACATGAGAAAAAGGGCAAATAACTTAAAAAAAAATTTTAAAGATTTATTTGAGAGAAAGAGTGTGAGCATAAGCTATAGGAAGGGCTGAGGGAGAGGGAGAGAGAGAATCTTAAGCACACTCCACAATGAGCAAAGAACCCAACTTGGGGCTTGATCTCATCATCCCGAGATCATGACCTGGGCTAAAACCAGAGTCAGACTCTCAACCAATTGAGTTACCCAGGCTCCCAAAGGCAAATAAATTTTAAGAGTTCTAAAGCCTACACTCACACCTTTTCCCTCCTACTAGATCATCTACTGTATTAAATCACTGACTTAGTATAATTTAGTACTTACTTCCTATTAAGGATATCTATGATACTTCCTCTAAAATGCCAACACACTACAAGATTTAAGAGAAAAAAATATCACTTAATATGTCACTAATAAAAGTCTCCTAGAAAATATTTTCAAAATATTTTAGACTACATAAGTAGTTTAGGCTATTTTGTTCAGAATAAATTTATGGTACACTTATTTATTTCTATTCTTGAATATAGGTAAATATTAAATTTCCATAACATTTTATAGATTTTTATTTTCTTCCTAAATAACTCATCAAAATAGTACAAATAATTATGATCCCCTTATTATAGCTATTAAAATAAATTAGTACATTTTATTCACACTGGTGTTACCTCCAAAAAAAATAAAAAATAAAAATCTATATAGAATCTGTGCCCAAAGTTGTGTCAAACTGAAAGACCAGAATAGTCACATGAATGTTACTCATGAAAATCATTATTTTCTATAATGTAGTTTCCTAAGCTTATCTATTTGATGAAATAATCATTAAGATCTTATTTTTTTATTTGTGAATATATTACTTTTCTAAATCATCCCATTTTGTTCTTCTTGTGTTTTCACTGAATTATATAACTTCAGACAAAGAATATGGAATTTCTCATGATCTATGTTTTATTTTATAGAAATTTATTTTAAAAATCCTATTTTTAATATCCTAAGAGTTTCCTTCCTTTTTCATAAATTTCCAGTGACTCCCATACCAAGGAGAAGGAAATTAAAACTCAATTCTAAAAGTATTAATTATAAAAGCAAGAGTTGGGCCAACACAGAAATGCTTCCTAAAATGTGGTTATTTTTCCTGTCATTGTACCATACTACATTGCACCATACAATAGCATACATGCTACTGGTTTTTGGCTATGACCATATTAAACTGCAATCCTTTTACATCTTGAAGATATTTTAGTTATAAAACATAATACATTGCTGTGGTAGAAACTTACCTTCCATTACAATTCTAGCATATTTCTTTACAGTCATACTGTAATTTTACATAACAATTTTAAACATACTTAGTATGGAAATGTTTATTGCGCTTTAAAGGTAGACAACACCAAATACTACCTAAAGATCAAACAATGTTGCTTTTATAGATTCCATAGAGTTGTGTTTATGATTGAGTTACATGAGATCAAACTTAATTTTTCATGAATGATTAACAATGCATTATATCATAGAGGATGCATGGATAAGTAATCTGGCAAAGTATACTAATTGAATGATGCATTTTAAATGTTTTTTAATCAGGTGAGTAACAGTTAATCACTGTAAATGTTTATATTTTTATAAATATATATTTTCAACTTTACTGATCCCTCATTAACTCACGTTTTTTTTTTTTTTAATTCATCTTCTTGGGTTATCTAGCCATAAAATGATACAATTTAGAATAATACTATGTATCCCTCTTGTCTCTCAATCCAGTTTCACATACACCTTGCCAATATTAAAGATTATATTGTTTAAATTCTAAGATACACTTTTTCATATTTAACACTTCTGAAATATAGAAAAATCTTATATTTGTTACATACATTTAATATGACTGTTTTAAAAAATGATTATTAAATTGAAAATATTAAATTTTACATTATCTTGAAGTATGAGCAATATAATCATTGTAATAGTTACAGTAACATTTTCCTTTTCCTTTTTTTAACATCAATAATTCCAGTACTTCAACTTAAACTGTGACAATACTAAAGACTAATAACATCTACAAAGGATTGTTCTAAGTGCTTCATACCTATTAACCTAAAAACCCTGGTAGGAAATACTATTTTTATACATATTTTTCTAGTGAAGAAACTGCAACGCAGTAAATCTGCTAAGGTTTATGCAGCTGGTATGTGGTAGAATTTGGGGATGGGGAGGATTAACAATCTGTCTTCTAGTTTAGTATCTATGCTCTCAAACCTTCTTAGCATAGCTGTAAACTGACAGTTTACCACAAATAATGCTTATGTTAATGTTGTTATGCTTAAAGCCTAATTTGTTAATGACTCTTTTTCTTTTCTAAAACAGGGATGGGCTTTAGCTTTTGTCAAATCAATATCCAGCAAGTAGTCATCCAAATATATTTTATGATTGATTTCTTTCTTGTGAATTGGTTAAAATATTTTTTGTAATGTAAAAAACTCATTTTTAGACAAAAATGTAGAAATACATTTATTTTTATTGATACTTGTTATTTATGGTGTATTTTTTTTACCTTTACTAATTTTATTCTTAATTTCCATGGAGTTAATATTTATTAATTTTCATCCATCCTGGGAATAAATTATTTGTTTGTAGTATATTATTTTGTTAGTTTATTGGCTTTACTGCTATTTCTAACAAAATGAAATGTATTTACAATTACTTATTCCACCATACTCAGTATTTCCCCCTGGACCAATCAATTCCAGGCAGGGGCAGTGTGAACTGGCACACAAGTCCTCCATTTCTTTTCTTCACTTTAAAATACATGAAGAATGTTTATAAACTATAAAAATCAAGTGAGAAATTCTACATTTTAAAGATATTGTACCTCTTTGTTCAGGAAGATGATACCTCCATTTATTTAGTAAAGCTTTATTACTTCATTGTAATGAGAGCCTCACAATTTTTATTCTGTTGATATATTTTCTAGCAATCCACATTCTATTTCTAATTATGATAATGTATCTTTACATTTTGGTGTGAGAAAATTTCTACGTAAGCAATCATACCTCCTTCAAATAATGACTGTTTCATATGGTATATTTCTGTAACTATTATTTCCTTTTATTTGTCTAACTGCAGTGGCTAAAACTTACAGTAAAATGTTGTTCATATGGTGTAGGTATGTATCATGATCTTCATAATTTAAAAGAAATACATTCACATATAACTTTGAAGGATGCTTTTTACTTAACACCTTTCTTCATGTTTGGAAAATGACTTTCTAAGTTTCTTTATTACAAATGGATTCTATTTATTTTTATTTTGTTTGTATATATTAATGTGTTTACTAACTTTTAGCCTTATTTTCTCACATTAAACAAACTATGAATTTCTGGGATAAGTAAATCTTTGTTATTATATTCTTTTTTTTTTTTTTTTGGTTTTGCTAATATATTTTTCAGGAATTTTGCATCTCTGCTTATCATTGAGATTGGTTTATAATTCCAATTTTTGTCCTGCTGTCTAACTTTAAATCCAGCATTCTATAAAGAGACAGGTATTCCCTTTTTTCTATTTCCCAGAAGAGACTATAAAAGTAGGATATTTCTGAGATTAAAAATTCCTAGAGTAATGTACTTACAAAGCTATCTGAGGTTAGTGCTTTTGAGGAAATATTTTGAATTTCATACTTAATTCATTTGACTACTATACAACTTTTTCCCTTAATTACTTTTTAAAGATTTTATTTATTTATTTATTTATTTATTTATTTATTTATTATTTCAGAGAAAGTGAGTGAGCATAAGTCAGGGAGAGAAGCAGAAAGAATGGGAAAAGCAGACTCAGTGCTGAGTATGGAGACTGATCCTGGGCTCCATCTCAAGACCCCGAGATCATGACCTGAGGCAAAATCAAAAGTCAGTTGCTTAACCAACTGAGCCAACCAGGTGCCCCAACATTTCTTGAATTCTATTTCTACTTGAGATAGCATTTGACATTTACTTCCCTTACGGAATTATCCATTGCACCTGAAATTTCAAGTTTATTGTCATAAAATTATTCATTCCCGAAATATATATTTAGTCTCTCTCTTTCTCTCTCCCTCTCTATTTTTAAGATTTTATTTATTTAAAAGAGAGAAAGCTCATAAGAGCTCAAGTTGCAGGGAGGGAGAGGGACAAGGAGACTCCATGCTGAGTGGGGAGCCCAATGCTGTGCTTTATCTCACAACCAGGATCGTGACCAAACCAAAATCAAGAGTTGCACAGTTAATTCGACTGTGTTCCTTGTTGAGTTTCTTATACATGTAGAGTTTTTCCCCCTTTTTTATGCCTCAGATTAGTTATTTGTAACTTTATTCTCTTGCTTATTATGGTCCTTGATTAATTTAAACTAGTAATGTGTCTTTTACGAGTTTTTTGCAAAAAACAAATTTGGTTTGGTGTATACATTCTATAGTAAGTCTGTTTCTAAACTCATTAATATTTATGTTTATTTCATTTTTTGTATTTGTTTATTTACTCTGTTGTTCTTTCTCTTACCCCTGAAATAAATTTAATACTTAGCTTATTAATTTTCAACCACTATTTTTAATATGAATATCCAATATTCTATCTTTTCCCTCAAGTACCACTTTAGAAACATCATGCATATTGATATGTGATATTTTAAAAATTGTCTACTATAATATTTCCTAATACCAATTATTTTTTTAACTCATGATTTATTTAGAAGTGTTCATTTTTGCTATTTCCAGGCACATATACATTTTTTTTAAAGATTTTATTTATTTATTTGCCAGAGAGAGAGAGCACAAATAGAGGAAATGACAGGCAGAGGGAGAGAAAGAAGCAGGCTCCCGTTGAGCAGAGAGCCCAATATGGGACTCGATCACAGGACCCTGGGACCATGACCTGAGCTGAAGGCAGAGGCTTAACCCTCTGAGCCATCCAGGCGCCCCCCGCAGTATACATTTTCTTACAGTTCACTTATTATTGATTTGTATCTAAATTATGTTCAGAAAATCTGAAATGGGTTCAAGCTGGCTTAATGATTCTGAATATGGCAAATTTTAATTAAAGCTTCATGAGTGCTTAAAATAAATGAGAATTCTCCTAATTTTGGTTGTAATATTCTTTCTGTGATTATTATAAACAGGAGAAAATTATTTGTAAAGAAAGAAAATTTAGTTTATTATTTAATTCATTATTTTAAAAAAGATTTTATTTATTATTTGAGAGAGAGAACACGAGCAGAGGGAGGGGCAGAGGGAGAAACAGACTCCCCACTGTGTGGGGAGTCCCACATGGGGCCCCATCACCATGACGGGAACCAAAGGCAGATGCTTAACCAACTGAGCTGCCCAGGAACCCCTAGTTTAATTCATTATTTTTGAAGTAGTTGTGCCTTACAGAAGAAACAATCAGTAATGCAATCACAAAGCAATGATAATGGATCAAAAAATAAAAATCTATCTTCCTCTGTGGCACCAGACTAAATGACCCAATTTTACATAATACATGACATGAAGCTTTCATGACACATTATCTTACAATTTCTCTATTGAATTTCATTCTCTGCATTTTTAAAATGTTTTTTATATTTCACTTTCATCCAAAATAGCAACTCAATGACAAGGTAAATAATAGCTGATCTCTTTAAGATAAATTAGATGCTTCTCAAAACATGCTAGCATTGTCAAACAAATGTCTCTCTAATATTGGTTACTGCCATTTTTAAAGTTATCATAATGTTCTTTCACTCTAAGAATATTTGTTATCCAAACTGGTTTATATATTTGAAATAGAGTGAATTTTCAAGCCAAATCATGTTAGTTTCACTTTGAGTGGATACTATTATTAGAGACCAAAGGTGAAACTACAGGTAAGATAGCAGAACTGTCACAAAATGAGTTCGCCATTTCAGTTCCTGGGGGTTCGTTATGCTACCTGAACTACTGAATACTCAGTAAATACCATTTATTCTCACCATATTGTTTCTCAGGCAAATTATTGATCAGTGTGACAGAAAAATACAATCCAAAGAATTCAGAGCAATCCTCTGTCACTGCATGTGAACTTATCAAATTTTGAAAACATTTACTAAGAACTCCCATCTCTGCAAGGGCTTGACCTTGACATTATCACCAGTGTTAAAAGTTGAATCATCATAAAAATACAACTTGAACTTGTTTGAACAATAGCTTATTTTGGCAAGCAATGTTCTATTCTTCTACATTTTATTATATATTGTATATGCAAGTCTCTCAGTGAAGGAAAGTAGGAAATGAGAAATAAAGTTGGACTTCAATTAGCTGATTTTCAATTAGATAATATAGAACAGTTATAAATAATGGAGGCATATCATTTTGGGCAAAGATATTATTCTTTAATCATCCCATGTATCAAAGACGCCAGAAACTCATGAAGGGATATGCGAGGGGAAATTTGATATATTTCTAAATTTTTTTCCCTTCTTAAAAGAAACTAGTCAGGGCACGTGGGTGGCTCAGTGGGTTAAAGCCTCTGCCTTCGGCTAAGGTCATGATCTCAGGGTCTTAGGATCAGGATCCCCACACTGGGCTCTCTGCTCGGCGGGGAACCTGCTTCCTCCTCTCTCTCTGCCTGCCTCTCTGCCTACTTGTGATCTCTGTCTGTCAAGTAAATAAATAAGATCTTAAAAAACAAAGAAACTAGTCTATATCATATATTATACTGAGAAACTGAAGATATTCTTGTTCCTTCTGCAATGTGTGTATTTAACAGATCATATACACAAATCTCTTAAACTTGTATTAACCTTAGGCAAATTTTATGTGGTAGATTGGACTGTTTTTTTCAAAATATGTTGTACCTATTCCTAAGCTCCCAAAGTCAGTTTTGATTGTGTGGCTTTCCTTGAGGAATAAAATGTGAGTGGCAGTTATAAGTGTGTTCTCAAGAACTTTAAGAGTCATCCTTCCAACCCCCTCTTTACTCTTTTCTGAACTCAAGAATGGCCCCAACATCTTTATCCATTCATCTATTGATGGACATCTAGATTCTTTCCATAGTTTAGCTATTGTGGACATTGCTGCTATAAACATTCAGGTCCACATGCTCCTTCAGATCACTACATTTGCATCTTTAGGGTAAACACCCAGTAGTGTGATTGCTGGCTTGTAGGATAGCTCTATTTTCAACTTTTTGAGGAACCTCCATGCTGTTTTCCAGAGTGGCTGCATACAATGGAATACTATGCAGCCATCAAAAGAAATGAAATCTTGCCATTTGTGATGACGTGGATGGAACTAGAGGGTATTAGGCTGAGCGAAATAGGTCAATCAGAGAAAGACAATTATCATATACTCTCCCTGATTTGAGGAAGTTGAGAGGCCAATTGGGGATTTGGGGGGTAGGGAAGGAATAAATGAAACAAGATGGGATCGGGAGGGAGACAAATCATAAGAGACTCTTAATGTCACAAAACAAACTGAGGGGGTCGGGGGAAGTGGGGTAGGGAGAGGGTGGTAGGGTTATGGATATTGGGGAGGGTATGTGATATGGTGAGTGCTGTGAAGTGTGCAAACCTGGCGATTCATAGACCTGTACCCCTGGGGCTAATAATACATTATATGTTAAAAAAAAAAAAAAAAGAATGGCCCCAACAGAGACTGATCCATCTGCTTGAGTCCCAAAGTGAAAACACATAGAAATGTACCACAGCTGGACTTTAATGGATATGTAACAAACAGATGACTGCAAGGCATTGCCATTCTTCCCTCTTTTTTTTTTTTTTTTTAAAGATTTTATTTATTTATTTGACAGAGAAAGATCACAAGTAGGCAGAGAGGCGGGCAAGCAGAGAGAGAGGGGGAAGCAGGCTCCCTGCTGAGCAGAGAGCCCAATGCGGGGCTTGGTCCCAGGACTCTGGGATCATGACCTGAGCTGAAGGCAGAGGCTTTAACCCATTGAACAACCCAGGAGCCCCATTCTTCCCTCTTTTAGTGGGAATATTTGTTGAACGTTACCTTCCCAACATTATAAATTGAGTGTCTAAGTGATATAACTTACCATTTTTGTCCATGAATCTCTGTATCAGGAGAATCCACACCCCAAACCAATGCAGAGATCATCCTGAAGACCTTAGACTTTAAGCCTGGTGTTATGATAGATGATACTTTTAAGTTCTGTATGTTGGGAAGGAAGCAGGGGTGTTTTATATGCAGAAAGGAGGTAAGTGAGTATATGTTGTGGGAGAATACATTATTGTTCAAATTATTTATGGCCCCTTTCCAATGGATGATAGATCATGAATTTGCCTTAGGTATTGGAAAGAGTACAAGTGACACATACCATTTCTAAGCCGAAGCTTAAAGATCCATCAAGTAGTACCACCATGCTTCCTTTCCTTCTGTCACAATGAAAGCACTATCCTACTTAGAGACCACTCTAAAGAATGAGGACCTAAAATGAGGATATGAGCAGCAGTACTATAGGTAGCATGGCTCAGTATGTAACATGAGTGAAAAATAAATACCTGTTGTAAGATATTAAGATTCTGGGGTTATTTATTAATTGCAACATAAAGTAAGCTGAATCACAAATGCCTAAAGTAATCATAACTCAGTATTCTGAGAAAGAATTATTTCTTTCAGGTGTAAATTAAGGTCTCAGTCTTGAAAAGAACAGATAGAATATTAAGATGCATATACTACTTTTCAGTTTACTCTGGTCTCTCTTATCTTTGATAATCAGCTGATCATGGCTATATGGACAATTTTGATATGAGATTCATATGACTATTTTCCTCTGTATGTCTTGTCTATCTTTTAAATCGTTTCTGGTTCACCTTTGTAAAAATCTCATTTGAACATTATCCCCATATTCCCAAGCCAACATCATTTTTACTGAGCAAAATTTGGCTAAATACCTGTTCTCTGTGTCTCATGAAACAAATGATTAGAAACATATTTACAGAGAGCAAGAAAGGAATTTTAAATAATCACCAGCTATCATTTTTAGTGGAAACTTATAAAGTTATACCCTTCAATAATATTTGTTGTTTTGCAAACCTAAAAATATAATTCAATGAACTATATGGTAACAGCCATAGTTCCTAGAGGGGTGTTTGTAGGACATCTTTAATCAGCTATAGCATATTAAGCTTCCCATAATCATTTAGGTGTACCTGCTATCACTTTTTTTCCTAATACATGATGATGTGAAAAATCATTTTCCATACAAACTTAGTGCTTTACTCTAGGTTTCTAAATGTATAAATTGTGTGGGAAAAAATAAATGGGAAAAGTTATTCTCCAAAGATTTTTATTTTTTTCTCTAAAAAATACACTGTGAGAATGTAATATGTATAACACATACTGTTCAATGCTGATAATTTGAAGGAGCATATGATACATTTTGTCCTTAAGAAGTCTGAAGCACCTTTGGGGAAGAAAAATAATTATTCGAGGAAAGAAAAATGTTAAGGCCTAACAGGTAGAAGTTTTAATGCCAAGTAATTGGTATGGATAGAAAATTCTACAAGTGTCAAAGGAGTGAGCCATCTCCAAGTACAGGCAGAGTGAGTAAAGATTTTATGGAGGGAATGGGATCAAGGTCTATTTGAAAATTGAGTGGATATAGGCCAAAAAAAGGAAAAAAGTAAGGAGATATCAGGTTTTTTTTGAAAGAAAAAAACTTGAAAACAAAATGACCATCACATTTTTAGAGAAACTCAGAGATCTACTATAGATAGGACAGATCGTTTGTAAAGGGGAATACTGAAAGATAAGAAGACCTTAAGGTTTTTATAAAGGGGGTGACATCTAGAGGCACCTGGGTTGCTCAGTCCGTTGAGCATCCAACTCTTGAATTAGGCTCAGATCATGATTTCAGGGTCATGAGGTGGAGCCCTGCATCAGGCTGGGCACTGGGCGTGGAACCTGCTTGGAATTCTCTCTCTCTCTGTCTTTCTCTCTCACCTTCTGCCCCTCGTCCCACCTTCTCTCTCCCTCTCTAAAAAATAAAAAATAAATTAAGAGGGTTACATATAAAACAATATGAATGGTAAAGGTTTGAAGAGCCTTTATTCTGACATTATTATGCAGGGAAGGGTCAACAATGACTGTAAGAATGGTGACTGCAAGAATGATCAGTAAGAAAGAATATCCAATGATATGGCCCCCAAAGTGTTGTTTTTCCTGAATGGTGGTAAAGCAAATGTATAACAGGTGTATTTCAAGTGAACCAGTAGATTGATGGAAAGGGACGGGTAGAGGAAGAATAGTTTTAACTTCATGACACTTCGAGTTTAAGGAGCTCATGAGGAATCCAATAAAGGTGTACAGTTTAATTATATACAGAGAAGAATAACTTTGAATAAATCAGAGTTTAAATATATATATTTGGGAGTCATTATGCAGATTCATGTTTATAGAGGTGAAGACCCAAAGGGGTGCATGAAAAGAGAGAGGGCTGGAGACTTATTCAACACTAGGAAGATAACTCAATTGAAGATACAGAAAAGAAATTGAAGGCAAGTATAAGAAGAACGACAAGAGAAAAATGTCAAGAATATAAGAAACACACAATTTTCAAGAGTGAATCATAAACACTGTCAACACATTCTAACACAGAGAAGGCAGGGGTAAAGACAAAACAAAAAAGCAGTTGAGAAATGAAGGGGATTAATATTGATGTTCATGAGCACTGAGAAATGTGTAAGATTGTTGAATCATTATAAGTTAAACCTGAAACTAATATAATACTGTATGTTAATTATACTTAAAAATTTTTTTAAAAGACAGTGGCGTAATGATATGCTTAGAAAATCAGTAACAGCTATAAATATGACTAGGGGTAAGGTGTAGTCAGAATAATGAGGATCAAATAAACCAAGTGTGAACTTTATTAGATTTTAGAAAGGATTGCAAAATGGTGAGACTGTCAGCTATTCCCCATGGTGACTGCCATCTGGTCACTATCAGATAATAATTGCTGGAGAGTAGAGCTTGGCTACCTTAGTAAATTTCATAACTGTGGAGATACATCTAAATTTATATTTTAAACTTGTATCTGTTTATTAAATTGATCTATGAATTTGTGTTAAAACAAAATAAAATTGTTAAAAATAAAATATAACATTATCTTGCCTCATCTCTGATATATTCTTCTCTCACAACTGTTTCCTCTGTTGATTATTCCCATATTTTTAATTACCGTATTTATGTTGCTATTTTCTTCCTTTAACAATGTAGTAAATGAGGTTACCTTTTTTTGGTTATGGTGTATTTGACCAAGCCCAGTTTATCTTTTACCCTCAGCATAATTACATCACCAAATTTAGATGCTCTATTGCTTTGTTTGGGTATATTTAAATACTGTTATTTATATTTTTTATTCCTTATTCCACAGAATTTATACAGTATTAGTGATACTAAGCATAAAAATATCAGGATATGGATATCCATATCCTTATAATTTTCTTTCTTCCTTCTTTTAGTATGGAATTCTCTCGTGAGTAACTTTATTTTCTTATTGTCAAGACTGATCACACTTAAACAATAAAACTACATTCTCTGCTCTTTGGCTTTCATTTGTAATAAATATACTTTCATGGTATCATGGTATTTTAAGTATAAAATATTGATTATTATAATTTTGAGAATTTTACTATAAAATTCAATTTTAGAAGATTTTGCTTTTCTTGATGTTATTAATTGACTTTAAGAAAAAACTTGTGATGCCTGGGTGGCTCAGTTCATTAACTGGCTGCCTTCAGCTCAGGTCATGATTCCAGAGTACTGGGATTGAGTCCTGCATTCAGCTCCTGGCTCAGAAGAGAACCTGCTTCTCACTCTTCCTGCTGCTCTCCCAGCTTGTACTGTCTCTCTGGCAAATGAATAAATAAAACCTTTAAAATAAAAAAGAAAGAAAGAAAGAAAAGAAAAAAAAAACAATTTTATTTTTCATATACTTTATATTTTCAAATTCCACCATTATGGTATCTAAATCTATGGACATCCTACCTCCATCCACATCATTGCAAATGACAAGATTTTGTTCCTTTTTTTTTTTTTTAATGGCTGAGTAATATACTATTGCATATATATACCACCGCTTCTTTATCCATGCATCAGCCAATGGACATTTGGGTTGTTTCCATAATTTGGCTATTGTTTATAATCCTGATTAAAAAAATGGGGCCCATGTGTCCCTTCAAATCAGTATTTTTGTATCCCTTGGATACCTAGAAGGGCAATTTCTGGGTTGTAGGGCTTTTCTCTTTTTAACTTTTTGAGGAACCTCCATACTATTTTCCAGAGTGGCTGCTCCTGTTTGCATTCCCACCAACAGTGTAAGAGTGTTCCCCTTTCTCTGTGTCCTTGCCAACATGGGCTGCTTCCTGTGTTGTTCATTTTAGCCATTTGGGCAGGTGTGTGGTGGTATCTCATTATACCTTTGATTTGTATTCCCCTGATGATAAGTGATGTTGAGAATCTTTTCATTTGTCTGTTAGCCATCTGTATGTCTTCTTTGGTAAAATATCTATTCATGTCTTCTGATCATTTCTTAACTGGATTATTTTTGGGGGGGTGTTGAGTTTGATATATGGAATTACGGAGTGCCCTTGTGATGAGCACTGGGTATTATATGTAAGTGATGAATCATTAAATTCTACTCCTGAAGCCAATATCACACTATATGTTCACTAAGTGGAATTTAGATAAAAACTTAAAACATTTAAAAAAAATCTATGGACATATCAGGATATATCAACACATCAAATTTTATTTACCAAAATTAAATGACTTTAAAGTATACTTTAAACTAATATTTCAAAACTCTGAAAATAAAGTTATATTTTATCAAGCAATTCAGGTTCATGCTTAGAAAATGCTTTTAAAGACTATTTAATAATGATCCACACAAATCAATCCATTGAGAAAACTTTATATGCAAGTAAGTATACCTATCTGCATATGTGTATATTGCTCTATGAATAACTAGATATATACAAGTTTAGGGCAACTTTTCTTTTTGCCCCAATCTTGACATTTAGACCTAGGTATTCATTTTATTCTGGACTTTCTTTCATTGTTTTCCTGGCTTAAATCTATTTTTTGATTTTTGTTTACTCCTTCATTTTGCTGAAGTACCTCTTAAAATAACATGCTAAGTAGGATGAATAATAAATAAACATTACAATTTCTTCAATGTCTAAAGAATCTTCCACTCAATCTTCCCACTTGACTGACAATTTCTCCAGGCGAAGAATTATCACTAGAAAAGTAAAGACCTTTGAAAACATTTTTCTTAAGTAAGCTCCACGGCCAGCATGAGACTTAACTCATGACCCTGACAGCAAGAGTCACATGCTTTAGCAAGTGAGCCAGCCCGAGCACCCCTGGAAGCATTCTTCATTGTCTTCTCAAATCCACTGTTACTGTTGAAATTTTAACTTTAATCCATTTATTTCCTTTATGTGTAGGTGATCTTTTTTGTTTCTGACTCATCTGCTTTTTCCCTCTGGAATTTTATTATCTTCTCTTTAGCCTTGATGTTCTGATTTTTCCCAGTATGGTGAATGGGTGTTTTAGTCTAAATAGATCTTTTACTCTCAAGTATTGGGCTCTTCAGACTGGAAAATTCCCTGCATTATTTCTTTGATGATTCTTCCTTATGTTTTCTCAATTCTCTTTCTCAAGTAATAATTTAGTTGGAAGTTTGACCTCCTGCTTTAATTATCTATATTTCTAATTTTTAAATAATATTTCCTGATTTCCTTTCAGGAAATCAGAGATATTTCTGGAATATTTCCTTTTCCTTATCTTCCAACCATTCCACTAAATTTTGTTGCTACACTCACACTAAACATTTGTTATTAAAACAAACAAACAAACAAACAAACAAAAAACAAAGACAACAGGTCCAAATAGAGTCACTGTGTTAAGCTCCATGTCAACAAAACAAGACTTAATACCTAACCTAATTGAAGCTTCAACCTCTTCCAGGAATGTAACTTAACCAGTCAATCTGAAATTACTTGGTCAACTCTAATGAGGTAATCTACTCTATAGACCTATTTTGTTGCTGTTAGGAGGGTGACCTTGCTTGAAACAATGCGTTCTTTCCAATAATTTCCTTTTTACACCGTCTTTCTGCCTCTAAGAATTTTTCCTTTTCTAGAGCTTGTTAGAGTTCCTTCCTATTGCTCAGTGGGATGCTGCCCAATTCACAAATTTTTGAATAAACCTGATCGATCTTTGAATTTATTTGGTTGAATTTTTGTTGTTTAACCCATTTAATACAATTCTTTTTTGTATTCTAATCATCCCATTGTTATTGCATCTTATTCTTTGTTTTGTTTTGTTTTGTCTTGTCTTGTGGTGATAAAATATCTCCTCAATCTTTCCAATGTAACAAATTTAAATCTTTGATTTAAGTTTTTTTTCTTTGGTCTCACAGCACTACTACACCAAAGTCATCTTGTATGCTTGAATACCTTCAGGTCTTTCATTTTACAAATTTTTATCTGAAACCTGGTGATCTTCAGTCATAAGAATGAGACAATGAAAAGCTGAGTGTGACTTCTAAGTGGTGGGTATCACTTACCAATTTTTGTTCTCAAGAAGATGAGGACCTCACACTTTGGGACTCTAAAACAAAAATGCATTCTAGCCTCCCCTTACAGACTATAAGACAATGGATCTATTAGTGGATGCATATTAAAATTATGTTAAACACCATCTCCTGGTCTGGGGTCCATAATATTTCATAGCTCTCCAAGTGATTTAAGATGCACAAGGGGTGAAGAACCACGACTATCCAACCTCAAGAATAGCAGCATGTTTTATTTGTCTTTGAAATTTTAGTCTTTGATACAGTGCCTGACACAGAGTGATTAAGATATTAAAAGGATATATCAGCACATCTAATTTTATTTATCAAAATTAAATGACTTTAAAGTATATGGCTTTAAAGTATAAATGACTTTAAACTAATATTTCAAAACTCTGAAAATAAACAGTTATATTTTATCAAGCAATTCAGGTTCATGTTTAAGACTATTTAATAATTGAAGGCCATTGGAAGATGGAGAGGAGAAGTGAGTTGGGGGAAATTAGAGGGGGAGATGAACCATGAAAGACTGTGGACTCTGAGAAACAAACTGAAAGTTTTGGATGGGAGGGGGGTGGGGGGTTGGGTGAGCCTGGTGGTGGGTATTAAGGAGGGCACGTATTGCATGGAGCACTGGGTATGGTGTATAAACAATGAATGCTGGAACACTGAAAAGAAATTTAAAAAGAATTATAAAAGAGAAAGTCTATCAAAAAAAAAAAAAAGAAAAAAGTCATCTTTCTCAGCTTTCTTCATTTCAAACTTCCAGTTATAAGTAAGTCACAGAGATGAAAAGTATAGCACAGAGAATGTAGTCTACAATACAGTAATAACATGGTATAGATGACAAATGTTGATACCACTTACCAGGGTAAGCACTAAGTAAAGAATTGTCAATTGACTATGTTGTACACCTAAAACTAATATAACTTTGTATGTCAATTATGCTTTGATAACAAATAAATAAATAAACAATTTTTTAAAAAGACTGCTTAATAATGATCCACACAAATCAATTCATGGAGAAAACTTTATATGCAAATAAATATACTTATCTTCATATGTGTATATTGCTCTATGAATGACTAGATTTACCCAAAACAAGTCACACATATACACACCTAAACACACACACTGATAAAGCCACATTGTATATCACATTCTGGTATTTGGAGTTTAACTAATCAGGGGACTAAAACAGTTTTCAGAAATTAAATAAGACTGCTGTGAAACATGATTTCAAAGAAGCTGATGGAAACTAAGTAGATATTAAAACCTGCTGTCATATGAGATTAGTTATATTTTTCCAACACATTGTTAACATAAAAATAGAAAGAAGGAGGAAAGAGGGAACAAAAAAATAATACCAAACAAAATAGATCTCATCCTGAATTTGAAACCAGAGATTAGCACGGCAGGCAGACAAAGGTTTTGCTGAAGAAACCATTAGTAGAGAGCTTTGGATTCTGTTGCCTGACACTGACATTGAGAGGAAAAATACATATGGATAAACTGTTAGATTGATAGCTTTATTTCATAAAGAAAACAGATCTCCAGAGATAGATTCTAATTCAAAAGAATAGGAGAGTGTTTTGTTTGTTTTTGTTGGTGCAGTCAGAAGCCATCTCAGAACTGTCTGGTTAATAGAGATTGCTATGGTTGAGGTTTTAGGTTATAAAGAAAGCATTCAGTACCCTTATCTGAGAGAATCTAGCATAGAGAATTCCTTATAAAAGTTAATTTATAATGTATTAGGTCACAGATTCCATTTGAGAAAAAGAATTAAAATTGAATACTTGGTAAATGCAGCATGAATTACTTGAAAACTCAATACAAATAACTTGACAACTATGTCAGCAGTTTGCGACATAACCTAAGTATCATGCATATGAATCCTCCTTTTAAAAAGCAGCCATATTTCAACAGGGAAATACAAATCAAAACCACAATGAGATACCACCTCACACCAGTCAGAATGGCTAAAATTAACAAGTCAGGAAATGATAGATGCTGGTGAGGACGCAAAGAAAGGGGAACCCTCCAACACTGCTGGTGGGAATGCAACTGATACAGCCACTCTGGAAAACAGCATGGAGGTTCCACAAAAAGTTGAAAATAGAGCTACCTTCCGACCCAGCAATTGCAGTACTGGGTATTTACCCTAAAGATATAAACGTAGTGATCCGAAGGGGCACGTGCACCCGAATATTTATAGCAACAATGTCCACAATAGCCAAACTGTGGAAAGAACCTAGATATCCATCCACAGATGAATGGATAAAGAATAAGTGATAGACACACACACACACACACACACACACACAATGGAATACTATGCAGCCTTCAAAAATGAAATCTTTCCATTTGTGATGACGTGGATGAAACTAGAGGGTATTATGCTTAGCGAAATAAGTCAATTGGAGAAAGACAACTATCATATGATCTCTCTGATATGAGGAAGTGGAGATGCAATGTTGGGGGTTTGGGGGTAGGAAAAGAATAAATGAAATAAGATGGGATTGGGAGAGAGACAAACCATAAGAGACTCTTAATGTCACAAAACAAACTGAGGTTTGCTGGGGGGAGAGGGATAGAAGGTGGTGGGGTTATGGACATTGGGGAGGGTATGTGCTATGGTGAGTGCTGCGAAGTGTGTAAACCTGATGATTCATAGACCTGTACCCCTGGGGCTAATAATACATTATATGTTTATAAAAAATAAAAAAATAATAATAAAAAAGCAGCCATATTTGTCCTCACTATGTCTTCATAAGGACATCTTGATATGTGGTAGTTTAGACAAAGAAAGGCTTAATCAGCCTCATTTTAAAAAAAGGTGTCCCTTCCACGATAGGAACAGGATAATAGCTTTGACCTAGTTAACCAACAGAATACTTTTAGAACTGCAAGACAATTTTCAAGAAACAAAAATGTATTTGAAGGTGTTTTGTGATATCAGGTATGAACCTTCTGTTTTTCAGCAATGCACATATTTGGATAAGAGACACATCAAAGAAAAATGCACTGTGGAGAGTTAAACAGACAAGGGATACCTCATTCAAGAATATTGCAATAGGGAAGAGACTGAACTCAATTCTACCAAAACAAAAGGCAGGAGGAATTTCAACATTAGATGAGCTGGTCGAAAAGTACTGGAGAACGTTAAGTGGGAGGTTCACCAATGTGATTAGGCCATCTGTGTTTGCTAATTGTCCCTTTTCAAAGTTAGGCTCCTACACTCACAGAGACTGTGAGAAAGGGGACGCTCTCTCCTTCAATGATTACATTTTAATGGGATGGTTCCCAGAGCCTTGAGGAAGAATTTCCTAGGATATAAAACTGTCAAAGAACTAGAAGATTTAGATCACAAATGGACAAAGAATTTATAACTGAAATTTTTCTGAAGTAAGTGGTCTAAGAAAAGGGAGGTCAGGAGCCTATTGTCAGGAAGAAACCAGTGTAAAATTTAGTCATGATGAAGTGAACTTTTAGGCAGTCTTGGTTAGAAAGACATAAAGCAGAAAGATGAGCTTTCAGGATGCCAAGAGTCTGTCACTATTACTTATCACATAGCATTTCGACAGTACATCCACTAAACGTGGGGAACTGCCTGGTTCGAATCCCATCTTTGTTATTTACTGGCTGTTTAGTCTTAAGCCATAGTTTGATCATGTTAAAGTAGAAGAAACAAATATTAAATTGAAATAATGCAGCATTTTTCCCAAGAAAGAACCTTGTTTTGTTAAACCACGCATCTTGATTAGGACATCTTAATTAGAGACAGGTAAACTCCAGTGTGGGCAGACCTTGAAAAGAATCAAGCAAAAGCAAAAATCTCTTGCATAATAAAATAAGAGGTATTTGATGTTTCCTTTGTGGATAGGTGATGGGAGGAAAGTCTTGAGAAAGAGACAAAGAAGCAAAGTCAGAGGAAAATGGAGAGAAGGCCCAGATCCCTGATGAGTATGCAGCCTAAAGAAAACTGTGGCTGGGGAGCGATTTCTAGGGTAAGAAGGACAGAACTTTGAAAAACAGTCAAGTCTATCAGCCAATTTTAAATTATTTATAGTTCTGGGAAGAATTCTCTCCTCTGTTTTCCCCTGATGATGCCTTCTATAAACTTCTGTCAGCCACAGCGATCTTGTGATGGTGCTGCTTTAGGGGAAACAATGAGATACAGGCAAAAGAAGAGTCACATCATGTTATAGAAAAGAAAGAGACAAAATTCAACATGAATTTGAAAGCACAGGTGGTCTACCACCACCAGAACCCCACTCCCTCCCTCTTCAGAAACAGTGGAGAAGGTCAATTCTAAAATGGAGAGTCAAGACAGTAAGTGACTGTTACCTGAAAGACAGCACTGAAAAGACACTTGGGCAGTTGACCCTTGGGTTTGGTGAAGACAATAACTGTAATCTCCTGGGAAGGATTCATGTATAGATTTAAATAGGTAATGCAGGTTCCTGATGTGAGGTCATGATAACCAACCATTGTTATCATTAGCTATTATGAGTGTACTTAGGAAAAACTAGACAAATCCATTAAAAGGTTCCTACAGGTCATGGATCAAGTTCTTCAAGGGAGACCACAGAAAATGTTTTTTGTACATTTCCATAAAAATATGCAATAAGACTTGAATTCCAATGATATACATTAAATAATATGCTAACATTTCTGTAGATACAAATGCAGAATGCAATTTCTACCATGGCCAGAATGTGTCAAAAGTAGATTTTGCATGCCTGGTTTTTGAGCAGGTATCAAATGCATGTGTAGTATATGTTTCTGTCATCACCAAAACTAAGGATTTAAATATATTATGCCATAGTTCCTGCAGAGGTCCATTCTTCAGTCCTTGCTTTTGAACAGTTCTGAATCTGGATTTCAAAGATTTTTTTTACAGTCCCCCAAATATATAAGGAGTACAGCTTTTTTTTATTTCTTCATAACAGGCATTATGGTTACACATATATGTACTTTCATATTAATTTATTCATTAATTCAACAATTATTGAGAACTAACTATATTTAATGGGCAGATTTAATAACTCTCCTCAAGAAATGTATAACCTAGCAGGAAAGACTATCAATAAAATATTTTAAAAATAGCCTATGCTGTCTTTTCAGACATTTATGTTTGCTTGGTCCTTTGTTTTACAAAAATATAAACTGCCCCCAGATGTTCTCCCAAGAAGGCATTGATTCATATACTGTTCCTGTTAATGTTGTCTTTCTGACAAACAAGTACTCTTGTTTGAAGAGACTGGATCTCAAGGAAAACCTTTCCTTTAGCAAAAGAGAATTCTTGGGAAATATTTGGACACACCATAAGACCATATAAATAAGTACAAAAGCCATCATTTCATCACAGAAAATTTACTGGTTTTTTATTTTATTTTATTTTATTTTATTTATTTATTTGAGAGAGAGAAATAGAGATAGTGACAGAGATACAACCAGAGAGCACAAATGGGGAGGAGAGGGAGAAGCAGGCTCCCTGCTGAGCAGGGAGCTCCAGGACCCCGGGATCATGACCCAAACCAAAGGCAGACACTTAGCCGACTGAGCCACACAGGCACCCAAAATTTTACTGCTGAGATTATGTAAAAGGCAATATTTCAGAAAAGATTAAGTGCCATTTCCACAAAGGTTTCTGTTATTCAAGAAATAGGTATGAATTTGCTGATTATGGCTAATAAAATGTTCCGTTCAACCTATACATGGTATTAAGTTTTGTACTGTTGAACTTTAGTAATTTTAATTTAATGATATTCATCTAACAAAATGAACACAAGGGGGCCTATATTTCAATTAAATGTTCACTGAGAACAAGGCCCATACTTACAGGATGTGAGCTGTATTTTACTTATTTCAAGGTTCTATCTACCCTGGAAAGATTTAATATTAAATTCTTATGTATTAATCTTTATGTCTTAAATAGTAATTTCTATGATTGAAAATATGCACAAATGGTAAATTAGAACGTTAATATTTTGCATAACAATTATAGGGATATTTTTCCTACAAGGAAAAAAAAATCAGTGTTCTTCTTTTCTTTTTTTCTTTTTTTTAACCTTGGGTGAATGTCTGTATTTGTTAAAGATGTTATTAAATAATTTCCCCTCTTCTTCAATGCGTCCCCCTATTCAACAGCTTTTGAGGAAAGAGGATGATTTCAGCTTAACAGCAATAGAGTAAAACAGAAAATGCTAAGAAAGTGAATATAAGAACACATGAAAGCCGTAAGCTGTAGAAGCAAAGATAAAATAGCTATTTCTTTCTGGAAAGAAAAAGGCAAAATAATTCAAGAGAAGACAAGTAGAGAAGAGGAAAGCAAGTTTCAGATTGAAATGTATCATGCATATAAATGTATGGATCAGAAAATGAGATGGCAGAACCCTTGAATACTTGATCTTCAATAACAGCAAAAAGAAAATTAAATATTAAAAAGAAAGAAAATAAGATGGTTTACTTTAGATAATGTAGTCATTTAAATCATCTGCTGGCTCTATTTTCCAGGTTCAAGTTTTCTGGGGATGAATCTGTTAGAGTTTAATAAGGTCTCACATGGTTTATCATATGGGAGTTCCAACACTTTTGAGAAAAGTTGAGACAGTTGGATCAAATATTTTTTTAATTATGTATGCAGGCACATGTATATATGTATGTTGTAGCTGTCTGTATAATAGGTTTAAATTGCCCTGAAGATACTCATTTTAAAGTATCTGTATTGCTTAATTTTAAAACAACTATAAGACAAGTGTTTGTCTTCCTATTTTAAAAATTCGAAGTCTTAGAGAGTCATCAAGTAAATTGGCCAAAGTTAAACAGCTAACAAGTTGAGGCAACTGTTATTTCAATGAAGATAATCTGATTTCCAAACCATCTCTTTTACTTACTAGTCTAAAGATTCAAAAGAAAAAATAAATGGATAGTTGTGTCTGCAATTCATTTTCAACATGCATGGCTTTACAATTTTATTGGATATCAAAACTTAAATATTTAAAATTTTTAACTATTTGTTCTCTTTTGCAAGTTTCTTAAAAATTTTTGCAACTTATTGCTCCATTTTTTTTTCTTAAAAGAATTATTATCATTTTAGGGCAACTGGATAGGTTAGTCAGTTAAGCATCCAACTCTTGATTTTGACTCAGATCATGATCTCAGGGTCATGAGATCGAGCCCCATGGGCTCCATGCTCAGCATAATATCTGTTGGAGATTCTCTCTCCCTCACCCTCTGCCCTTGCCTCTCTCTCTCTCTCTCTCTCCAATTCTCTCTATAAATAAATAAATAAAACCTTTTAAAAAAAGTATTATCATTTCAATAGTATTTCTCTATGCCAAGATATAATTAATGTTGTAAATAATATATCAATGTTCCATGCATTCCATAAAATCATAGAAAAGAAATATGAGTTTAAGATATCTGTAGAGTCCAAGTCATAGAAAAGTCAATGTTAGCACTGAATAGACTTATGATCTTTTGACATATAAAACTGAATTCATTAATCTCTAAGTATGTAATGATATAATTTTTAAGATAATGAAGAAGATACTTATCTCTTTTTTGGAACCCATCTATAAAGGAAAAATTGGACATTGACCCTTACCAAGATTAAAATGTTAACTATAGAAAAATTAATTAGTGATGGAAAAATATTGTGTATACACATGTAATTTGACAGCAATGCTTGCATCCTGTTTAAAGCAAATATTCTTACTCAGAAATTTGATTTTCTATGGTGTTCATCATTCACTCAAAAGAGTGCATTCATTCACTCATGAAAGGTAATTTGAAGCTGAAATGGTTTTATTTAGTATTTGGCTTTCTGGAGGAAAAAGTACCCAATTGCAAAGACCCTTTAAGATTGCAAACTGTGGCTAAAAGCTGAAAATATAAGTTTAGAGTTTAATGTGGCCAATAAGGAATATTCTGGGAAACAGCTCACAAACATGCAATTAGTCAAATGTGGTTCTTTACATCTGATATCAAATACAGTATTACCAAGCTGGTTAGAAAATGTAGACTCCATCTCTCATAACTGCTCAAAATTGCATCAACAGTGAAGAATATTAAAAGAAAAATCTAGAAAAGTCTTATATACAAATATAAGAAAGAAGGGAGCACACACTGTTGCAACTGGGAGAACAGTACTTCCCTTCATAAGTATAGCTTCAGTGTAAGCATTGGAAAAGAAGACTGTATTTCAATGTATTAAATAGATGCAAGGAGAAAATCAAGATAGAGAAACTTGGCTCTAAAAATTTTTTATAAAGGTAAAGAGTGAAATAGGGGAAAATCTAGAGGGAGATTTATCAGTTCTGGAATGGATACAATGGGATATTATCTGTTCATAAAAATGAACCACTAATACATTTTACAACATAACTGAATGGGAAGAAATCAGAGAGGGAGATAAATGATACGAGACTCTTGACTTTGGGAAACACACTGAGGGTTGTGGAAAGGGAGATGGATGGGATGGAGTAACTGGGTGTTGGGCATTAAGGAGGCCACATGATGGGATGATCATTGAGTGTTATACTAAACTAATGAATCATTGAACAATATATCAAAAACCAATGATGTACTATACCTTGGCTAACTGAATTTAAGTTAAAAAATACATGATATAACATTGATAAAACATAGGAATATGCAAAACAGAAGAAACTAGTCATAAAATACCATATATCATATAATTCCCCTAATAGGAAATGATTACAGTAGGCAGTTTTGAGACAGAGAGTAAAATAGTGTTTCTGTGTTGAAATGGGGAGTGACTGCTAATAGGTATGGGATTTAGTTTGAGGGTGATGAAAATGTTTTAAAAGTAATTGTTAAGTGATGAATGCACAAGTCAGCTATGGTACAAAGTACCATTAAATTGTACATTGCACATGGGTGAACAAAATGGTAAGTGAATTATATTTTAAGAAAACTATTTTTAAGACTATAAAAAAGTATGTATTTTTTTAAAAGATTAGTTACAAAGAATGTTAAAAAAGTAATGTTCTAAAATATTTAAAATACTGAAATTGGTGAAACTTTTTCAACTAGATTAAATTCAAAGTCATTTTTTTCATACTCTCATTCTGATTCACTTGTTTATCTGAGTGAGAAAAATATAATAGAGTTATAGCTACATTAATGTATTTGCTCATAATTTAAAGTCTATGTGATCCAAATTTAAATAGTTACCTACCCCTTGCAACCCAGTATACAACCATTACTTTCTTTGAATTAAAATTTTAAAATAGTATTTTTTTCATATAACTGCTGAGACTCCTTCCATAAACTTTGGGAGTAAACACAGTCAGCACTCAGACATTTTTGCAATAACCTATCTGATACCCCACACGCTATAATAGTAGCAGAGAGCCAGGAATGGTAGAGTGGAAACCATATCTAAGCAGCAGAGTGAGCCCTCAAGTCCGATCAGTCTCCCAGGGCCAACAATCTCCACTGTTTCTCTGTATGGTGTCACCCTGGAAGCCTGGTCCTGCTTAAAGAAGAGGAGACCATGCTTCTCTACTTCCTCACTCACTCACATCCAAACACTGGTCTCAAAGTTTCACCCCTGACATAAATCTAGAGTCCCATGGTTGACTTCCCAAGGTAATAGTTTTTTGTAAGCTTATTTAGGTCCCATTCTGTACCCTCTCAAGGTAAAAGTTGGCACAGGAAAGCTGTCCGTTCTTATTAGGATAATTACCACCCTGTGTTGAAGCATCAGTGTCTTTGTTTCCTTCTCAAGGATTCACCAAACAAAAACAGATAGCGTTTTCTTTTATGGAACCTGGGCACTGGGTGGCTCAGTCAGTTAAGTGTCTGCCTTCAGCTAAGGTCATGATGGTCCTGGGATGAAGTTCTGCATTTGTCTTCCAGCTCAGTGGAGAGTCTGCTTCTTCCTCTCCCTCTCCCCTACCCCTGCTCATGCTCTCTCTCCAACAAAAATAAAAATAAATAAAATCTTAAAAAAAAAAAAAAAAAGATTCAGAACACAATAGGACCAGCATGTTCCAATATCACTTGTTGAATTATTTACCCATTGAATTACCTTGGCACCTCTGTTAAAAGCCCATTAAGTATAAATAGGAGGGTTTGTTTCTAAATCCTCAATTCTTTTTCAATGATCTGCATGCCTAATTGTTATGAAAGAATCACATTGCTCTGCATACTGTAGCTTTTTAAGTACATTTTGAAATGGTTTGGTATTGAAGAGTAACATGCTGGTCTTATAGAATGAGTTAGGAAGCGTTCCTTCCTATTTTAGTTTTTTGTGGTGTATAAGAAGAATTGGAGGACCCCTCAGTTTGTTTCCTAGATTAAGAGTCTCTTATGGTTTCTGGAGGGGAGGGGGCTACATGGGATCGGGTGGTTGGGTTATGGACACTGGGGAAGTTATGTGCTATGCGGAGTGCTATGAATTGTGTAAGACTGATGAATCACAGACCTGTATCCCTGAAAAAAATAATACATTAAATATTAATTTAAAAAAAAGAAGAAGAAGAGGTAGAATTGGAAGACATTCTCATTGAAATGTTTGGTGGAATTTGCCAGTTAAGCCATTTGTGCCTGGGCTTCTCTTGGGGAAAGTTTTCTAATTTCTAATCTAATATATTTTATAGGTCTATTCAGATATTCCATTTCACCTTGAGTACATTTTAGTAGTTAGCATCTTCCTAGGAATTTGTCCCTTTCATTTGAGTCATCTAAGTAGCTGGCATCCAGTTGTTTGTAGCTTTATCTTACAATCCTTGTTATCTCTGTATGGCTGGTAGTAACCTGTCCTTTTCATTCTCCATATCCATAATTTGAGTTTTCTTTTTCCTTGGTCAGTTTACATAAAGATTTGTCAATTTTTAAAATCTTTTTAAAGATCCAACTTTTGTGAGGTTCTTAAAAAATGTATAGTTTATCTATTTCCTATTTCATTATTTTCTGCCTTAATCTTTATTTTTTCCTTTCCTTCTGCTTGCTTTGTTTAGTTTACTTTCATTTCTATTATCATAAGGTGGAAGTTTAGGTTATTCCTGTTTTTCTTGTTTAGATGCCCACACCTGTAAATTTACTTCTAAGCACTCTTGTATCTGTTCTCCGTATGTTTTAGGATATGTATCTTCATTTTGTTCATATTTTATCTCAAAATATTATCTAACTTCCATTGTCCAATTTCTTCTTCGAGCACCACCTTTCCTTAAAAACTTAAAATGTCCTCTGGTACTGCCTTGCCCTTAGAGAGGAGTAGAGAGTATAGGGGAGGAAGCCAGAACGAAAGCACTCTGACGAGCCCCAGAATTCTTATGGTGGGATTTTTGAACCAAGGGCACACTGAATTCTAATGTAATTATAAATCCTAGGTGCACTTTGTTTACTTTCCTTTATCTTTCCCAAGTCTACACTGTACTCTTAATCTGCTATCCACACTATCTCTTTTTTCTCCGCATTCTATCTACAAAATAAATAAATAAATCTTTAAAAAAAGAAAAAGGAATCACAAGCTACAGTAAACAAAGGATAGTAAAGAAACAGGTCTGTATTTTTATATTGAAAATTATTTTATTTTTGGTCCCAAATTATTAAGTTGTTTATGATGTTCTAGAATAATTCAGAGTAAACAGAAGATTGTAGTTTTCCTACTTTGCAAAGTATTTACTAATTGTAAAAGACTAACATTTCCAAATTTTATTGATTCATTTTAATTCTTTGTGAATCTCAAATGAGCAGCTTGTTCAATAAATCATAAATGACAGAAATGTTGTGTAGTTAAAAAAGAAAACCAAGAATGAGATAATTATGTATAAAATGGAACGTATAATGACAATTTTGTCTGAATAAAAACAATATAAATCCCATTACTTGTTGCATTTAAGAATATGAAAAGATGCATTACGATGAAAAATATATTTAATTTGCAGCTAAGTAGCAGTGTTTCTTCATATGTAGTCAAATAGACAAATTAAGAAAAAGCTGATTAGGTCCTAAAAAATTCATCAGTAATTCAAGAGAATGAGACAGAAGGATCAGGATATAGTAGCAGCACTGAGTAACTATTACAGGATCCTTTATAACCAAAAGGGTAGCTATTTCTTTAAATAAGATTTATAAAGGGGAAGACCAGGATAAAGAAGTGTATGAAAACAGAGGACTTGCTTTGGAATTTCGCTTAACGACAAAAAATAAAGTATATCAATGAAATAAAGTATATCAAACATTAAAAAGAGAGAATGATTCTCCAAATAGTCTGTGTCCACCTACAACAGAGAAAAGGAACTTACTTTCTATTGATGCAAATAACGTATAATTCAGTCTAAGGCATTTCATCTTTTTTTTAAAGATTTTATTTATTTATTTGACAGACAGAGATCACAAGTAGGCAGAGAAGCAGGCAGAAAACAAGGAAGGGAAGCTGGCTCCCTGCTGAGCAAAGAGCTGGATTTGATTCCGGGCTTGATCCCAGGACGCTGGGATCATGACCTGAGCCAAAGGCAGAGGTTTTAACCCACTGAGCCACCCAGGTGCGCCTAAGGCATTTCGTATTAACACGGACTTCTAAAATTGTCAAATTGTCAGTAAGATTTCGTTAAGACTTTTAAGCAACATAATGCGATTTTTTGTAGTATTATAATGCAATAGGTCATTTCTTCCTAGTGGGGAGAAGACGGAGATCTGAGACATTAAATTTGACAAAAATCAATGTCTCTGAAAACTTTAGAGGGGTGGAGTACACTAACCATCAATAGTTCTTTTTTAAAAAAAGATTTTATTTATTTATTTGACACAGAGAGAGAGATCACATCACAAGTAGGCAGAGAGGCAGGCAGACAGAGAAGGGAGTAGGCTCTCCACTGAGCAGAGAGCCCAATGTGGGACTTGATCCCAGGATCTTGAGATCATGACCTGAACTGAAGGAAGAGGCTTAACCCACTGAGCCACATCTATGGTTCTTGAAGAAGTCTCTTTCTGAAGTAAATCTAGGTTTTGCTCTAAGAAGATCTGCAGTATTAGTTTGTTAATGTTTATCTAAATATAAAATTTAATATGTCATCATTCTATTGGTTTCTAATACCAGGTAAGGATTCTCAGGGTGAAAAATGCCTTGCTAATTAAGTCATATTTTCTCAATTTTACTTCTAAGTGGCACTTATTCCTAACACTTTTCTCATCTGAAGAAATGTAAGAGACGTTGCGTTTTAATTGGAAAAGAAATTTAGCTCATACAGAGTTGGCAGATGTACAGTTCTACTGATTACTTTTTCTCCCCCTTAAGAAAATTGGTTTCCTCGTTAAGCTTAAATATCAGGAAAGAACAATCATTATGAAACTGTTACATAAAGTTACAATATAAAGGTCAGTTCCATAGAAAATGTGATCACCTCACTCAGTAAGTACACTTTGTTTCTAACTTGTGGAAAACAACAAGAACAATAAATATGTCACCTCACACTGTTAATGATTGTACATATTGTTATAAATAAATTTGCAAGAGCCAAAATAATCAACCAAACTAAAAAGACAGCTTGACAAATTTAGACACCTGCACTGAGAAAAAAAAGTAATTTGAGCAAATCTTTTTCACAAGGTGGTTCAGTTTTAATGACAGCATGTGAGCTTTGGTTGAATGCCCAGATGCTGTAATTTTTTTTTTTTTTTTTTTTTTTTTTTTTGGCCTTGCTAGTTTAGTGAGTCTGGAAATCCTAAAGAAGCAACAGAAGTAAGTGACAGCACACAAATTAGTAAGGAATCTGGAACAGTTGACTCTTTTTACCTTTTGCTACACAATGACTGTCATCCTAAAAGTTAAAGAATTAATAAAAAAAAAAAGTATGATTTTGCCCTCCAAAAACTGTCAGGGTTTTAGAAGCATAGCCATATTGAAGTAAGCAAAGTGAAATTGAAAGTTAAGAAAATTTATCTACCTCACTTCAGGAGAAAATTTCTCTTCCAATAAAAGAAAAAGAAACCATTTCAGCATGAATGATTCAGGCTGAATATCTATGTTGTCCAGATACTCGATCCATCCCATCATACCTGGTAAATATAGTGTTTAAGCCTTCTTATATTTAATATATATCTCATTAAAATTAATAAGTACATTGTGTTCTGCACTTTTTAGTCACACTTCCAAATTTGACTTAAGGGTTACTTTTTAAGTAGTAGAAAGATTTTTGAGGTGCTTTTGATGATTATATTGGTATTAGCTGCCTATCAAGCCAAGCAGAAGTCTGAATAATGGGCTTTAGGAGGTAAAGCTTCAGGTCTCTCTTATATATAGGATGGGAAGATGGCAGGCAGGTTTAGTTGAAGATTGTCTTGTGAAGTGGAACATGGTGGCTCTGGTGACACCGAAATAGCTGCCATGTCCTGCCATGGTGCCACTTCCTGAAGGCCTGCTATCAGGCAGGAAGTATGCTGTCCTTAAGTAATCTTAGATGTTCCACCATAACACTTCTGTCTCAGTGCCTACTATCAACACAAGAGCAGCACCATGGGAGTCTTACATCTAGCTAGTACATTAATACTTACAAAGAGCCTAATTTATTTTCTAGTATCAACAGTCACTTGGTGGGTAGGAGAAATTACCATCTTATAATTGTTTAATCTGTTTTTCTTTTCCACTATACTGTACGCAGAAAGTACCATATTGTATTCATTGGTATATCTCTAGGGCTTGGCATGGAACATAGCAAATGTTTAATAAATATTTTTGAATGAATTAATGGTTATTTTGTTTGCTTTCTATAATAAAGGAAAACAGAGAAAGGAAGGGAGGGTAAGAGGAAAGGAAGGAGAAAAAGAGACAGAAAATGGTAAGGAGAAAGGAAAGGAAGAAAGGAGAGAAAGGAGGAAGGGCTCATAACAAAATACTAGTAAATGGTTTGTGCCGGTAATTCTTATTCAGGTGGATAGGCAAGTCCACGAATGGTTTTCTAGGGAAGAAAGCTAATTTCTCTTTCATGGTGTCACTGTATGATTGCACCATGTGCAAAACTGCACAGTTAGCAAAGAGAAATATATACATTTCTCTAGGAAAGTCATTGGGCCATCTGGATTCAGCTGATCATCTGGGCCTAGCCGGATCAAAGAATTACAGTGGTTTGTCGCTCGTGGGTTAACTAGGAGTGATTAAAAAGGACTGCTGATGCAGACCGAAAGAAGTACCTTCTTTGCTTCAAGCCTCCTGAGTCAGTGCCCTACCAACATGAAGAACCTTTGGAATCTGATGAAAAAGTAATTCTGGATTTTTGTTTTTGGCACAGTCTTTTTAGTCAAGGAGAAAGATGTTAAATTAATTTTGTAGATGAAATGCCATTTGGAATGAATTTCCTTGTGTGTGTGTCCTCAAAGGATTTCAAAGAAGGGACTTGTTTAATTAGAGAAATATTAAGTAAATAAAATGAACAATCTAATTTCCACCCTCTAGCTAAGAATTTATACATCTCCTCCTGACTAGCCACTAGAAATGAAATAATTAGCTCATTAATGCAGTAATGTGGTAACATAGATAAATCACAGATTAAGATTAGGTCCAGTTTTAAACATATTGAAGCTTAGCGTTTAAAGTAAAATATATACCAAATGTATAAAAGACTCTGCAGTATTCAGAAATTAACCAACATATTTGAGCTACACAAAGTAAGATATGCATGCCTAGCTCCTAAATGCCTAGACATTATAGCAACATGCAGTAAGATCTCAATTAAGATAAATCTTAAGAAATTATTATTAATTTTTCTAATGTCTCAAAGTTTCAATATCTAAAATTATCTAATTATCCTATTGCCATTAAGTAAAACTACATCAAAATTCCACTTTTAATTTTAGTGCCATTAAATTAATACTTCCATTTCAACAATGTTCTTAGTATTTTTATTTTGAAACACTTTGGTTATTGGGAAAAAAAATTAAGTTGGTTTGATTTTTATAAGACGTTATTAATATACATGCTTTCTTTTTCAATGTAATTATAAATTAAAAAATGCAAAATAATAACCACCAGCCAAAAGCTTACTAAGGCAACTTTTTACTTAAACCTAAAGGGAAATTAACTGGAGCTTTCTCTGAGCCAAATTAAACAAAAACAAAAATTAATGTGACCGAGAGCAGTTCAAATTCTCAGAGCCATCAGAGTGCGTCTACTGTCCAGTGCTTGACTATCCCTCCTCAGGGAACACGTGCTCATAGGGGAGAAGTGGTGCAGAAAGCTTACAAAAGTTATAGAGTACCAGGTAATCTGGAGAAAAATACTAGTCTTAAAGAAAACAATTAGTATGTGGGGTGCCTGGGTGGCTCAGTGGGTTAAAGCCTCTGTCTTCGGCTCAGGTCATGATCTCAGGGTCCTGGGATCAATCCCCACATCGGGCTCTCTGCTCAGCGGTGGGCCTGCTTCCTCCTTTCTCTCTGCCTCCTTGTGATCTCTGTCTGTCAAATAACTAAATAAAATCTTAAAAAAAAAAAAAAACAAAACAGTTAGTATGTGATATGGTGAGTGCTGTGAAATGTGTAAAGCTGACGATTCACAGACTTGTACCCCTGTGGCAAATAATACATTATATGTTAATAAAAATTATTAATAAAAAAAAGAAAGCAATTAGTTTTCTCTTTATCATGCAAGGTATCCAGGATCAATTTTGAGAATGTGCACCATCCCTTCTCCAAACGTATGTTAGAGGTCCAGAAACACACAGAGTCCTCACCAGTATCTTACCAGATACACCACCAGTATCTTCTCCTGACCCACCTGGTTTTAAATCACAAACTATTGACAAAATCTGTCCTCAATACTCCCTCAGTGAGTCATGTTTTGTGACTTATTTCCACCTTTTCACAAATGACAACCGATCAATAAAATTTTCAGAGCCATCCCTGACTTTCATTGCTTCAACCCCCTGTGAAACACTATTCTAGCTGGTTGGCCGTGGCTTGTTCTCATTCCTATAGTTTGTTCTTAATAATGAACTTCTTGACAACAGATCTTGTTTCAAAAACACATAGATCTTCTCTCATTTTATCCCAGTATAACCCCATTTATTTTTCTAATTGATTTACTTACACATGTAAGCTACATCAAGATTACCTTGGAAACTACAGAGCAAACAAACTGAAACATATTTTTTCCCTAGTAATTTAAGGCTTCCATTTCTCTTCCTGTTCCATGTCCTCTTAGGAAGCATACAGCCCCAAGCCTCACTCAGGGCTCATGTGGAGACATATCTGAGGCTAATATAAAGAGAATAGACAGAAAAACCTCACTCCTCTCCCAGTGACCACATTACACACTCGTTTCTAGGCCTGGTGAACTTACTCCCAAAAGCTTATATCCCCACAGAGCCCACAGTTATAGGCTTATTTTTCTTTTGGATATTCATATTCCGGGTCTGTCGAAAATATTTAAATAAGAGCATGATTTTTCTCTGAAATGTTGTCTACCTTCAAATTTTAGTGTACTAAATATTCATATAACATCTGTACATTGCTTATCTTCTTTGGAAAGAGTAAAACTTGAAAAGAGAAATGGGGAGGGAGAGGGTAGGGAACGGGCTTTTGTATTATTCTCCATTGTTGGCTCCTTTCCCCAAACTTCAAAAGGCTTTGAGTTGGTGTGGTCAGCAGAGCAGGAAAGAAAGGGGGACAGCAGTTAACAGGCAGGAGAAGAAGAAGCCACAGTCAGAAGCAGTAAGCTATATTGGTAGAAAAGTTTAAAGCTATAAAATGTGATCTAGGAAAAGACATGGGAACTAGAAGATACGGCACATGATGCAGATGGGGGAAAAAGACTTTTTATCAATAAATTAAATATTAAATAAAAAATGTAGAAAGTACCGTAAGTACACATGGGGAAAACAAGACTCAATATTTAAACATTTTCTGAATGGAGCCTACAACCTCCTTATTCTGATCCCTCACAGGCCGCTGATGCAGCTATGCACAGGAAAGGGCCAGGTTTGCCTCAATTTGGTCAGAAGCAGGCAGTGATAGGAACATATTTCAGCAGGAGATGGCACATTCAATGCGGTTCCAAAACACAATTAGAAATGAGATGTGTAGATCTTGACTGTAAAAATGGCCAACAGCCAAATGACAGAGAAGTCAAGCAGAGACAGGAATAGGCCAGAACTAGAGACCACAATTAAGATAATTTATAATTGTGTCACTGAGCAAATTGTATTGGCCATGCTGTACTGTCACAGAAAGATGAGTTTATGTTTCATTTAGTATTATGATTTTCCTAGACCTAACATAATGCTGGGAGCTTGGCAAGTATTCAGTACATGCTCCTTAGATTGAAATTCCAAGTTAAGAAAAATGGAATAAAGAGTGATGCAGAAGACTAGGAATACATGTGATGACAAGATTAGTTTCTTTGAAACGGAAAGGTAGGGACAGGATTTAAACCTTACCGTTAAGTTCTTATGGGATATGGCATTTACCATCAGCTTTCCCCAATAATGGAGTTTCTGATTCTTCCTTCCCATTTAGCCAACCTTCTTGATTTCTATTGGAGCACACCATTCCCCAGTATATGTTAGAAGACAGCTCTCCACAGATCTCCCACATTTCTGCCCATCTTTTGATCCAGCCTCTCATTTCAAAGACGTGTGTAGCATATATCCTTGGAAGATAGACATAGGTTATCCTTCGAAGGCAATAGAGAGATTTGTTCCCCAGCCAGATCCGTATTCTTCTGGGGCAAAGTTTGGACAAGTTTTCTAGATGTCTTCTTATCAGGCTGGGGTTTCCCAGGGATGGGGTCCCTGTTGAGACACAGATCCACTGTGCCCTGGCATCTGCGTGAGCCCAGAGTTGTGTTCCCTTGGGAGAGTCCCACAGGATGCCCCGTAAAGGTCCTGCTGCCTGCTCTGCTGGCTGTAAAGCAGTCCTTTGCCCTTTCCCAGGACTCTTGCGGCTTCTGCCCGCCTCTATGACAGTATGGCAGGCTAACAGGTTAACTTGCAAATAGGGGCAAGTTTCAGGTACTTTACAATTTGGGCACCTTCAGTTAAGTGCCGGCCACGTGACTAACTCCTGACCACTGTGTTTGAGCAAAAGTGTCTTATAACCTTCAGGACATGACCTTACAAGCAGAGACCACGAGCTTCTTCTAGTCTCCCTCTGGTCTAAATGCAGATGGAAGTAATGAAGCTTCAGCATCCAGCCGGGAATATAATTTGACTTTAGGAATAAAATCCATGCAGTACCTAAGTTCTGTAGTCTCTGAAACTGTATAAGATTTTATAAAATGCATTAATATACTTTTTTTTAATTGAGCACGATAATACGCTCATCATCTTCTTTAAACAGTTACCGCTTACTAAGCCAGTAAAGCCTCACAAAAACTCTATAATGCAAACATTACTATAATCCTCATATGCTAGATGAAGTAAATTGATGATTATTAAACAAGAACTTTGGCCGCCTAGTCAAGCACACAGAACCAGAAAGAGGCACACAACTTGCTACAGGCACTCGAATAGAAAACCACAGGGCAGAAGTGCCAACCCAGTCTTTCTGTTGTTGCCAAACACTATGTCACCCTTTAAGCTCCACATGCACAAGGGACAGGCCTAATCATTCAACCACCATACACTTGGCCCCCAGCAACATGCCCAATACGAACTAGGTAATCAACAGTAGGTAACCAATAAATATTTATTGAATCAATTAGGGCATGAAAGTCACTTAATCACACTGACCCTTGGCCATCTTACACAGTAAACAAGAATAATAGAAATCTTGCAAAAATGTTATAAAGATTAGACATAATAGATGAGTAAGTTCTGTCATGTACCAGGTATTAAATTAATGGTTGCTGTAATTATTAAGTCTGTTTTAAGAAATGTGGCAGGTGACTCACTCTGTTCTTCTGACATCTACTGACCAATTTGCTTCCAGGGGTTAATTATGGTAAACATTTTAAATACAGAGAGACCCTACTTGAGGCAAGTACAGGTAACATATAATGTTAAAGCCACATATTGCTATATTTAAAAATGTTTGTAATCGACATAAGAAAGAGTGGATTGAATTTTATTATTATTTTTTATATTTCATAATGGATGAAGATCCCTTAAATACCACTGAGGTCAGATATTGTCTTTTCTGCTATGAATGCCAAATTATTTCCCCCACACACAGTGGTGAAGCCTAGAGATGAATGAGTTCCCAGACAGCTGCAGTGCACATAATTAAAATGCACATGTTGGTCGACAGTCTGCATCTTCCTAACCTCCAGTGATTTCATGGCTCTGTTTTTAAAAAGCAAATAGAAATAATGAACTATTGCTAAATAAATATAACCAATGAATATTCTAACCCTGAATTTCTAAATATTGAGAAATTATAGCTGGAGACACTAAGGACTCTCCAAATAATCTATCAAAGCTAATATAAGGGGACAGTTGGGTGACTCAGTCTTTAAGTGGTTGCCTTCCGCTCAGGTCATGATCCCAGGGTCCTGTGATCAAGCCCCATATCAGGCTCCCTGCTCAGCGGGAAGCCTGCTTCTCCTTCTCCCACCCCACCCCTTCCATACTTATGTTCCCTCTATTGCTGTGTCTCTCTGTCATATAAAAAAAAGCTAATATAAGAAGAGTGTCACCCCAAGATGAATGAACACAGGTCAACATGGACTAAAGAAAAGACCAGAGACAAAACCAGTATGATTAAGGAAGAACAGGATCTGAAGACAGCAGGAGAGAAACAACCTTCCAGATAAGAGCTCAACTAGACACCTAGTGGGAAGGAATTGTTTAATACCAAACAAAAATTCTCTAGAATTATTTGAATATCTAAAACTTTATATTTACTGTCTTGTAGCTCATCCAATAATGTGAACTCATTACTTAATCCAAAACCAAAAATAAGATAAATGTGTCCTTATAAAGATTTACATAATGGCCATTTTAAGAAGTTTCCTGACAATAAGGACCTGGATGTTGATTGGCATAAATCCTCATTGTCTTTAAAATTCTAAGTAAGTTCTGGAGATCCAATGTAAAACATGGTGACTAAAGTTAATAATACTTGGTTGTATAGAAAAAATATGCTAAGGCAGTAGATCTCAGGAACTCTCACTACACACACACACACACACACACACACGTGGTAATTATTTGAGATGAATATGCTAATTAGCTTAGCTGTAGTAATCATTTCATTACGTATATGTATACCAAATCATCATGTTGTACAGCTTAACAAATATAATTTTATTTTAAAAATAGAAAAAATTCAACTAAATATATGAAATATTGTATTTAAAAAGAATTCTCTATAAATGGTGACCAAAAAGGCTCTTGTACATTAAGAGCACCCTTTTTTTTGGTAGACATATAAGAGATTTTAGTAGTTTCAAATAGCAAGAAACAACAAAGTATAGATCTAACTCATAGATGCAAATAAATATTTTGGATTATTATTTGATATTTCTATTCAAAATTATTCTCCATGTGGTTAAGCAAACCATAAATCTACAGGGTATATGTCTATAAAATTAATAGTTTTAAAATAAGGAAAAGATTTAGTAGTTCATTAGTATAGGATTGTAGATCCAATTCTCCCTTACATAGCAGGTATCATATATTATTGCTGCCCTTATTTCTTGCTAAGACTTTATAACTATTTTGGGATATGGTCCTATTTCAGTCAGATTTAAACTCATTACTTCATGCACTGGGTGGAAGAGAAATTATCTGTCATCTTATATTTGACAGGATGTTCTCCTGGGCTGTATATTTTAAGTTCAAATATAGACTCTGCCTCCTTCTGTCATTTTGAGTCTTGTCTACTTGGAATGAGTAACTAGGCGGAGAATATTGTGTTTGTTTAATGCTAAACCTATAAATATTGCTAAGTTAACATAGTCCTTGGTATATTTTCTTTATGAACATGTGAAGAGATCAATTTTCCCACTATTTGTTACACTAGCTTCAATGGGTACCTAAATCTTCAATGCATACTAATCATTGTTTAGGGAATAGGACGCAGACACGCCACATCACTATGGGAGCTAGAACAGCTGTGTTTTGGTCTGCTCACTCCATGACTGATTCTGATATTTTTGCAATACCTACTATTTTTGAATGCGTCCTAGGAAAGAATGATCATCACGTGACGAAATGATGAAGTCATTTCAAACTACAAGGTAAAAAAAAATTAATCACTCCACTGAAACCAATTCTACAAGTGTGCAATAAAATCATTAGCTATAAAATTGAACAGATTTCCCATTCTTTGTTCTTAGAGGTTTTAATTTTTTTAATTTTTGGTACTGTTACAATTGTATCTCTTCCAGTGGCATAGCATCAATCTTCTTTTATAACATTACTCCTCAGGTATTTTTAATTATTAAAATAAATTACCATAAAACTTACATTCTTTATTAACAAAATTTCCAACCTATTTAATTTTGCCACTGTGGTGTCTTCTATTTTAATAATTATTGAGTTCTTACATTTTTCAGACAGAAAAGGCCTATTCTAATATTTTCTATGGCAACATCATGAAAACATAAAGAACTGACCCTAGTATGATGAATCTAATTCATCTTAACATGTTTTCCAGGTAATAATTACAAACTAATTTTTCAAATCTATTGTTTAGCAAACAAAACAATCATACAAAATAGGAAAATACTCTTAATCTAAAAGTTCCTAGATAAACATGTATGGTAAAAATATCAAAATTTTAAAATGATCTAGATCATTAGTTTCCAAGGAAAAATATTTGCAAGACTATCTTAAGACTGCTGCATGAACTGAAAAGTATCCAAACCGGGACCAATATTTGTGGGTGTATTTTAAACATATATATATATATCTGTAAAACTAGATTAGCAATGTTAATGCTATTTCCTGCTAGATAATAAGGAAGAAATCTTTGCATAGTACTCAGACAGCATTGTGGACAGATAGGAAAATGATATTGGTTTACAAGTTCTGGGGAGAAAAAACTATGAATAAATATTCTAAATTTTTAAATTCAGCTGGAGAAATATAATAAAACCTTGCCAGTCCTTCCTAGTATGGTTTTTTTTTTTAAGATTTTATTTATTTGACAGAGAGAAATCACAAGTGGGCAGAGAGGCAAGCAGAGAGAGAGAGAGAGAGGAGGAAGCAGGCTCCCTGCAGAGCAGAGAGCCCGATGTGGGACTCGATCCCAGGACCCTGAGATCATGACCTGAGCTGAAGGCAGAGGCTTAACCACTGAGCCACCCAGGTGTCCCCCGCCTTCCTACTACATTTTGATTGAGTGAAGAGTTAGTGATCTGGAGATTTGCCTTTGACTAGAACAACTAAATAAGTATCATTGAAACTCTGACACTTTTGAGAGTAAAAAGGGACACTATTAGCAATCACACCAGGAAAATAAGTGCAAATACAGACCATCCCAGTCAAACCGGTAAGCTGACCACAACAGCTAAATAAATGATTTGTAGAAATAGTAGTAAAAAGTAGCTGTTAAGAAAGGCTAGACTGGCACTGTGTGAGGCCAACTTAAGAGCATGCTGAGAGTCACGGACCACAGACTGAAAAACATTTTTAAGAAGACTTAATCCCATTCCATTAATTAGTTAAAGATTTTACTCCTTTATAATTTAGAATACATCTACTGTATGCTAAATTCATTTATCCATTTGATTATACATCCAATGAGATACATTTGATTTCATAGCCAAAGATTCTATAGATAAATGCTATTAATTTTCAGTTACATAAAAAGAGATTTCTGGATGTTTCCCTTCCATTTCTATTGATCCCTTCCTTTCTCCACATTAATGCCAAAGAAGAAGCTAAGCAAGAAAAGCAGGTTGAAAGAGATATTCATAGTTTTGACCACCAACATCATAACCAGAAAAAAAAAAAGGCAGCTGATTTATAGACAGGATTGCAAAAAAAAGACAGTGCCTTATAAAAAACCGTAAAAGTGCTATAAAATGGCTGGTGAGTCACTTTTGATCGAACAGTATAGTCTGAAATACTAATAGGTTTAATAATAATAATTATTACTATTTATATTTAGCATTGATAATAATAGCTAACAGAGAAAATGTTTAGTATGTACAAGGAATCCTTCTAAGCCAAAGCCCTATGTAACTACTTTAAATCTCCAGACAATCTACAAAAAACAAACAAACAAAAAACACAAATAAATCCTATGAGGTAGGTGTGAATATACCCCCATTTTACAGATTATGAAACTAAAGCAAGGTGAGGTTATAGAATTTGCTCAAGTTCACACAACTAGTAGGTATTTGATTTGAGATTTGGACTCAAGCAGTTTGGATCTAGAACGCTTACAGTTAAATTCCCTAGAAAACTATAGTTATAATAAAATTTGGACAGATTTGTCCAAATACAGGATAAGCTTCCTCCAAATGTAGAGAAATTCCAGTAAATAAAGAATATGTAGGAAGCAGCCTTTCAATTAATGATTAAACAAGACAATATTACTATTAGGTCTGTATGCCCTCAAGGTATTTATAAAAGTTTATAAATTTATAAGATTATAACAGTTATTTGGAAGGAAATTAACTGTAAAGCATGCTTTTTAAAAAACATGAAATATTTACTGCATTCGTGACCAAAGAAAAACTGTACATGTAGAAAGAAAATCACAGGATACTCACACGGCAGTCTCCTTTATATAAAGTGGTGATACTGGTTTTTACACAGTTAATACTTTAAACTTAAAAAAAGCAAAGACCCCCAAGAGCCCAACTTTCTGGTTACCATCTGTCTTCAAACAGTGAGTTCAAGAGCAAGACTGAATTTCAAGAGGATGATATGTTTTTCCTTTCATAACTCCAAATTCCGATTACAGGCAAGAACAACACAACCTAAAAGCCAATCTTGAAAGTCACTTTAAAGAACACATGGCAGGTGAAATAGAAAGTACTCAGTCATACCTCTCCAAAATAAGCATCACATACCTATATAAAACATTCACGCATGGGGACACAGCTAGTCCTAATCCATCTGTTGTTGAGAAATATATAAATAAAGAAAAAGAAGAGATGAAAGAAATGCTCTAAATCTCCCTCTGAAGGAACTTTCTCTGTTCTACCTTCAGTGGCAGCTGCTCTAAACTAATTCAAGTGGTTTTCTTTCCATTTTTCTTACGTTTTAATTATGGCTTGTTTCTTGTGTTTTTCCCCTGTGACACATTCCATATTTTTCTGATGAATTCTATATTGCTACAAATATCATGCCCATGTCATTAAAACATCAGAAGATAAAAAAGTAAAGCATTCTTAAATTTAAAATTTAAAACTCATTTTTCACAAATATTTCCAGAGGAAAAAAGAAAAAAAAAAAAACTGGTAAGAGATACATTCTCTATTTTGGTAATGGGCCATCTATTGCTTAAATATCAAAGGATAAAATTCAGTAGAGGGATTCATGGCTTCACCAATAAAAATATTTAAGCGATTACTAGTAAATTATCAGGATTGCTTATCAAAATTTGCACTTACTGAAGTTTATATAAACCTTGTCTCATTTTTTAATAAATTATGTTCTTATAATCATCATTGCATCAATAAAACAAAATGCCAAACAGAGCCAATGGTAGTTAGATACATAGACCAAGATTCAGAATTGAGCAATGACTTAACCAAATATTTGAATTTAACACTCATCTATAACAGATAGGCTTTGAGGAACTAACTCTTCAGACTTACAGAAATGTTTTACCCCATTTCAAAAGGTAGGTCTCCAATGGACTAGAATTCATTTACTTAATTAATTCAACACATATTTACTGTGTGGCTACTATGCATATGCTAATGCTGGTGAATATTATGGACTAAGAAATGTGCCTACCTTTCAATGAGTTTATATTTAACAGAGGAGGGTGAGAAAAGAAATTTCAACTCAATGTTAAGGCATACTTAAATTTTGAAAGTCTACTTCTTTATTGTGTCTGGAAAAAACGTAAGAGATTCAGTAATTAATATATCAATATGAAAAATAAGTATGATGAGCCATTCACACAGAATTAAAATTCACTAAGGAACTGTAATAGCATAGTGGTCTCCAGAACAAGATAAGGGATAATAGAATTTTTCCAGGCATTGATCACACTGCTCCTTAATTATTATGTCTAATTGTATCTGAAACTCCTGAGAACACTGACCACAAAAGAGAAGCAACATTAAATCACACTATGTGGAGGATGTGGTAAGTTTGTGTACCAAATCTTTTTAACTTTTTTTCTGTTTTTAGGCAATTTATACTATCTCCATTTTTTTCAATTCAATAAACATTTTTACATACACGTTTTTTTACTTACCATGCTATTTTATTTTCTTTTTTTTTACTAACTAAAAAATTAGTATTGAAGCATAGTTGACATACAAGTTTATATTAGTTTCAAGCGTGCAACATAATGCTCTTACTTCCAAGTATGGTCTTTTCTTTCTCACTTAGAGAAATCCTTTAACATTTCTTGTAAGGCCAGTTTAGTGGTGATGATCTCCATGCTATTTTCTTATAGTAAAATGATAGATGTGGAATTTTTAGGTCACAGAGAAAATACTTGGAAAGCTTGGTGCATATAGCCAGATTTCTTGAAAAATTTTGATATTTAATTCTTTTCCTGCTCATACGTGGAAAGGCTTACATCCCATTTACAACTATATAAGTGCACTGTCCAGTACGATAGCAACTAGCCAGGAGGGGTCATTCAAATTTAGATAAAATTTCAAGTTGTTTCCTCAGTCACAGTATATACATGTCAAAAGCTCAACAAAGTGCTTGGTAGAATAGTATGGATTTACCCTTGATGTAAGTCCTGCATATTTTTTTTTTAAATGCATTCCCAGCTATATCATTATCATTATTGTTATCCAAAATAATTATTTCAATATTATTTTCTAAGTAATTATTGACAATAAATTTTCTAAATATTAGTATTTGTACATCACCAGATGGATCCTGAACCACTGTATTCGTTTGCATAGTTTTATTTTGATGAATCCTGAACCATTGTATTCATTTGCATAATTTTATTTTGATGGATCCTGAACCATTGTATTCGTTTGCATAGTTTTATTTTGATGCTCTTCCTTAATGCATATGTCATGACATCTGCTAATAATGATGCTAGTTAGAAAAATTATCCTCATGGACTAAAGTCATTTTTGGTGAGGGTGAGTGTAGTTCCTTTGTGCTTTGTTTCATCCCCTTTGGAAATAGCCCAAATGGGCCACCTTCTCAGTGGTGTACTCTGGCCTCCAGACCTACCCCTCCCAGACTAGTCCCATGTTGGAGTAAATCTCCATCTCTTTTAAGAAACTGGTTTAGGAAAAAAACGGCAAGAAACAGGCCTGTGCCTTATTTTAGACCTCCCTTGGAACCATTAAATGCTGTTTCTTCATACTGAAGGAAGGAACTAAATGTATGACATATTTCATTTATTTTATGGGCTACCCATGCATCTTTCACTAATCTCTCCAAAACAGGGAATGTTGATAGAACATGCCAGACTTTCTTTAATTTCCTTCCTGAGAAGCTGTAATTATTTCCCAGGAAAAGAATTCATGCATCAACTCCTAGTGTCTTCATCAATTTATCTGAAGCATTTTGTATCTGGCAAAATTTTCTTGAGGTTATGATTTGCTACCCTCTCATTCTGCAGTTTCACAGCCAAGGAATTCTTTGGGGTTCTGTTGCTGTTTATTTTTACTCTGTTATCTCCTTCTTTTCTTCCCAGACTTGTGTATTTTTGGTCAGGGTGGGCAGATGGTCTTATCATTTTTGCTTCACCTTATATGCTATACAGTTTTAGTTTTATCTGTATCTAAAAGCTGGTCTCTCCCCCAAGAAAGTCTGTGAAACTGTGGGTAATTCCCAGCTAATATCCAGCACCAATTTAGTTATTTCTCGAAAGGTTTTTACAGTTACACACCACTGTGAAATGGGGGAAAAAATGTTATTAAGGTTTCAGAATGGTATAAAAATTTTACTGAAATGTTGACTATTTTGTACTTGTAATCACGTTGATAAGACCGCATCTTGAAGCTATACGGGCTCTTTCACCTCAGATCCTCTAGTTTTATTAATATTCTTTCCTACACCATCCTTCTGGGACATTAAAGCTTGTTACTCTCTCCACTTCCTGAAGAGTTCTATCCCAGCTGAAAAGCCTCCTGGGGTAGACAGGGCAGAAGAATAATGATCACCACTTTCAAAAGCCTCAGCCCCAGGCAAGATTTGACTTTTTTAGGATCCCCACCATCACCCACAGATTTTCGTGTAGAGGAAGAACTTTTCTGATTTCACGTAACTCCCGAAAGGAACACCAGTCCCCGATTATGCACATGCCAACAAGTACATATATACCAAGAGGATCTTCTTACAGTAACAGTTTCCAAATAAAGAGTCTGGAATTTCAGCTCATGTTAGCATTTTTTCTGAGGCTAGACTGTTAATCACAATATCATTGTATATTGGGAACTGTGATTAAAAAAAAAAAAAGTAATGCGGGATAAAGTGACAATTGAGGACTAAAATTTGACCTACGTAGTGTTTTAAAATATTATGCATTATTATTCTAAGATATGAAGATGTGATTGGATTTCCATTATTTCAAAAACACTAAAGAGCTCATCTTTTTCATGCCTCCCCAGAGGCCAGATCAACCAGAGTCATGACCACTACAAGAATTTGAGCTATTTTAGAAGTCAGTGCAAATTGCTGTAGCTAAATTGATCTTTCCATGATCAATATCAATTGCGAAGCTCCGAAGTTTATGTGCATGCTCAGGCTGCACTCAAATGGTCATATGAATTAGGTAAATACCAACAGGGTAATATTATCAATAACAACTGTGATCATGTTTTTCTGTTGTACCTTCCTTTGTATTAGATTAGCAGCCAAACAAGTAGACTGATTTTTTTTTAATTAGAAAGTAATTTTAAAAGTTTTAAGGTTATTCAAACTATTATCTTAAAAATAATTCTGTCCCTTCCTTTCTACCTCTGTCAAAAAGAAAAGCAAATAAATGCATTATCCACCACAATTATAATGTTGCTTACAGCTATGCCTTAGGCCTCGAGGAGAATGTGGGAAAACGAAAGCAGTTTATTGGCAAGTGTGATCAAAATGTTTTGATGTTTTCTTTACATTCTGTATTTCCATTGTTACTATTACTTATGATTTCCCAATATATAAATGTAACCAAATTGTGATTTTCCATAAGTAAATCATATTTTTCTTCATAGTCCGTAATATTTCACAAAAGATTAACATTACACCATGCTGTTAACTATTGTGAGTATAGCTAAACATATTCATTAGTGTTTGTTAATAGATCACATTTTATGTAATATAATATTTTAAAAAACCTTTCTACATAGCTATAGAATTTAAGGGGCTAGAGTCAAAGCATTGTTTTTTTTTTTTTAATTTTTTTAAAGATCTTATTTATCTATTTGACAGACAGAGATCACAAGTAGGCAGAGAAGCAGGCAGAGAACCCGATGCGGGGCTCGATCCCAGGAGCCTGGGATCATGACCTGAGCTGAAGGCAGAGGCTTACCCCACTAAGCCACCCAGGTGCCCCAAAGCATTGTTAAATATCTAGCACCAAGGCCTTGTGTTCTTCTGGTATTCTCTGGATATCTTTTCTCTGATCAGCAGCCCTTAAAATTCTCTTTGAGGAAGAACAAAAGGGAGATGCGGTAAATATAAAATGCAAGGGCAAAACGAGAGCAAGGACACAAGTTTCCATCAGCATGGACTCTCAGTACAAAGCGCTATTGTTTGGGATGTCTGTTTACATTTATGCAATGAAAATATCTGTTCCGTAGTCATCACTGGTTAATCTGTAAGTAACATACACACACACATACACACACACGAACACACACGCGCACGTGCATGACAAAACATAGGTATGCTGTACATCATAAAAATACAGTTAGAATACAGATTTTGTGTCTATAATGAAAAGAGAATCTTAAGCCTCTGCCTTCAGCTCAGGTCATGATCTTGGGGTCCTGGGATAGAGCCCCGCATCAGGCTCTCTGCTATGTGGGGAACCTGCTTCCCCTCCCCGCCACACACCCTGCCACCTGCCTCTTTGCCTACTTGTGGTCTCTGTCTGTCAAATAAATAGGTAAGATCTTTAAGGGAAGAAAAATTAAATTATGAAGATACAGGAAAGATCACATGCTTCCTTTTTTTTATTTTATAAATTTACAAAGGCAACAGTGGACAGGCTGGGGTCAGAACATAAGCTTTGAGATATACTTGTGTGCTTTCTACTACACAACTTACTCTGAAATATGCAAGCAGAACTCATTAAAGAGACAACCTTTGACCAAAGAAAATACATTTTCCTTATACTATTCTGCAGATTTCAGTAGAGAACTTCTTTTGAAATCTTGGTAAGGATGGCATATAGATTTCTCTGTTCGTGAAGATAACAAAACTATTGATTTGGCTTTCCTTGTAAAACTGTAAAAGAATAATAAAGCCACTCCACAAACAGAGTCAAAGAAATGTGTGCTTTAGTTTTGTCTGTATCTACTTTTAAATGAACCTGTCATCGGACTGTATTGCTGACTCTAGTAACTGCATCTGAGTTTGCCATGTTTCCTAAAGATGTGTTTCAGATTATGCCCAGGATTCTTTAGTACTTTTTGTTTTGGTCAATTAATCAAATATTTTTGTTAATTAATACAATGAAAGATTTTATTATTCTTTAAAATATTTTCACTAAGTAGTATGTGGGAATAACATGGCTTTGTTCACTACTGGATACTGAATGTTCATAAAAAATTATATTGCTGCATTTGACACCGAGTCACTGACTAAAAAAGAATGGGTCAAGATATGTGCAGCCACCAGGAATAGTACCACGTGGTTGTTAACTTTATTAACTTTCCTTTCAACCATAGTGTTGTTTGACACTGTGGTGTTTATCATTTAATGTTTTACATCCATTTGTCATTCATTACTTCAGCAAATACTTATTGAGCATCTGATGCCATTTTCCTATGCCTTGAATAGTAGAAAGATTACAAAAATCACTAGTGTCAAGTCCCTCGTCATGTGTTTCAAGACATATTTTTCCATAAGGTGCTCTACTGAAATGTAGGTTAAAATGTAGGTTAAAAGAAGAAATGTTTTTGACATTTCATAGTTCTCAATTTTATCTTTAACATTTTCTAGGTCTATCCCCACAAACTGCTCCTTGCTCCTTGCTTTGGAGTTAAAGAAAATAACACTGCATTTGAATGACCAAGTCTCTTCCCTGTATAATGCATTGTTATAATAGTCTATACTGTACTATAGAACAATTCCACTTCTAGATACATACCCGAAAGTACTGAAAGCAGCATCTCAAAGAAAAATTTGAACATCCATGTTCATAGCAATATTATTGACAATAACCCAAAAGTGAAAATAACTTAAGTGTTCTATGACCAATGAATGAATGGGTAAACAGAATGTAATATGTACATGCCACGGAATATCATTCAGCATTAAAAAGAAAGGAAGCTATGATACATGATACAACATGGGTGAACCTTGAGGACATTATACTAAGTGAAATAAGCCAGTCACTCTGGGAACCAAACTGAAGGTTATAGAAGGAAGGGAGGTTGGGGGGATGGGGTAACAGGGTGATGGGCATTAAGGAGGGCACATGTTGTGATGAGCACTGGGTATTATATGCAATTAATGAATTATTGAACACTACAACAAAAACTAATGATGGGGGCACCTGGGTAGCTGCATTGGTTAAGCGGCTGCCTTCGACTCAGGTCATGATCCTGGAGTCTCAGGATCGAGTCCCACATCAGGCTCCCTGCTTGGCAGGAAGTCTTGCTTCTCCTTCTGACTTTTCCCCTCTCACGTTCGCTCTCTCTCTCTCTTTCTCTCAAATAAATAAATAAATAAATAAAATCTTAAAAAAAAAAAAAAAACAACTAATGCTGGCTGATTGATATAGTAATAAAATAATACAATAAAATAATACAACAATAGTAATAATAAAGAAGCCAGTCACAGAAAGACAAACACTGTATATGCCACTTATACAAAGTACCTAGAATAGTCAAATAAATAGGGACAGAAAGTAGAAGGGTTGTTGCCAGGTGCTGGGAGAAGAAGGGAATGGTAATTGTTGTTTAATAGGTATACTGATAGCAGAAATGGTTATGAGTGACATGTACCCTCTACTATAACATCTTAAAGATGCTACAATTTTAACCAAATTATGAATGACTGAAGCAGGGTCTTACAGTGGAAAATCAATGTACTCCTTTTCAAGGGTGACATTCTTTTCATGGAATTTAATGTGTTATAGTATTTCTTCTTCTTTGTATTATGCTAAAGATCCATAAAAAAAGATGACTCTGGGGGCACCAGGGTGTCTCAGTTGTGGATTAAGTGTCTGCCTTCAGCTTGGGATCCCACATCAGGCTCCCTGCACAGCAGAGAATTTTCTTCTCCCTCTCCCTCTGCCCCTCCCCCCTGCTCATGTGCACTCTCTCGCTCTCTCTCTCTATCTTTCTCTCAAATAAATACATAAAATATTTAAAAAAATAAAAAGCCAAAATGGTATTGAAAAAGAACAAAGTTAGAGGACTCACAATTCTCAATTTGAAAACTTACAACAAAGCTACAGTAATGAAGACCGTGTGGTATTGACATATATATGGAATAGAACTGGGAGCTCCAAAATAACCTATCAATGGCCAGTTGAATTTTGACAAGAGTCTCAAGAAAATTCAATCAGAAGAACAGTCTTCTCAACAAATGGTGGTAAGACAACAGGATGCTAACATGCAAAATAAAGTTGGACCCCTTCCTCCTGTCATACATAAAAATGAACTCAAAATAAAAAATAGACCTGATTTTACAAATATTACTTGATAAGCAGTGTGACCAAAATTAAGCATAAAACTCATGAACAAATTGTTTAAAATTATTAAATAAAATAAATGGTGAGTTTTCTCTAGTGTTTATAGGTTAAGATATTTAATATCTTTAGGTTCCTTCAACATTATACTATTAACTCAATGCAATTTAATAAAATTCAATGTTTTTCACAAAATTTTAAAAAAGCAGCCTAAATTTTATATGACTTAGAGCCAATAATAGCCAACATTTTTTTTTTTAAGATTTTATAGATTTATTTGACAGAAAGAGACACAGTGAGAGAGGGAACACAAGCAGAGGGACTGGGAGAGGAGGAAGAAGGCTTCCCGCAGAGCAGGGAGCCCGATGAGGGTCTCGATCCCAAGACCCTGGATTATGACCTAAGCCGAAGGCAGAGGCTCAAAGACTGAGCCACCCAGGCACCCCTAGCCAACAACTTTTTAAGAATAAAATTTGTCTCTACCTTATTTCAAGACAAAAGATGGTTTTTCAGTGTGTAAGAGATTAATTAATTAATTAATGGAACTGAATAAAGAAAAGAGATGCGAACCCACTCTTTAACTCTTGAATCTTTGTGTATGACGGTAGAAGCATTAAACATCAGTGGAAAAAAGTAATGAACTATTTAATAAATTGTGCTTATTTAATTGTGGGTCCATATGAAAAGACATTAAAGTACAATCTTATATCATGTAAAACTTATAAACTCCAGATTTAACTCTAAGACAAAAATGAGAACACTAAAACTTTTAAAAGAAATTGTGATATTATTTTCATAATATTATTTGTGCTAAATATAAAGGCTTTGAGCTAAGGTAGATTAGCTTTTATTTGAACAACCCCCTCAACAAAAATAAAGAAAAGCTAGGGGTTATATGATGGGAGGCGTCCAAGAGAAGCAACTTAGCTATATCCAAAAATGTCAAGATCCTCAAGAAAAAAGAAGTGCAGATTTATGAGACTGGTACTCGGTGGGACTTTTTCCCTGAAGGCACTTGGCAATCTACAAATCACAGGATGGGCGTTTGAGACTCTGGACAATGCACAAAGCCATTTCACAGAACTGCAGAAGCAAGAGTTGGAGTTCAGGACCCACCAAGATACAGGCACTCTGCTAAGGAGTTTTGGATTTAAGATGAGTCCCCCCAAGAAGTAAAGGCATACTGGAAATAGAAGACCCCTAACAGAAAAAAAAAACTATCACTGAATCACCTCAAATTATTGATTTTCATATGAATATTTGCCTTTGCCTTGGCTGCATTTGAGAAACTGATACACTTTTGGCAACCCTACATGTTTGAAAGACAAAAAGTGGAGTTCAGGATCCCAAAGACGAGGGCCTTGTAAATAGTCTAGTTTTTCAGTTAAAAGCAATAAAGGCTTCAATAGAGGATTAAGGGTGATGTGGGAAAAGAGAGAAAATTGATCATAGAAACTGAAAATAGAAATCTGCAGCTGATCCAAGTATTAGCCTTTCTAATCACACTAACACATGTGTTGAAGAAAAGGGAGAAGGTATAACATTTCAACAAAGCTTGGGAATGTATAAAAGGAATACAAATAGAAATTACAGATCTGAAAATATAATAACTAAAATAAAGAATTCAATAGATGAGTTTAACGGCAGATTAGCCACAGTGTCTTCACTCCAAAAAAAGATTAATGAGGTGGAAGATAGTTCATTAGATTCAGACTCAAGCACAGAGCGAGAGAGAGAGATGGGGTGAGGGAGGGAGCATGGAAAATATACTAAAGCATTTAAGAGATAAAGGGGATGTGTTAAAATATCTAACATAACCTGTAAATAGAGCCTCAGGTGGAAGATCAAAGAGAAGAGTACAAAGTAGTATTTGAAAGAACAAAGCAAATAATCTTTCAAAGCTGACTGAATATATTAAACTCAGATTCAAAAAGTACAACAAAAAGTTTATGCAAAATAAATAGAGACAAAATGACACCAAGCCACACCATAGGATAAAATGAAATCTTAAAAGCAAGAAAGAAGAAAAAAATGGACACTTTACCTAAAATAAGAGCAATAGAATTGGCAGGTAGGTGACTTGGGAGCAGAAGATAATACAGTTGAAAAAAAATACACTACAAAAAAAAAAAAAAAAAAACCCTGAAAAAATGCACTAAAATAGAATGTTATTTGCAGAGAAAATCTGTTTCACAAATGTAGGTAAAGACCTTTTCAGATATATAAAAATTGGGAAGATTGTCACCATCAGATCAACATTAATGAAAATACTTAAAAAGTACTTAAGATGAAGGGGGGAGCCTGAGGGGCTCAGTCGGTTAAGCAACTGACACTTATTAATTTCTGCTCAGGTCATAATCTGAGTATCCTGAGATCAAGACCCATGATGGCTCTGGGCTGGGTGTGGAGCCTTTTCATATTCTCTTTCCTTTGCTGTCTGTCCATCCCACACCTGCTCATGCATGCTCTCTCTCTTTTTTGCGCTCTCTCTCTCTCTCTTAAAAAAACAAAACGAACAAACAACAACAACAAAAACTTAAAGGGGAAATGAACTCATATAAAAGCCTGGAGTTCAGAAAGAAATAAAGACTTAAAAGGCTAATACATAGCTATACCTAAATGAATACTGACTGCATATAACAACAACATTACTGTCTTGAGTGCATTTAAAATTATGAATAATTAAAGTAAATGCCAAACATAGCAGAAAATTCGGGAGGTGATAAATGGAATTAAAGTCCCTGCATTATCAAGGGAGCATTAAAAGCATCACTTAAATCAGGCTTCGATAAATCAATAATACATATAGTAATTTCTCATGTAACCATTCAAACAATATTTTAAAAACATGACAGATGAGCAAATGAATATCAAAAATGCTTAATTTATCCAAAGAATGCACAAAATGAAAATAAAGAAATATAAAGCAGGTGAAAAAATACAGTACAAATAATCAGATGGTAGATTTAAACACAAATTGAGGAGGAAATGTTCTAAATACACCAATTAAAGCATAAAAATTGTCAGACCAGATTTGTGAAACAAAGACCTAATAAACTTTTAAAAAAGTCCTATAAGCCCTAAAGCTGAAACTAAAACAATTTGAGGGTTCTTACTATAGAAAAGAATGCAAGTGGATGTTTCTTTTGAACATTTTACGAGGTCCTATGATGTGTGAAACCAGGGCTGGAGGTGGAGGTATTTCAGCTGAGGAGTTCTAAGGAACCCTGATGGTTCAGTAGCTTTATAACAAATCTGTTATCATGCAGGCAATGAGAGTGGGAACTCAGGGGCATTATAAACTGTGGGTGGGAAGTTCAAACTCAAAAAGAATGATTTCTTCAGACGATGGTTATGGTAGAGATTTTGGTATGTTCTCATATAAAAATATGCAAATCATTTCAGGATTTGATATCTGTTGAGTTTATAGAAATCTACAGGGTACTACTACCTAAACTCATTTGATCACGACAAAGTCATGAGATTCAGTATTAATATGATAATTGTATAGATGAGGAAACAGAATCTCAAAGATGTTAAATAATTATCCATGAACACATAATTAGTAAATAAAAGAGCTAGGATGTAAACTCAACTCCCATTTGCTTACAGTACTCATGTAGTATTTATTAAAAGTCAAAGAAGTTTAATATAATTTTAAAATATAATTAGAGTAGCTGTTGCAAATTAATTTGAATAGTTGCTGAATTCTGAATGTTAATTCTTATATTATCAAGCAATGGTATAAACCAAAAGATGTGGAACATTCAAATTTATTTTGATGATACATCTAACAATGGCCTTCCTTTTAAACCACAGGAAAAATATTTACTGGAAAGACTGTCCTCAATTTTAAGTTTTTCTATTTAAACTTTTGTCTTAAGCATTGATGATTTCTGCCATCTAGTAGATGGCTAAAGAGAATGAGTAAGAAGCAAATAAATATTAATGGAAAGATTGGATCCATCCAGGCTTAGATGAAAGCTAGTGATTTTTTTCTTGAAAATATTCTTTGAGCTGTGATTTTATTTGACTAGATTTAATATAGTCATACTTCATAATAGTGAAAAAATTCCAATTTCACATACTAGAAGAAAATACATCCATTTTGATGGTGGCCCCCAAGGATTGCTAGGATTTGATAATATTCAAACAAATTTGAGAAGTACTCCCTTCTTTGGCTCCTCCCAACTTTGCATCAAAACTGAGATGCTCAATCTACTACAATATTTAATTTGCTTTGTTTTTAGGAGTAATATTACTCTTCTCATTTCTTTTGTCTTTCTGACTTCATTTCAACTTTAATGAAACTGCATTTTTCTCCTGGCTGTCAGTTTAGTAATAGTTAGCTATATATAGTTTTGTTACATTTAGTTTTCTTTTTATATTACAGGTATAGTCAGCATTTGTTTTAGGGATATTTCTTCATTATCTTTTATACTAACACCTCTTTCAAAAAGTACAGTAATGAACTGCTCTTACCCTACAATGTTTTGACTATGTTTACCTTCTTTTGAAAGGAAGGTGTTTTTTGTCTAAACTTGCTAATGATAATTACAACTCAAATAGCAACATCATTGAGACTTTCTCATCTAGTCCAGTTTAATTTCTTCTAGTCACACAGCTACACTTAAGCTGTGTAGGAAGATCAAAAATGTTCAAATTAATTTATGCATACATAATGATTAAAGTTTAACTTACAGAGATTCCATTTAGTGAGCTCAAGAGATGTGTTTGGGAACAATATTTTTGTCATATAGAATTGAAGAAGACTTTTGAACTTGAAGAATAGTAGGAAACCATGTAACCCCTTTAGCTTTTGATCCTTTATTGATAAAATAATTAAATTTTAAATAGAAGATAGTTCAAAAAAACAGACCTTCAGAGTGTTTTCTCTAAATACAATCTATTCTTCCATTTTTAGAAGACCTGTAAGAATTTCAAACATCTAAAATTCTTCATTGGATTGTTGTAATTTGGTATATAATTGTTATCATTTAGATGAGATTTTAAAGATGTCTAAAGAGATTATACAAATCTTAAATTAAAATGAAACAACCCAGGGGGTCCTGGGTGGCTCAGCTGGTTGAATGGCTGATTTGATTTAAGCTCGGGTCCTTGTCTCAGGGTCTGGAAATGGAGCTCTGCATCAGGCTCTGCACTTAGCACAGCCTGCTTGTCCCACTCCTGCTGCTTCTCTCCCCACTCAGATGTTCGCTCGCTCTCTGTCTCTCTCTTTCTGTCTCTCTCTCTCAAACATATAAATAAAATCTTTAAAAATAAAATAGATAAAAATAAAATGAAGCAACACAAAAGAAATATTTTGACTTATAATATCAAATGAACATTAGTTAAAAGAATCTTCTGAAATTAGATTTGGCAATCTGTAAAATTGTCAGTATCTTTCAATGTCTCTTCTTGAGCATATCCAGTAAGTTAATAAGTGATCAGACTTCAAAAGGTTATAGAAGTTAATGCAATCTTAGTTAAGTAAATAGGCATTATGACAAAAAAACACAATTAATTGTAATTTATTTCCTGTAATTTGCCTTTTAGATTTCACTAGAATTTCCCTTTTATCCTGAAATACCAGCTTGATACATTTCCAATGAAACAACTTTGGATTCCATGTTGTTAGGAAAGCTATTCAATCTTACTGAGTTCGTGTTTAAATTGTAATCTTGAGATTTTTTAATCTTTCGTTACTTTAGGAATAGACTTCTATTGGAAATTTGCAGTTTAAAACTGTGATAAGATGCCACATTTATTTGTTATTTTAAAGCATTTTTATAGTCTTTTATATATAAAATTAAAAACAGGAAAAAAAAAAAAACAATGATATTTAGTGTTTGTTCCAAAGAGTTGAATATCTTGGTGCTTAGTTTGGGATCAAAGAACCAAACGAAGCAATATAAATGGAACAATCATCAGTATACTAAAAGGGAAAAGAATGTGGATGTTATTCCAAAGAAATTACTGAAATCAGTTTAGTAGTCAAAAACAGTTCTGCTAATTTGTTGTTAGAGAAAAGAAAAAAAAAAGGAAATAAAGTTAATGATGCCATAGTACAAGGATTCTTTTAATTCTTCTCCATAATATTACCCATAAAATATCTACTTCCATTTGGTAATGAAAATATTTCTATTTTAGAAAATATAAGCCACAAATAAAAGGAGACATATTCCCATCACCCCCACCAACTCTTCCAAAGATTAAGACAAATAAATATTTTCCATTATCTTTTGCTCTATTAAAAACAAAAACAAAACAACAAGAGTGACAACAACAACAAAAACACTCTAAAATTTGGCTGTATTCAGTGGATGTGTTGTGCTTTTTTATGTCACATAGTGTCCACTGAAATCACTCACACAGCTATATTCAGCTGGGAGCTGGCTGGGTTCCCAAGGTTCTCCTGAATATAATCAATCTATCAATCTCCCCACCTCCTCCCCATCTCTCTCTCTCTCTCTCTCTCCCTGTCTCGCTCCTCCCATAACCTGTCATCATTAAGTAGCCTAACTAAAATGTCTCTATATGGTAGACAGCATGGCTAAAAATGGAAGGGGGAAAATGAGGGATAAAATGAAGCTGCAAGGTCTCTTAAATTTAGAGCCAGAAATTATACAATATTATTTTCACTGTATTATTGGTCAAAATAAGTCACAGAACCTGCATAAGTTCAAAAGGAAGGAAAGTATATTCCACTCATTAATGAAAGGAGTAGCAAATTCACAGGTAGGACAGAGGGAGAGGAGTCCACCTCTTTGGAAACAAGCTACTATTGTCAACCTTCTGGCCACAGCAACTTATAGACCTCCCACAAGCAAAATACACCCCTCCTTCCTCCAGAAATCTGATACCCTTAAGTCATTGTCTCAAAATCCAGAATGTCATTATCTAAATTATATCCATATGTGCCTGAGGTTTCCTGTATGCAGCTGCTTGGGTTCAATTGCTCTTGATCCAGAGACATGTGAAAATAAAAAGATCATTTGCCCACAATATTCACTGATGAAACACAAGTAAAATAATTGCAAAAGACACTTGCATTTTAAAGAAGGCAGTAATTTGTCAATGGCCCATGGCAATTCTAAATACAGTTGGACACATGTTATGCATTATCCCTACTTGAAAGGCAAGTAGATTGTGTGTCTGGCCCCGTAATGTATTATTTTTCAAAGATCTTGCCTTTGCTTTGGTCATTCCTCCTTTTTCTAGAAGAAATAGGCAGTATTTACAGTGAATCACTTGCTCAATCTGTTGCTTGTCCTTAAAAATTGGGTGCTCTTTCCATTTTAAACTATTCTGCTCCTTCTAGCAAATCAAGTGGTATTTTTGACAGTATAAGGCTCTTAAAAATTTGTAGATGTTTCTATAAATCTTATTATGATTCATCTCATTCCCTAAAAGCAATATTTATTAATTTTTTTCAAGACAGACTTCTATTTTGTATGTGTGAGAATACTTTGGGAAAATACCATCCAGATTTTCAGAAGTCTTTATGTCTAGCTGAGATGGTCTACTAGGAGCCATCTCAAATTTTCCTAAGGTTTTAATAAAAGAGCTTGCAGATATAAAATAAATGTAACCTTTACTGAGTGGCGATATTTTACTTGCAAGTCTTTGGTCAGCTGGATAAACCATACTGGAAAAAGGAAAGAGATCATCTACTTGATAGAAGAAGATAGATGTCACATTACAAAGGATACATGCAATGGGAGATCTTGTTGGACATACATGTGGGAAAAAAACCTATCACAACTTAATGGGAAAAAAACCTAATTTTCTATCAAAATTACTTCTAAGTTCTCTGGTCCATCATTTTTCCACTTTTATTCATAAACAGAAACCTAATGTGACATATTACACAGAAATTAATATGTTAATATATTACATAGAAATAATAAAAATGTCTTCAACCTAGTCCCAAATATTTTATGCATTGAACTTTGGCTGATTTAAAGTTCTACTTTTAATTGCTTAAATGATTTTATAGCTGCCTACTTATTTTGGACTTTATAACTTTATATTTATTAGAAATGAAATTAATAAAGTCATATTCAAAATTATTCCACACCACTTCATACCCATTAGGATGGATAGATGTAAAAAAGAGAGAGAGAAAATAACATAAGGTAAGGATGTGGAGAAAATAGAGACATTCTGTATTCATTGTGTTGGAAATAAATTGATTTGGCTTCTGTGGATAACAAAATAGAAGTTCTTCAAAAAAATTACACATAGAATTACCACATGATCCAGCAATTCCACTTCTCACTATATACCCCAAAGAATTGAGATCAGGGTCTCAGACACTTACTTGTACACCCATGCTCATAGCAGCATTATTCACCATAGCCAAAAGATGAAAGCAACCCAAGTGTCCATCAATGGATGAATGGATAAACAAAATGTGGTATGTACATAAAAATGAAATGTTTTGGGTGCCTGGGTGGCTCAGTCATTAGGCATCTGCCTTTGGATCAGGTCATGATCCCGGGGTCCTAGGACTGAGCTCCACACCAGGCTCCCTGCTCTGCAGGAAGCATGCTTCTCCTTCCCCACTTCCCTTGCTTGTGTTCCCTCTCTCGCTGACTCCCTCTCTCTCTGCCAAATGAATAAATAAAAATCTTAAAAATTAAAAAAAAAAAATGAAATGCTATTCAGTCTTAAAAAGGAAGGAAATTCTGACAAATGCTATAACATGGATAGACATTATATTACTCTAAGTAAAATAAGGCATAAATAGCAAATATTGTTAAGTTTCCACTTATATGAAATACCTAGAGTAGTCAGCTGCATAGAAAGAGAAAGTAGACCGGTAGTTCAATTATAATAGTATGATGATAATGTTCTATTATAAATTTAAAAATTTAGGGGCACTTGGGTGGTCCAGTTGGTGAAGTGTCTGACTCTTGATCTAAGTTCTGGTCATGATCTCAGGGCTGTAATTTCAAGACCTGTGTTGGGCTCCTTGCTGGCATGGAGCCAAATATAAAACAAAGAAACAAACAAAAAACTCTAAACTTTTAGTTTTTCTGCTTTGCTTAAAAATGTTTAAAGGGAGGAGATGCAACATGGGGGGTTAATGGGGTAGGAGAAGAGTAAATGAAACAAGTTGGGATTGGGAGGGAGACAAACCATAAGTGACTCTTAATCTCACAAAACAAACTGAGGGTTGCTGGGGGGAGGGGGGTTGGGAGAGGGGGTTGGGGTTATGGACATTGGGTAGGGTATCTGCTATGGTGAGTGCTGTGAAGTGTGTAAACTTGGAGATTCACAGACCTGTACCCCTGGGGGGAAAAAATATATATATGTTTATAAAAAATAAAATTAAAAAAAAAAAGAAATACAAAAAAAAGTAGTTATATAAAATCATAAAGTTTCTGTTAAATATTATCTAAAAAACTTTGTTTTTTTAACTAATGGAAGCTTTTGGGCCAAGTTCACTTTCAAAATACCCAAAATAATGATTGAATGCCCTTTAAAATGTTTAAGAATTTTTCATGGAATTTTAGGACTGTATGTTTCTTGAAACTTTAAGATACATCACAGTACAGAGATATGAATAAAAATTACCCACAATCCCCCCCAAAAAAAATGTTTAAAGGTCAAGTGTTTCATAAATGTTCAAGTAATGAAGCTCTAATTTTGAAAAAACTAGCTAGACTATCTGATTACTAATATTAAATGATGTTTCCTGGTGAAACTAAAGAATGCATGTCCATACATCTATTACAGGGACACTATGCCATATAATTTACATTGATAATAACTACCCCCAACCTTTAAAAGTTGTGTGTTTTTTCCCAAAATTTTAAAGTCATTATAATCTCTAATTTTTGTTATTTTTATGACTCAAAAATGACTATCAGGAAAAAGTAATTTACTCTTCAGTAAGTGTTTTCACTTATACAAAAAATAGTGAATTCTGTTCCTACCTGATATTATTTTGCCCAAATCTTATACATAATGGGCCTTGCATTGTGCCATTGTATGATTGTTATGATTGTTATCTTGAGCTTATTCAATTTTGAAAGAGTTGCCTTCTTTAAGCAATGTCATTTTATAAACAATTTCAAACTTTAATGGGTAATTGCATTGATGGTTCAGAAAATCGTTCTGTCTCTTGAGAGCCCAGATTAAATCAATTTACAAATTAAAGGGGAGGAAGCAATTAGATAGCTATCCAAAGAGTGTTTTTAAAATTATTATATCCTAGGTGTCTTTTTTTTTTTTTAAGAGAAAGTGAGAGAGAGAGAGAGGGAGAGTATGTGTGAGTGTATGAACAGAAGCGGGAGGGGAGAGGGAGAGGAAGAGGGAGAAAGAATCTTAAGCAGGCTTCATACTCAGTGCAGGGCCTGACATGGGCCTCCTTCTCCAGACCCTGGGATCATGACTGGAGCCAAAACCAAGAGTTAGACACAAGTTCTGTCCTCCAGGAAGAAGCCGTTCCCTTTTCCACTTTGGTTTCTGCCATTTTGCAACTTTTTATGCACTATTGGCTCTCCCAGCTCCAGGTTTAGATGCCTCACTGAAGCATATTTCAGATATAGAACCCAGATTGACTTATACTTTGGGGCTATGGCCCTCTTGCTTATTACAAAATAATTAAAACCTTCAGAATTAGATTTGAGAGTTGCCAACATTTCCATGGTTTCTTAAAGAGCAATGATTTGATAACAGTTATAACAAGGGAACCATTAAGAGAAGGATGCACAAAAGATGCACTTAAATTTTCTATAAAAATAAATCGTAATTTTAATCACACACAGAAAACAGTTTTCATAGATTGAAAGATGTACTAAATAGGAAACTAATTATAACCCATATGTAATGCACGATAACTGGATATAGTTATTTAGCACCAATAGTATTGAGCTAAAGATTTTTTTGTTGACCTGCCAAAATATCTATATAAATTCTTAAGGTAAAGAAAATTGGTGACTATTTTGATGGTCAGAATGATATGAGAATTTAATTTTAAAGTAAAATTAGGAGCAAAAATTCTAGTGTATACCTTATATAAATAAATCTATATATATTATAAAAATAATATCAAGTAAAATGTTGATCATATCGTGTTATTTAATGTTTCAGACTATAGTTGTGTTTCCTTCTACATATTCTTTATAAAATTGCATGTATGACTGATTATTATTGTAAAAGTTTTGGTTAGAATCATAAATTTCATTTCAAATTTTCCCTAGGTGTTTTTGTTTCTCTCTCAATGTCCTATGTTGAATTCAAATCCCCTGGTTTTTGACCAAGATGATAAAATGTATAGAACTATAAAATTAAAATATGTAAAAGATACCAATATATTTAATGAAATTATTATACTTTTCCCATCTTCAACATAGTGATAGAATATTTCTTAAAGATTATAAAACTGTGAACCAGTATTTTAAATAGATGTTAAAGTTACAGTTAATTAGTTAGCACTGTTACAACTCATTCTTTATGAATATTAAGGACTCATGGATGATAAGAAACATGCTAAAAAATTGGAATTTGACCAATATCTTTACTAAAAAATAAATACAAAGCTTTTGACTTGATGTGAGTACCTGAATGCATTACACTATACTACTCATTTATTTTTATTATTGGAATAGTTTACAATCAAATCCTTATAAGGAAAAGATGATATTCAGTGATCACTGCTCAGTAACCATCAAAATCAGTCTAAGAAAAGAGTCTCTACTCACCCCTACACTTTGTCAATAGTAACACGGCTATTCATTATCCACCAGTAAGACTCCTTATCTTGTGTGTGTCAGTGTGTGTATATGCATGTGCATACATATAACACAATAGCATTTGAGCTTTGTTATTATCACACAGATTTTCTTTTTAATTTCTCAAGTTTAATTGAAGTAATCATATTGCCTGATTTGCCATAATTTGTAATGGGGGAAAAATTGGCTAGTTAAAATTTTTAAGTTTAGAATGCTTTTCCCAAGAACAATTGTTTCATATGTAATTGAGTATTATAAAAACTATTTGAGCACAAGGGCCAAATTTTGATATTGTCAGTATCCATCACAATGTAAAGTAAATATTAGATATTCAGGAACAATTCAATGAATTGAATAAATCAACAGTCATGTGTGACAAAAACAGCTTTTTTAAAAGGAGGTTACTAGATAAAGATAAAGAATAAAAAGTGTTTAGTATAAAATTAGAATTCAATAAAGCATTTAATAAGTTTTTGTATATATATTTATAAAAATTGTATATGGAGGAGTATGGACATGGTAATTATGTTGATTGCTAAGTGCTTAAACAATCTAGTAGCAAGAAGATTGATTGATACAATTTGCCTGACCAAGAGAGAGAAGTCTTTGGATGGACAGCCATGAGACTCTGCTCCTGATCCTATCTTGTTCAATATTTTTATGGGAAAGATAAAAAAGACTTCTGGTCTCCAGTTCCCCATGTAAAGAGCTGGGAAGTCACCACTCCATCCTAACAACATGCAAAAATCCAAATAGAGTCAAAAATCAGCAACCCTTCTTGGATCCTTAGAGGGAAGAGCACAGGGCAAACCACTGCTTCCAAGACTGGAGAAACAGGCAATAAATACAGAAAATCACTGCTTACTAGAGCAGTGATTTATGAGCTGAAATGTCAATGGGAGCTAATGCAGAGATAGGAAAACCAGAATTAAAATTAACCAATTGTTAGAGCCTCAAAATGGACAGGTTTGAGAATTAAAAAGTCCTGGGGACCCAGTCAACAGGGACCCCCACAATACTGTGAGATTTCCCAAAGGAAATGTGTGTGTGTGGGGGGGAATCTTTCCCTTATGCTTTCAGCTGTATTAAGGGGAAAATTACCTTTTTAAAATATCCCAGAACACCAGAACCCTTTGTGCTTCTAAACAAGGTTTGCTTTCAGATGAAATCAGAGTTTAACCTACTGGGGTATTGTCAAAACTTAACTGACATGGGGAAAGGGAAATACACAAGCTCAACAGACTATTGCCATCCTGTCCCACCTATGAGGGAAAAGAAGTCACTAAGAAACACTTGTGAAGTTCACAGTCCACTAAAAGTGTGACTATAAGATGCTTCCTCTCCCTTCATACCTCTCCACCAAATTCCTAACAGCCTATTTACAGCAGCTCCTTTCATCATATTCAGATATCAAGAAAAGAATTACAAGACATACCAAAAGACAAAAACACAACTTGAAGAAACAGAGAAAGAACGCATCAGAGCCAGACATGGCAGGGATGTTGGAATATTCAGATCAGAAAATTAAAACAACTATGATTAATATGCTAACAGTCCTAGTGGATAAAAGCATGTAAGAACAGATGGACAATGTAATCAGAGAGATAGAACTCCTAAGAAAGAATAACAACAACAACAACAAAGCTAGAGGTCAAAACACGTAAGTGAAATGAAAAATTCCTTTGATGAGCTCATTAATAGATTGGGCATGGCTAAGAAATGAATCTCTAAGCTGGAGGATTTCTCAATAGAATAACCAAAACTGTAAAAGAAAATAGAATATCCAAGGACTGTGGGACAATATCAAAAAGTGTAGTAGCTGCAATGAGACTATCAAAAAGAGAAGAAAGAAGAAGGAGAACAAAATATTTGAAACAATAACAGCTGAAAATTTCCCCCAAATTAATGTCAAACACCAAACCATAGATCCAAGAAGCTCAGAGAACACCAAACAGGAGAAATGACAAAAAATATACAAACACAAAAATAAAGCAAAACAAAACTCTAGACATAGTGTGTTCAAATTGTAGAAAATGAAAGGTAAAGAAAAAAATCCTGCAAGAAGCCTGAAGTAAACCTTAAATATGAAAGAACAAAGATACAAATAACTTCTCTTCAGAAATTATGCCAGAAAAAAGAAAGTGGACTGAAATATTTAAAGTGTTGAGGGAAAAAAACCTACTAATCTAAAATTCCATACATAGCACATCATCCATCGAAAATGAAGGAGAAATACTTAATCAGACAAACAAAATTTTGGAAGTTTGTTGCCAGTAAACCTGCCTTGCAAGACAAGTTTTAAAAAGTTCTTTAGATAAATATATATATATATATATATGTTTATAAAAAATAAAATTAAAAAAAAAAGTTCTTTAGAGAGAAAAAAAATGCTATGAGCAGAAAGTCAGGTACACATTAAGGGAGGAAAAAATCAAAGAAAGAGTAAGTGAAGGTAAAATAAAAACTTTTACTTTTCTTATTTTTTTAAAAGATTTTATTTATTTATTTGACAGAAAAAGAGAGCACAAGAATGAGGAATGGATCATGACCTGCGCTGAAGGCAAACACTTAACCAACTGAGATACCCAGGCACCCCTACTTTTCTTATTCTTAATTGAAGTAACAAATAACAGATTGTTCAAAATAATAACACTACCATTGTATTTGATCATGTATGCTTATGTGTATGTGACTACATATAATATAATAGTTATGTACAAGTGAAATGAATGACAAAGCTGAGAGGAAGAAACTAAGATTATTTTTTTATTATAAAGTACACTACCCACATAATAGTATAATATTGTTTGAGTTTGGAGGTTAAGTTAGATATAAATGGATAGTATAAACTATAAGGCAGTCACTAAAAAAAAGTAAAATAAAAAGTAAAACCAATATGCTAAGAAATGAGAGAAAATGGAATCACAAAATGATCAGTTGAAACCAGAGAAAATAGAAAAATGTAGAATATAATAATATGAAAAGACCAGGGGGCCCTGGGTGGCTCAGTCGATCTGCCTTCAGTTGAGGTCATGATCCCAGAGTCCTGGGATCAGACCCCATGTCTGGCTCCCTGCTTCTCCTTCTCCCTCTACTGCTCCCTTGCTTGTGCTATCTCTCTCTCTCTCTCTCTCTCTCTCTGTCTCTCTGTCAGATAAATAAATAAAATCTTAAAAAAAAAATAAGAGCAAATAGCAAAGGAAAAAATAGAAAACAGTAACAAATATGGTAGATATTATTCCAGCTGTATCAATAGTCACTTTGAACATTAATGGTCTAAATTCACCTTTTAAAAGATACAGATTCTCAGAATGTAAAAACAAGATCTAAATATATGTTGTCTACAATGAAAAGACATACAGATTAAAAGTAAATAGATGGATTTTGCCACAATAAAAAGAGAGGGGCATTGTTCACAGGGGAGAAAAGTAAATATAAGGAGAAAAAATATGTCATTCTATGACATATGAATGACATATGACATATGAATCAAAAGGAAACAGAAGTAACTAAATTAATTTCAGACATCAGATTTTAAATCAAGGAAAATTATCAGGGTATTAAAAAGGGGACACTATATAATGATAAAGGGATAGATTCTTAAAAAAACAAAAAATAAAACAGTCCTTAAGCATCCTTTACTCATATGCATCTAACAGAACATCCATCTGTGATAGCCAAAAACTGATAGAATTGCACAAAGAAACAGATGAGTGCACTGAGCTGGAGATTTCAACACTCATCTATCAGAAATGGAGAGCTCTAGAAGGCATAAAATCAGAAAAGAAATAGTTAAATTCAAAAACACCATCAACTGCCTGAATATAACTCATAGTATAGACTATTTCATCCAACAACGGCAGAATACACATTCTTCTCAAGCTCACATGGAACATTCACCAAGACAGAACACATTCTGAGCAAAAAATAAAATAAAATAAAATAAAAACCAACAACAACAACAAAAAACCCCATAACTCAGCAAATATAATAAAAGAGAAGTCAGCATCTGCTCTCAGAACACAATGGAACCAAACTAGAAATCAATAACAGAAGTATAAGAGGAAAATCCTAAAATATGTGGAGATTATACAGCACACTTCCAAATAATGTATGTATGTAAATGAAACCTCAAGAGAAATTTTAAAATATTATGAAGATTTTTCATACTGTTACTTATTTATTCAGTTCCCCAACATAAGACATCTTATTAATGTTTTTGCCCTTCTGTCATCTTAAAAGTATGTGAGTTAATTCACTGTTACTCTATACTCTTTTTCGTTACTGTTTTAATTTATCCTGAGTTTTTAAAATTATTTGATATGGCCCTTTCATTTCCAGGTTACCTTGCTTCTCCCTTTAGCTGCTTCTTTTCCAGATTGTTCTAAGAACTTAGGACATATGTTAAAGTTAGTGTCTCTAAACTTGTTTTAAGCACTTTTTTTTTTTTTTTTTTGAGTCAGTTCAGGTTACTGTGATAGAATACCACAGAATGAAGGACTTAAAAGCAGCAGAAATTTATTCTTCACTGGTCTGGACATTGGGAAGACCAAGATCAGAGTGCTAGCATGATGGTCTTCTGATGATGACCCTCTCTCTTCTAGACTGCAGACCTTTTTGTTGCATATTCATATGATAGAAAAAAAGAGTAAAGGAGCTCTCCAGGGTCCCTTTTATAAAGACATTAAGCACATTCATGAGTACTATACACTCTTGACCTTATTACCTCTCCAAAGCCCCACCACCTAACACCATCACATTAGGGGTTAGGATGACCACTTAAGAATTGGGGAGTGAGGGGAGCCTGGGTGGCTCAGTGGGTTAAGCCTCTGCCTTCAGCTCAGGTCATGATCCCAGGGTCCTGGGATTGAGCCCCACATTGGGCTCTCTGCTCAGCAGGGAGCCTGCTTCTTCCTCTCTCTCTGCCTGCTGCTCTGCCTACTTGTGATCTCTGTCTGTCAAATAAATAAATAAAATCTTAAAAAAAAAAAGAATTGGGAAGTGAGAAACATAAACATTCAGTCTATAACACCTAAATATTGACAAACCCAAATATTTCCCTCATTTTTAAATGCTATTTGACATTCCAAATACATTACTTAGAATAACTAAACACAAACAAACACAATTGCAAGAAGTCTAACTTTTAATATGATCTCTAGATACAGATATGCCCCTCCCTACTATGCCTTTTAAGAATCAAAATCAAAGCTACCTTGAGAGATAGGCATTCTGAGTTAAATATAACAAGGCAAATACAAAGGTAATGCATATAAGTGAAACAAGCACAGAAAAAATTCTAATAACCAGAAAATACAGGACTTGCTACAACCTATGTCAGCCCCTTCCAAATCCAGCTTTATCCAGCTTATGTAGAATATTGACTCTCGATAAACTAGGCCTGCAAGCACATTAGGAAACATCTACAAAAGTTAATGGAGTATCCAGCGGCACATGAGTGGCTCAGTCAGTTAAGGATCTGCCTTTAGCTCAGAGTCCTGGGATCAAGCCCCACATTGAGCCCCGCATTGAACACCCTGACATCGCCCACTTGGCAGGGAGTCTGCCTTTCCCTCTCCCTCACTCTGTGTGTTCTCTCTCTTTCTCAAATAAATAAATACTTACATACATTTAAAAAATAATGTTTATGGAGTATCTAAAGAATCTGCTTCATTTGTCCAGTTTCTCAGAGAAAAAAGCACCTGATATCCAGGAAGTTATATACCTATTGTATATTTGATTAAAAAATCTTCTGCACAACAAAGGAAACAGTCAACAAAACAAAGAGGCAATCCACGGAATGGGAGAAGATATTCGCAAATGACACTACAAAGGACTGATATCCAAGATCTATAAAGAACTTCTCAATCTCAACACCCAAAACAAAAACAAAAACAAAAACAAAAACCAGATAATCGTGTTCAAAAATGGGCAGAAGACATGAACAGACACTTCTCCAAAGAAGACATAAATATGGTTAACAGACACATGAAAAAAATATTCATCATCATTAGCCATCAGGAAATTCTAATCAAAACCACATTGAAATACCACCTAACACCAGTTAGAATGGCGAAAATTAACAAAACAGGAAACAACAAGTGTTGGAGAGGATGTGGAGAAAGGGGAACCCTCTTACACTATTGGTGGGAATGCAAGTTGGTGCACTTTGGAAAAGAGTGTGGAGATTCTTTAAGAAATTAAAAATAGAGCTACCCTATGACCCTGCAATTGCATTACTGGGTATTTACCCCAAAGATACAAATGTAGTGAAAAGAATGGCCATCTGTACCCCAATGTCCATAGCAGCAATAGCCACAGTCACCAAAATGTGGAAAGAACCAAGATGCCCTTCAATGGATGAATGGATAAAGAAGATATGGTCCATATATACAATGGAGTATTTATGCCTCCATCAGAAAGGATGAATACCCAACTTTTGTATCAACATGGATGGGACTGGAGGAAATTATGCTGAGTGAAATAAGTCAAGCAGAGAGAGTCAATGATATATGCTTTCACTTACTTGTGGAGCATAAGGAATAATATGGAGACCATTAGGAGAAGGAAAGGAAAGTGAGTTGGGGGAAATTGGAGGAGGAGACAAAGCATGAGAGACTGTGGACTCTGAGAAACAAACTGAGGGTTATGGAGGAGAGGGGGTAGGGTAATGGGTGAGCCTGGTGGTGGGCATTAAGGAGGGCACGTATTGCATAGAGCACTGGGTGTGGTGCATAAACAATGAATCTTGGAGTACTGAAAAAATAAAATAAAATAAAGATGTTAAAAAGTATATTCCTTTTGTAACATATAACTCGTTCTTTTATCTAAGAAGCCTGGTGTCTAGTTTTTCCCTTTTTGTTCCAGTCCCTAGTTTTCTTTCTTCAGTAGCAGTAGGAAGGGAAACTAATAGATTTGCCAACTTTACTTCCTATCTATTCTACAATAGGAAATTTTATTTTACAATAATGATATATACTAACCACACATCGTAACTGAAAAAAAAAAAAACTAGTTCAAAACAAAATTTAACACATATGGAGTTACCCCAAATCAGGCAATGAGCATGATGTTGGGAGTTGTGAGGAAAATGTGCTAACTATGTGCAAGGAGCCAATAGAAGACTTAGGGAGATAGATGGGAAGTCAAATAATTCCAATACAATGGGGATAATGCTATGACTGAAATATGCACACGATATTATAGCAAAATGCAAAAGCCACTGTCTTAGCCCAGCTTGCAGAAATTTAGGGAAGGTAATTTCTGAATTTCATCTTGAAGGCTGAGTAGGACTAAAGCAAATGAACAAAAGAACTGTTTTTTTTTTATTAAAAAACAATCTTTGAAGCATCATCCTATATATGTATACTTATATAGTTCAATGTTTCTCATATAGAAAATGTCATGGAGACAGGAAATGGAACTGGTAGGGCTGAATGAGTTGTTAGGGGTCAAATTGGAGAATTCTGTGTGTCACACCAACAGATGTAATTTCATTTTATAGATGAACAGAAGAGCAGACTCATTGTCATATGTTTAATTTAGTAATATTACTGTGCAGTAAGAAGTCAAGGAGGCCCGAGGCTAAAGCCAAAGAAACTAATCAACAGATTATTATTAAAAGTCCAGGCAAGAGATGGCAAATGTCTCAGTAGTAGAACCTGCAACAATGGAAGGAAGGTAGCTATCTAGGAAATATTTAATAGGTTAGATTTATATTGGGAGAGTGATTAGATGAGAATTTTGAGGCAAAAAAGGACTAGAAAATAACTCACAGTTTTTAGGAATGGATAAGTGAGAGGGTAAGGTCTCTAAAAACAATTTTGAATTATAATTATGAGATATTAAATTATTGACTGATTAAAATTTGGATTAGTGACTTTGGGACCCTCCAGAGAGGTTAGAGCTGAAAAAATTAACTTGTAGGTCATGAACATGGGAAATGTAGTTAGAACATTGAAAGGTTATTCTGGGATAGTTTAAGAATGTGACAAGAAATAAGCAACAGTAGAAATTCCGTATCTTTTTTTTTTTCTTTTTTGGTGCATGAAAAATCATCCTCAAACTTAACGGATTAAAACTAAAGTGATAAAACATTTTTCAAATATATGTGGGTTAAAGTATTCTCCTGGTATCTCTCCTGGGCTTGTTCATATGACTGCATTTAACTTGCAGATCTCCTAAAGACTGCTCCCAGGAGAGACACCCAGATCCACTGGGCTCTATTTCTATGCAATCTTTTATCATAAGCTGCTTCTCAACATTCCAAGGGAGCAAAGATTGACCCTACAAACCTCTTGAGGCCTAAGCCCCAGATATCAACAACGTCACTTCTACCACATTCTCGTGGTATAAGACAAACACAAGGCTAGTTCAGATTGGCTTGGGGAACCAGACTCAACCTCCTTTGAGAAACAGCTACAAAATATATGGACATATTTTTTAGTCTTCCACATCTGAGAAACACCAATATGTAAAGGTAAGACATAGAAAGAAAAGGCTGAAAAAAACAAGACCCAATCATCATAAGAGTTATGTCATGAAGCCAAAAGAGGAAAAAACATTGAAAAGACTGGTTTAACAGGGTCAAATTTCCCAGCGAATTAAAGGATTGCTTGACCTCATGAGTGGGTGTATCTATTAGGTTTAGGAAGTGGAGACCATTGATGGACAAAATGAGAAAAGCCTAGTGACAGGGTAAAGATAAAAGCCAGATTGAGATTTGATGGAAAGTAGATGGAAGTTTGAAATGGAAATAGTTATTTTAGGTTATTCTTTCTAGAATTTTAGGGGAGAAGGAAGTAGAGTGAGATTAAGAATTATGTAATGGTTTGTATTTTTTTAATGGGAGAGATATGAGTATATATGCAGGCTTGGGAAAAGGAGCTAATAGACAAAGATTGGAGAGACAGACATTGACAAGAAGATGGAGACAGATACAGGGAGCAGTGATGGTATTGGAGTTGGAGATGCAGAGAGAAATGAAGAGAAAAAGAGAGATGGAGAAAGAGAAGTAGATATACACAGAGATAGAGAAACAAACTCAGAGAGAAAGAGACATAGGAAGACAGAGAAACGGAAAGAGATATAGAGCCATAAAGAAACCAAGAAAACACACATGCAGAGCACTGCATATGCAAGCACAAAGCCATAGAGAGAGACACATATGGAAAAAGAGGCATACACACAGACTTCCATGCACCTAGAAAGTCAGAAGCAGATAAAGAGAAAGAGAAGCAAAGAGAAAGGAAACAGAAGCAAAGACAGAGACACATATTGACACAGAGAATAAGAATAAATGGTTTCAAGAAAAAGGTGGGGGAATCAGGCATGGACAGAACCAAGGATCTCATCTCTGAAAACAGAGAAGGATTAGAATGAGTATTGATACATGTAAGTTTACAAGGAGATGAAGGAAAGAAATAAAGGGAATTCAAGTGTGATATCTCAAAATCTTTGAAAAAGTGAGAAGATAAACCTTTCTGCTGGAAACAGAAATATTGGGATTCACATTAGAGCAGTGGTATCAGCCATGGTTGCATGTTAGAATCAACCTGGAAGATTTTTTTAAACTATAATTGTTTGAGCCAACCCTCAGATTCTTATTTAATTGCTCTGGTGTGAGCCTGAGTATGAGAATATGAATCTCTCTAGGTGACTCAAAAATATTATGGTCAGATTTAAGAACCATTTGTTAGAGCTTTCAGGAGAGCAATGATGTTGTAGAATCATCCCTGCAATATTCCTGCGAGTAAGGTTCCAGGGATAAGACCATGAACAAGTGAAAGGATTGATGGGTGTATTCACAGCCCTGTGGAAATTGACCCCTCCAATAGATAATCAAAGCATTCCACAGGGTCATTCAGGTTTCTTTGTTGGTACTCAGCTGCTCAGCCAGAGAGGAGAAGATTTTCCAAGAACAGTGAGGTCATGTCTGAAATAGAGGAGCTCCAGGTCCATAGTGTGGAACAAGTGGATAAGATGAAATGGAGGAAAGGGTCAGTTGAAAAAGAAGACTATGGAACCACATTTACAGTGCCATGGAGGCCACTGCCATTGAAGATAAAGTTACTTGGGATGGATTTTTTTTTTTTTTTAAGTAGTCTCCATGCCCAGCATGGAGCCCAATGCTGGGTTTGAACTCAGGACACTGAGATCAAGACCTGAGTGAGCCAAAATCAAGAGTCAGATGTTTAACCTACTGAGCCACCTAAGTGCCCTGGCATGCTTTCTACAGATTTTTTTTTTTTTTTTCATGAGGGAGATCAAATAATGGTTTGGAAACCAAAAGAGGAAACAGAAAGAATGTAAATGGGTAAAGTCACTTGCTTAAGGTCATAAAAATAGATGTACAGCACCTAGTTAGTGCCTGGTTCAGACTAAGCTCTGAATAACTATTAACTATTATTACTAGTGCTGTTGTCATTAAGAAGCAGAGTGAACATGAAGTCTATCCCACTGAAAAGTACATGTTTTTTCAAATATACCAAGAAGTTTCATTTCCTACCTTTTAATTTTTTTCCCAATTCCTACCAGTTCCTGTACATAATAAAATTCTGCTCTAAACTCAGCAAGTTGGCTGGACCTGCTAACCTAAGAAACCTTCCCTGTGTCATTCTTATACTCATAAACAAACTTCTCAGATTAATGGAGGTTGGTAAAGGCCCAGCTCTCCCTATGGAGTCTTTTCTCTCTATATTTTTACTAACTTCCACTGTTAAAGCCACAATGACCTCAAAGGGGCAGAGCTTTCAACATTTTTACTTGGGTGAATGCAAGCAGGCTAGGACTGTGGAATATCTTTTAACTCAACACCAAAGAATAGCACCCATAATTAGAGATTTACAAGACTGATGTGCCCTAGGGTCTTAGGGAGGTTTGAATTCTGACATTTAGTGTGGATATCCAAGCTCATTTCCAATAAACTCCTCAGGTGAATCAATCCCTACTGGATCAACCTGACTGTGGTCTGAAGATCAACTCAGAAAAAGATTGCATTAACTTCATGTTTTGCAAACTTGCTAAAAATAGGAACTATGTGGAGGTGGGGTGTGTGCCTGGGTGGCTCAGCTATTAAGCATCTGCCTTAGGCTGAGGTCATGATCCCAGTGTCCTGGGATAAAGCCGAGCATCACAGTGACTCTCTGCTCAGCAGGAAGCATGCTTCCCCCTCTCCTGCTCCCTCTGCTTGTGTTTCTTCTCTGTCAAATAAATAAATAAAATCTTTACAAAAAGAAGAAGGAGGTGGAGGAGGAAGAGGAGAAGAACCACCACCTGGGATATTTAATACAAATTAAAAAATAAAATCCTGAGCCATTTCCTTAAAAAATATTATTAAGTACATAAGGGAAGTAGGAATCCATATTTATAAGAAGAACCTCTAGGTGATTCTTATGATAAATTTGGTAAATTCTACATTAACCTCCTTGACTCAGGAGATTCTCACCTAGTTAGCCAGGAAGTATTGCAGGTCTCCTAGAACTTTACTGTTCTAAGTGAGGCAGAGGATCCATCACGCTTGCATCACATAGAAGGGTTTTAGAAATTCAGAATCTTGAACTCAACTCCTCACTATTAATTTGCATTTTACTAATATCACAGAGTGATTAAACGGTACATTAAAGTCTCAGGCTAGAGAGCCTCCTGCCCAGCTATAGACACACTCCCTGCTCTCGTCATCCAACTTGAGTTTGGGAGAGGCCATCTTTTCTCTTCCACTAGGGAGCTCTTCCTGATTCCTGTTAGCCCCTTTTCTACAAGGATGGACAAAACAAGCTTCCCATATAATGTATTGCTTTAACTTCCATAAGCCTTTTCAACCCCAACCCCCTAACCAACAAAAGCTGAGAATCATGATCTACCCACTATCTTGGATAATAGCTCTCTTGGATCAACAATACCTCTGAATAGAGTACAGTTACGGCCAATGAGAAGCTATGGAGAGGTTTAGCCAACCCAATGTTAGAAACAATCTGACGAAGAATCAGAGCTAGGTGTGGATAAAAAGGCAGATATCATAGAGTAACTGAGTTGAGCTACACAGGAAGCTTCAAAGAAAATGTTGGAAGACTATCTGACAGCAAGCTGAAGGAACTCTAGAACATAATGAGGGTTATAATTTCTCACTTTTAATACCCCTTCCAGTTATGATTTTCTATGCTTATAAATATTAATATGTAATACATTTCTTTCATATCTTAGAAAACAGAATTATCCTTTATATTAACATTTCGAAAGCATGTTCTACATTTATGTTTATGTAATGTTACACTTTAAAAGTATGCAATAATTAAATAAGTTTGAGCATCAGTCATTGAACCTACATCTTTTTGTTATTATAATAATTCTCAGAGCCTTTAATATGTTAATGTTCCTTATGACCTTCAAAGATGAGGACAAGGATTTCAGTGTTTTTCAACATTATTTGACCATAGATTATTTTCTTACAGAACTTCTCATAGCAGTTATGTTCTTTGAAACACAATTTGGAAAATGAAAATACATAAAGTAAGTCCTCACATGCATGAAATCCAATAAAAATTGTGTTTAGTATTTTCCTACCTAGCATAACATCTATATGCTAGGCCACCTTACATGGGAGAATGATGCTGCAAATAAACATTCATCATCACAATCATGTAGTTGGTGACATTTTAACTTCCACGTCTTTCAAAATTTAAAGTACTCCAGTTCTATTAATAATTTATTTTTTTCTTCACTCAAGTTTCACTGCATTTAACATGCATAGAACACTGAAAAGCAATAAAATATTAGAAATTTCTCATTTTCTTTAAAAAGTACAATTATTTAGGATATATAAACGTGTTTTCAATTGTTGCCATAGTGCCAGATGGTATTATCTGATTTTATTTTAATTTCGAAAGTCTGCATTTTTACTGATGAATATTAAAACAATCAGAAAAACTACAAAAGATGTATCTCAAGTTTAGAATTTCTTCCTAAAGATAGATAATTGGACTGATACCTGTATATTTGAAAAATCTGACCCCTTTCCCAATTCTGCCATTTGTATGATAATCAATATGAGCTTGTCGGTTGCCAAAAACTTCAGTCATCCCAATGAACTTCATATTTGATGACAGCAGGTAAGCTATACAATGTGTATATACATTCAGGCAAATACACAGTCACACAAACAGTACAACCTGATGTGGTATTGCCCATCTAATCCTGCGGGCTGTCCTAATGATAGATGTTGATATTCACACAACTGCTTTAGCAGCAGCCACTGGAATCAATTATTGAGATGTCTAAAATGGTCACATTGGATCCACTATGTTCTGGCCATTTCAAGTTTATAGCTTAGACTTTGCAAAGTCACTTTAAATGGATTTTAAATAGGAGCATTTCTTAAATCAGCCTTCATGACAACTAGTTCCATGCTCCCTACAGATGCAATAAAAATATTGTTATTTCTCCTTCTTTACCTGAAGAATGAAATAACTCATGCTATATAAACATTCTGATATTGCCATGATTTATCATCTGAAAAAAGGAGATTCCAATATTACTTTGAAAGAGATGGGAACTGTCAATGTAAACAGTCAAAGAGAATTCTCATTGTGCTGAATCAGATGCCTCTGAGCCCTTTTGGTGTTATTCAACACACATTTTACAGTGTAAATATACACTTAAAATGTCTGTAATGTAAAATTAAAATACATGATTTTAAATGACTAAGGCATTTTATTTTTAAAATCTATTTCTAAATTGAAAAGTCTATTAGAGAAAATTTTAATTATTTAAAAATGAATTAGCTGAAGTAAATTCTATAGTAAAACAATAACTTAGTAATTTATTTTGATAAGATTAGAATACTTGACAACTCTAGTGCCCAGGTGCCTGGGAAATAGAATTACAATTCAAAAAACAAGAAGTATATGAAAGCTAGAGTTATACCTAAAAATATATTCTATTTATGAGACCAAGGATTGACATATTGAGTCATAGTGTCTGTACATGAGCAATGCATGTCAAAATAATTTTACCTTCTATTATTCATGTCTGTGGCAAGGATCTAATCATTTTAGCTACCCAAAGATAAAATTAAGCCCACACAACATCAATATTACACTGTCTGTCTTCTATACCTTTTTCTTTCTCATATCTAGTGTCCCAAAGTGCATTAATATCCATTTAAGGTGGGATTATTACTCCATGCTTGGTCGTGTAGCCTCAAATCCAAAATCCAATCTTGCGTTTCTAAGTAGAGATGCTGATTATCAATATTGTCTAATGTGAAGGACTGAATATTTATGTCCTCACAAAATTCGTATGTTGAAGTCCCAACACCTGGGGCAACAGTATTTGGAGATGGGGGTCATCAGGATGGAAGTAGATTCAGATGAGATTCATGAGGGTAGGGCCCTCATGGTAGGATTAGTATCTTTATAAGAGACACTGAAGAGTTTAATTTCTTTCTCTCTCCCAGTTTCTCTCTCCCATTCTCTTTCTCTCTCACTAACACTACCCCCAACCCCAAGCACTCTCACCCACAATGAAATCAGGGAACACTTTGATCTTGAACTTCCCAGACTCCAAAACTGTGAGGAATATATTTCTATTGTTTAAGCCACGCAGTCTGTGGTATTTGTTAAGGCAGCCCAAGCTAAGACAGATAGTAACAAGAAAGAAGAAGATGAGGTCTGAGCCAAGTTTTAAATTTAACTTGTTGACATATGTTTCTGCCATTAACAGATTACTTTATACTGCTAAACCCAAGCTTTATTTATAATAGGGGCGCCTGGGTGGTTCAGTAGTTAACCGTCTGCCTTTGGCTCAGGTCATGATCCCAGGGTCCCGGGATCAAGCCTCGCATTGGGCTCTGGTTTCAGTGGGAAGCCTTCTTCTCCCTTTCTTACTCCGCCTGTTTGTGTTTCCTCTCTCGCTGTCTCTCTTTCTCAAATAAATAAAAGGAAAACCTTTAAAAAAATAAATAAATAAAATAAAATAATAACAATAAATACCTAGGTAGGAGACAGTTGTGAGAACCAAGGTAGGTTATGTATATAAACCACCTTATCATATGAAATGCTCAAATTGTGGTTCTTATGATGATTTTATTACATTTTTTCTTTATACAATATTTTTTACCTATTATTTATAATTTCATGTGTTTTATTTTTAAAGAGTCTAATCTGCGTTAGTTGGATTTTTAAAAAATCAATATGAAATTTTCTGCCTTCTAACATAAGAAATTTATCATTTAAACTTACATAATTTATCTGATTGGCTTAACTCCTGCCACTTTGTTTTATTATTTATAAATCATAAATTTGCTTTTGTTATCTACGTTTCACAAAACAGACTTTGCTTTATTTGCCTATTCACAAATGTTTGCTTTTATTTTAAATCACTTTCATTATGATCAGGGGTTCAAAAACATTCCATGAGTAGCAGGTTCACACCATAATTACAAAATATCACCAAACAAAATACTAGAGCATATTACAACTATACTGCACTCCAGGGAAGGAAAATTCTATTTTAGGAAATCAATCAGGTATCAGATATCACTACTTTATAGTTTTAAGGAAGAAAAAAATATAGACATCTTGATGACACATTAAACTTTAGACAAACATTTAACAACTAAGCTTGGTAGGAGAAAACATAATGAATTTTAAGAAAGAAGGAAAGATTTTACCTTGATTAAGGCTTCCTCATACACAACTACGACAAATAATATAGTTAATATGAAGCAGTCACTTAAAAATCAAGGCAAAGATAAAGGTAGCCATTTGTGCATATTGCTTAAAGGTCAACCCAATGTAATAAGGTAAGAAAAGGACACATGTAAAACAAAAAGATGCAGGTGCCTGTCTCAGTCTATAAAGCAGGCTACTCTTGATTTCACAGTGGTGATGAGTTCAAGCCACATACTAGGGTAGAGCTTACAGAAGGAAGGAAGGAATGAAGGAAGGAAGGAAGGAAGGAAGGAAGGAAGGAAGGAAGGAAGGAAGGAAGACGGACGGAAGAAACAGATGTATGAACAAAGAAAAAGAAGAAAATATGCCACCATGACATGCAAATGATATATCTGTGCATCTAGAAAATTAAAAACAACTAATTGGAAATTATGAGAAGTAATAAGAGAGCTAAAATGACTGTTTATAAGATCAACAGCAAAAACAAGTCATTTTCTTTTATCAGTAAAAGAGATATATAATTATAAAATGTGAAGGGTAAAGGTCAAATTTATAAGAGAGGAGAGTGAAAAACTTTAATATTCCTTACTTATATAAAAATTATTAAAAATTAGACTAAAGAATACATAAATAAATGGATATACTGTTCTCCTGTTTCAGAAGACTCAACTTTATCAAATCATAAAGAAATATCAACACCAAATCATATAGAAATGTCAATTAAAAGTTTTCATGTGCATACGTTTGCTCCCACTCACCACTTAAGACTCAACAAAACAAAATGTGCATGCTTACATACCAGGACATTTGGGCATCACTTGTATTATTAAAAAAAAAAAATGTTTTTTAATTCTGGAAATGACCTAATGGCATCCACAGGGGAATGATAAAGGGGGATTTTCACTCTTCAAGTCATCTATTAATATATTATCAACATGCATGTAGTAAAGGATTACCTCACTTAATCTAGATTGCATACATCATAGGGACAGGTTTAGCACCTATCTCTGGCTCATGGGAGGTAACCTCTAAATCCCTGGAATGTCCTGCCTGATAAGAGAGTCTTTGTTTTCCTGAAGGCTCTGGGCCAGGTTAACCTCATAATATATTGTGAAAGCCTTGAGCCACATGTTGTCACCTTGACCTCCGGAGGGATAGAGCTTCCCCAGTTGGGAATACATTGTACATGTGGTCACACATCATTGCTGGTAGAAGTAGCGCTATCTGTACAATTCCACTGGGAGAGAAAACCCATAATTTACACCTTTTTCCTATTCTGACTTCAGTCTGCACCCTTGCTCCGTAAAGACTCAACCATGACTATAATCGTTTCACTGAGTTCCCACTAGTGAATCCGAATTCCCAGTAGAGCCCCACTTGTCAATCACTGAACCTAGGATGGTCTTGAGGTCTTCTACAACTGCAGTGTGTTCTTTACATTGAGCTTGTATTCAAGCGTAACTTTTAAAATGTGTTAAACAAAGTCACACACACGTGAGTACCGACCTTCAGAGGATTTCAACAAAAAGATGAGCCTCTTGTCAAAATTATTACTTTAAATGTTGTTTTTCAACTATTTTTTTTAACATGTGAGTAATTTGTAGCTATATCGGGCATCTTGTCTGCAAAGGCATGCGTTTCTCTAATTTCATAGCCATGCGTTTCTCTAATTTCATAGCCACCACCAAACTATGAAAAAAATTTCATAGTTTGCTCCATAGTGAGAGCAAACGTTTCTCTAATGGACATAGCCACCACCATTGGTGCTATGTCACCGCTCTTGAAGCAGCACAGAAGAGAGACAGAGGTCAGGAAGCCAGGTTCCTAAGTGGGATCCCACCTCTTCAGCAACATGAACTCAGCATGTTATATAAACTCACTCTACCTTGCTTATTTTATTTACAAAATGAAGATGATTCTGTTTTTGAGGGTTCGATTAATGAATATGAGATAAATAAGAACAATGCCTTTAACATACACTCAGTAAATATTCATTTTTATTATTTTTATTTTTAATATTTTTTTAAATTTTACCTTTAAATAACCTTGATTGGTTTCAGCATTTCTTTTCATTCAAAAATGGATGTTGAATAACCATCTTTTCTAAGTTATTGCATATATTAATATCTATTTCTCCTTTAGGCTAATTAGGGGTGAAATTGGCTATGTATAACATTTTTGTTTGACAATATTTTCTATTTTTCTATTTTTGGTTGAAACATATAGTATTTCTTCATGGCTTCAGGAATTTAGTAAAGCATGATGGAAGCTTAAAATGAGTTTAATTTGTATTTCTTTTTAGTTAATAGATTTTGGATGCTTATAGGGTCTACAATTTGTTTATATTTTTCATTTTTTTATAAAAATAATTGTCCATTATTCTTGCTTTGGATTTTTCTTAATTAATCTCTAATTCGAATTTCCATGTCACTACCATTCATTAAGTTTATTTCTATCTGCTTTCCCTCTAAATCAGGAAAATGTTCTCAAGTTTGTCACCTCATTAGCAATCTCTTTTCCACAGGATCAATAATACCCAATAAATAAATAATGTTGATTTTTATTATTCTATTAATGTTTCTTTCACTTTTCTTTTAATTTATTTCACCTCTTTTCGTCTTCACCACTGACTTTGAAATCCATCCTTGACAATATTTTTCTTAGTTATATTTTCCATATAGCTTCTAATTTTTGCTTTTGTTTCCCAGAAACGACATCTTCCTAACCCATATAAACACAAAACATCTTCTTAAAAAAATCAAGTCTCTAAGATCTAATCTATTTTATGAAGTTTGCTCTCTCTTTAAATCTTCACAATAAGCTTTCAATTTCAATTTATAACTTCTGATAATAAGCCACATTATTTTATTTTTTCCTCTTCAAATTAGAAGAGATTTATACAGATAAAGTGTTTGCTAATAAACAGTAATATGAATTTCTATTTATCTCACCCTCCATCCACTTAGATGTGACTAAAAATATACTTGTGAGGTCTGCACACAGAGGATAGGTTGCTTAATATGACCTTTTGTACAGTTCTGCTAAATGAAAATAGAGTGTCCAGGGATGCCTGGGTGCCTCAGTCAGTTAAGCATCTGCCTCTGGCTCAGGTCATGATCCCAGGGTCCTGAGATTGAGCCCCATGTCAGTCTCCCTGCTTAGCAGGGTGTCTGCTTCTCCCTCTCCCTCTGCCTGCCACTCACACTGCTTGTGCTCTCTCTCAATCTCTCAATCTCAATCAAATAAATATATTAAATCTAAAACAAGAAAAAGAAAAAAGAAAGTCAAGTGTCCAACTGCTCTGTGACTGAATCTCTCTTACAGTCAATGAACGGACAACACAAAATAGTAACTATGCATTTTTACCAGGAATTTTCCTTTACCCTCCATGACACACCCAGCCATCCAAAACCTGCACATGGGGAATTCTGTTATTTGAAGTAGGATATAGTGGTTCACTGTCAAGAACCTTTAGGTTCCTTTTCTTTTCCTTTCTTTCCTTTTCTTTCCTTTTTCCTTTCCTTTCCTTTCTTTTCCTTTTTCCTTTTCTTTTCTTTTCTTCCCTCACCCCCCTAGTTATCCACATGAATCACAAAATGAAATGCCAATGTAATTTAGGTTAGGGAAAAATTACTTTGGGTTCCTATTCAAACAATACCAACACAATGCATGTTTGTCTTCTTAGACATGACTTGCTGGCAGAATCTTTGAAACAGGGCCAATGCAGCAAAGAGCAGACATTACTTAACTATTTATTTTCAGGGGAAGTACATTTAGATTTGCTGCATGTCAAATGGCAAAACACACATGCATCATCAGTATCAGAAGTCATTTCAGCACCAGAAGTTCTGTAGTCAGTAGGAAAAAAATCTCTGACTTTGCCAATGTGGACCCTCAAAAAACTTCACGGGTAGTAACGTTAGAAGTTTCTATCTTCTTGCTAGCCTCGTCGGTATGTGAGGTGATAGTTGGTTCAGGCTAACAAAGAAATTTCTAAGGAGATTCATTTTATCCGAAGTCTCCCTTAAACTGTTTCTATCACAATAAAAAATGTATTTATACATAATAAATGAGGTAAACAATGTACTATCATTTAAACCTGAAATATATAAACATAATTAAGCCTTAAAGTAATAGGGAAAGAGCCAAGGAAGTCACCATTCCTTTTCAGGCTGTAATTGAATCAAACACACTTAATGATAACAAAATTATACAGGATTCTACATTTACAACCTCTTAACCTCTTGCACTGCCAAGGAATGCTCAAAAGAAGAGAAGGGGCAGAAAAAGGTTGAACTAATTAGAGGACATGCTAATTACTATGTGGGTGTTCCCGCACAACTAGCTCACTAATCAATAGCAGAGTCCAAGTGAATGCCTGAGATTTTATGTTATCTTAAAAATCTTGGTGAGTTTTCAAAGACACATTTAGCATCCTTGCTGATTGCCTATGACCTTGTTAATTTGTAACAAAGTGTCTCTCATACATTTATTTAAGTTTTCACCATTAAAAAGTGGGTACCTGGGGCGCCTGGGTTGTTCAGTGGGTTAAAGCCTCTGCCTTCGGCTCAGGTGATGGTCTCAGGGTCCTGGGATCGAGCCCCGCATCGGGCTTTCTGTGCAGTGGGGAGCCTGCTACCTCCTCTCTCTCTGCCTGACTCTTTGCCTACTTATGATCTCTGTCTGTCAAATAAATAATAAAATCTTAAAAAAAAAAAAGTGGGTACCCAAAGATCTGGGACTTTGTAACACGCAAGTTTTTACCTGCTGGCTTTGTTTTTGTTTTTGTTTTTTAATCTTTTGAAAGATTTATTTATTTATTTGAGAGAGAAGGAGGAAGAGAGAGAGAGAGACAACGGTGGGGGTGGGGGGGAAAGAAACTCAAGCAGACTCTGAGATGAGTGAGGAACCCAGGAGGGGCGAGGCTCAATTTCCAACCCTGAGGTCAGACCTGAGCTGAAATTGTGAGTCGGATGCTTAACCGCCTAACCAGCTGTGCACTCCAGGCACCCTTGGCCTTGGCATTTCATATGGCTCCTGAACTATCCTCAGAACTGACACAGCAGCATTTGGTTTTGTGTTTGTCTTCCTGGGGAGCATGTGGTATTGACCCTAATCTCCTGTTTGTACTGACCGGTAACTGCTATACATCTACATTTCTTTTTAGATAAACCTAAATAAACCAATCAGCTTGAAGTGTTCTGGTGCAAAACTGATACTTTTCCTCGGCTGAGAACTCAGAGTACTTTGAATTGACCGGACAGCTAACATCATAATGTTTACAGACCAATATACGTCTTCTCCAGTTTGACTTGGAGCTCAGTGTTCTGGAAGACCCTTCGTGAAATCCCCTTGTATGGGACTAAAAGAGACAGGACAGGCCCTCTTTCCCAAATCTCATCATACAATTAATTTGCCCTCCATCTTCGAAAGAAGCGAATTACAATGTGAAACAGTACAGTAAATCAGAGTAGACTCGAGCCAGGCATATTCAGTCAGACTGCTACCTCACTTACTTATTAAGGAATGAGAATGTATAAAGTGCTATAATTGGAGCAATAATAGAAAAGACTTCATAGGATAACTGTGAGATTCGTATCACTTAAAAAATTATACCTGAGAAAGCTTTTTGGCAAAATTGTTTCCTTTACAAACTCTGGCTGCTTGCTGTTTTCATTTAAGTGATATGAACAAAAAAGGATATGATCTCTGGGCTACCTCAAAATATTTCTGCACATTAATCTGCATACAAAGATTAATATTTCATAAAATAAAATCAATAAAAGGAGTCAGAATATTTGCCCCTTTAAAGGTAAGCGCTCAGTGGTAAGCAGAAATCAATGTTTATTTTCACTCTCCTGTAAATAAAAATAAAATAATAATAATAATAATTAATGTGGACAATAATGAGTAGCCATTTGTTTATTCATTCATAAGTATTTACTGAGTACTTACTATGTGTGAGGCATTATTGGCACAAGAAATATAAGGGTAAACAAAGTAAACAAATTATCCCTGGCCTGTGGAACTTATATTCTAGTGGCAGTAACAATTAATACAATATTAAATTGATAATCTATACATGTATAAGTAAACATATCTACACACAAAGTAGAAGGTAGTAAATGGTAGAGATAAAAAAATTGAAAAGTTAAAATATAGAGGAGGGTCAGGAGGTAAAGGGGTGTAGGAGGGTTGGGGATTACATTACAATTTAAATCAAACAGCCAAGGCAGTCCTCATTGAGAATGTGAAATTTGAGAAAAGACCTAAAAAAATTGTTTTAATATCATGTTAGATCATGAATGAAGAGACCATTGGGTTGGGAAGACTAGGAATATTCCATGGTTCTGAAATATTACCTAATTACTTAAGGAAGTCAAGTCTAGCGAAGTAAATAAACCCTGATTTTGATAAGGCCTAAACCATATGTAAAATATGTAAAAATAAACTCTGGTAATATAGCTTCAGGAAAAGGCTATTGCTTCACCCATCCTGGGTACCAGACCCTTGACATTGTCATTATACAATCCTTTCAAAACCTGGTTTCTATCATCCATCTATCTAGCCATCATTCTATCCACAGAGAATATCTTATTTTAGACCATATAGGTTGTCAAAAAGGTTAATTGAAATAGGAACAACACAGGTTTTTCCAAAGTTAATTTAGGACTATGTGTATATTTAACCAATGATGAAGGAGCTATTGTTGAAGCTAGAATATCAAAGCTAGATTTGTGAGGAAGTAGATCCTCATCACAGCTCTGTCCCTTCTTCTGGGTTGCTTTTATTAATTCTTGTCTCATGATAAGGTGGGTCTCCTAAGTGTTTATCAAAGGCTTTTATTCTCACTCATCAATCAAGTGCTTGAAGACATTTTTTTTATGAGTGAGTTCTATCATTCGATTGCTATACAACTTGTTCCCCACACTGCAGTCTATAAGCTAGGGGTCTGCTTCCTTACTCATCCATGAATGGATATGTTCTGCTTCAGCCATTCCTGTGAATTAGAAATGCTGAATTCTGACTCCTTAGTAGAGCCAGGAGAGCATGACCATTTTGTACTAAAGTCAGATAGAATTTTGACAACTGCATCCAACATATGACCAGCTGTGTAAACTTGGGCATATCTTCTAACTTGTCCAACCCAAGTTTCTTTTGCTTTAAAATTGGAAATAAGGATATTTACCCCAAAGGATCATAAATTTAATTAAATAAAATAAAGCACATAAAGTTTAGTGCAGTGCCTAATACATTATTAAAGACCTATAAGGGTAGCTTTAAAATTTTTTGCTAAATTCTCTTGCAGGCATCCTCAAATAAAACCCACATGGGAGAAATTAGATCTAGAGATCTCTCATATTCATGCTACCCCCCTGGGGTGGTATAGTCTCAGTTGTAAACATCTCTCTTGGGGGGGGCGGGGGGGGGGGGGCTCGCAAAATTCCTTGGCAGCCCTAGTATTTAGTCATTTCCAAGAGACAAAAGCACTGGATAAACCTAGTCAAAATGACTACACAGAACCAAACCAAGACTTGTCATTTCAATCTCAGTAGTATATGGAAATGAAAGGAATTGGGCACAATCAGAAATCCTTTGCTATTTCAAAAGGACATCCTACTGTCACAATCAAAGAAAATGTTAGGTAAGCAAAACGACCTCAAATATATGAATAAATATTACATAGATTATAATTAGGAGCCACAAAAAGTAGGACAAGAATAGTGCTAGTTTGTAACATCAGAGGAGGTCATCGAAGGAGACATGACCCTCATGATGAAAATCTTTCAGTAGCTATCTGGCTCATTGTCTGCAGTTGCTCAGGCCAAGCCACCATTCCAGCAAAGGAACATGCCCGCATCTCTCCATTTCTCACTCTGGGTTTTGATGAGTCCATGATTGTACTTGGAGTCACCATTCAGAAGCAACATGAGAAGACATTAAAATTTCTCCTGGAAAGAGATGATTTTTCTGCCTTTACAGCCAAAATAACTATATCCAAAAATAACTGAAGACTTTTAGAAGAATTATATGTTCAACTTACATTTTGCATTAAAATTATAAGTTCATATTACTATTTACTGGTAAATAAAAATTCATCAAGATGTAAATTTGGTAGCCTAACTTGTTCTTTGGAATAATTTTTTTCCTAGATGTTCACACATGACAATTCCTATAATAAAGTGAAAAATTAACACAGTTTGACTTACAAAGAGCAGTATACTTCCCCCCCCCCTTTTAAAAGTATCACTAGCTTCTCTCTTCTTAGGAAGTGTCCCTTATGAGTAGTAATGAACCAGGGCCACCTCCGAGTTATTAAGTCTAATTGTCTGCTTTGTGGAGCATTTGACCTGTTGTTTCTTTTTTTCCTTCCTCAGGATCTCTTCCACTTTGACAATTTCACCGCTCATCCAAAACTACCCCAGTGGGTGAGCAGAGAAATAAAAAGAGATAAAATATCCATCAGTTAATTGGCTCCTTTTAACAGCACAGAAACAGTGTGATGGAGCTTGAGTAGAGATGTTAAAATGAGGTTTGAAAAGCATTTGTGATTGACATAACACTTTCTATATTCAACTGCATTACAATACGTGATCGAGCTTTGATTGTATTGAATTATAATTAGGTTCCGCTTTCTATAAGGATTTTACTTACCACAGATCATTCAAGAATGTTTTAAGACTCTGACACTCTCCAAATATTTACATATTACCATTATCTTTTTGGCATTCAAAAGTTGTCCTCAAATGATGCCTATTCAAATTTACTAATAATCAAACCAAAGAAGAAATGAATTCTCTGTGGACTAATGCATGTCTTCTGCTTCCACTGAAAACAGCTAACAGCTTATTCTGTTCCATTCCTCCTTCTTTTGGAACAACCTGAGATGTTCCCCAAGGAATGTTTTTCTCTTCCTCAAACTGGTACACTTCTCTTAAAAAAATTCACTAATCTTGAACTTATATTTGCTTTTGGATAAGTCCATGCCTATTCCACTTCATAACACCTATAAGCTGCCATTAAGAATGGTCTTAAGTACAGACATTAGTAGTCAGCTGCCACAGCCTTCTGAGTTGTTCCATCAAAATATGCATATTCAATTATTTTAATTTTTCTTTTTAAGTCAATCCCTCCAGCTACCTCTCTTGTATTGCTCTTTTCTGATTTCTATCCTATTTTCATTTTATTTTCTTTCAGGAACAAGAAGTCAATGAAATACTGTAAGCATCTCCCTGGAACTGTGCAAAAAGATTCAGCAACCCTTTGGTTCTTTCCTGAAGTGAAGGCTCTCCACCATTTCCTATCAGGATCTTTAATAATGTACCAAAAATTCAATAGAAACTCATTCTGGATGAGAAAACAAAGACAGAAACAAAAGGCAATTCATTTTGCAACAGTCATTGAAAACTCATTTCCCCCGGACCAAAGGATTGCGAATGTGGACAATCATCTACTCTATTGGGAAATATCACAGAAAGAAAAACATTAAGAAATGTTATCAAGCCTTTGTCTAAAACTACTGAAACCATCAAATTTGTTCTTAAAATAAAAGATGGTCTCTTCTCCTTGATTCATCTCTACCTACAGAGTAAATATGGAATAAATTTTTATGGTTCAAATATTGACTAAAAGGACATTTTATGCGATACAACTGTGCTTGGGCTTGGCTAGTTCTTTTAAAAATAATTCCTTTTATTGAAGTCAGAGTCATGGGTATAATACCTTTCCCCATGCCCTATCTCCCAAACTAACATCACACACACACACACACCCTTGGATACTTACCTCTAATGCAAACTACTCTGAGGAACCTCTTCACAATAGAGACTTTGTGTTCATCATCATACCCCTTACAAATTCTTTCTATCCCTTCCAAATCCAAACAGGCATTTCACATGTTTTGCTATATTGATTAATTACTGAGCAAAAATAAATCAGATGAGACAATATAGATGGCCAAGGCTAAAACCAATGCAAGAAAAGCAAATCATGAAATATTTTTTAAAAGTCAACACATATTCCCAAATCCTAAATCTAGAAAAACATTTCTCATTGTTTTTTTCTTTTATTCTGAAAGACATTAAACCCAATGTATTGCATACAATTATAGTCTTCTGTCTTTAAAGTTCACTGCTTTCATTTAAACTCTGAAACACAGACATCTTAGTTATTCAAAATAATATAAAAAAGAAAGCTTGTTCTAGAAAATGTAATCGTTCTCCTCACTAAGTAGCACCTAGGCCTTCTCATTTATTCTGAACAGTCTGATAAACCTCACACATGTGGACAAAATATATTTTGTCCAGAATAAAAATATATTATCAAAATTTGCTAGAGACTTAATTTTTTAAAAAATCATTAAATATATGCTCTGTTGGAGATGACTACATGATCCATTTGAACAGTGATATCTCTAAAATAATATATAATAATTTTTCAATAAAATTAATTTCTCTTGTGAAGCCCTTATTCATACAGAAGTTCACAATCTTTGTGTGAATTTCAGTTAATTCATTCCTCTCTGTGATTATTCTCCCTTACCAAACGTAAAAAGGCTAAATTAATTGTTCTGTCAAAGCTCATGTGACTACATATCTTGGATTCATTTATTGATTACATGTCCTTTAGAAATTTTGGGTACTGTGTTCCAAACTATACCAATTGAGGGGTATTTTTATATGATTTTCTAATGATCTCCTATGGATCCTAAATATTTTCTCTTGTAATTAGATAAAGTCTATTCTTTAACCTGCATGCTCTTTGATGGTATACTTAGATATACCATCTCACCTCCCATTCTTGGCAACTGTTTCATCCTTCTCTGATACTTAAAGCAACTTTGGCCCTTTGTTTCAGGTGTAATTTACAGGAGGCATTTCACACTTACTAGAACCCTCTATCTTTTAAATGTTCAAATAACATAGATTTAATTTTATGCCTCAATTTTTGTCCCCAGAAGACACTTCTGCTTATAGCAAAGATTAACTAGTTGTTCTTTTTCCAATGCTAGACTCTTAACTTGGTGATTCAAAACTGAAACAGCAGCAGAAAACTCTTGGTTTCTTTGACTCTTGATTCCTAAGCTAAAAAGAGCTTGATGTAGCCGGACCAAATGGGAGACCAGGAAGCTGTGCCTGTTTGTGGAATCTACATAAATTTCATTATGGAAGCCAAGATAAAGTTGGCCACTAAAGCTAATATTACAAATTGTAAATTAAGTGTTCTATATGTGTTTTGTTTTCACATGATAACAAGTATTAACAAAAATTTTGTAAGGAGCAGAAATATAAAATCATCAGGTTTCTTTTTTCCTAATTTGAGCAAGTAACATTTTTAAGGAATTTTGCCTCAAGGACAAAGTTTCACTCTCATCCTTCAAGCTCTATTCCATGAATCATTCAGTTATTTTTTCTTACATTTTTAAAAACAAAAGTTAATTAATATAAAGATTTCCCTTGATAATACTTCTTTTCCCATTTCTTGAGATTGTTTTATGAAAACTATGATATTGATTAAAATTTCATTAATTTGATGTCTCAAATGTATTACAGTAAATCATAACATATTTTATATAGATCTACCTCACATTTTCCATTTTTAAAAATGAAAAGTAAATTTAAATCACAGATTTAATGTTTGTGTTTATTTTTATCATTGCTGTAAGCATGATTAATTATGCAAAATATTTTAAAATAATTTCTTGTTTACTTTTGTTTGAGAGGTAAAATTTAAATTGTTTTTTAATGATTTATTTATTTGGGGGGAGAGAGAATGATGTAGAGGGAAGGAGGAACAGAGGGAGAAGGGAGAGAAAGAGGGAAAGAATCTGAAGCCAACTCCCCACTGAGGTCAGAGCCCAAAGTGGGGCTTGATCTCAGGACCCTGACACCATGACCTGAGCTGAAGTCAAGAGTTGGACCGTTAACCAACTGAGCCATGGCCTTTTAGCCAAATAAAACCTTTAAGTTGTTTTACAGATAAATAAAAACATATCATAATGTATAGAATTATTTAATAATTCACAATAAATACTGGTAAGTATGAAGGGCATAATAGAGATTCTGCTAAAAGTTGGATATAAAATTGGCATCTAAGATTCTAAGTATAAAAAATGCTATACCATATCATTGGAGAAAAAAGCAAAGTGACATTAAAATATTTTTTTTAAGTTCCAGGGTCCATCTGAAATGAAAAATGTTTCCTTCAAAGGGATGTGTTAGCAGTAGAAGTACATACAAAATAAGCGCTGGAGTGCATGTTTTGGCAGGGCCCAGGGAAGCCCTATCCAAAGGAGACAGCTTCCCTGCCAGCAACTCCATCACACCAGGTCCTCTGGCAAATCTAGTCCTCTCCTACTCAGATGCCAGTAAATATCTGGATCACACAACTTTCCTGTCCTGCTTCAGCAAACTTCTATGTATAATTTGGCTTCCAATGTAAATCTGCTTAGAGGGTTATTGTTCTGGCCTTGTTCCTATAAATATGCATGTTCATACGATAGCTCTATTTCTTTTTGGAACTGAGCAATTGGCAATCTGGTTTTACATATTATCCTTTATGATGTAGAAGTTGAGTCCACACTCCGATGCATGGTAAGGACTAAAAGTTATTCATTGAATATATGAATAAATAAGTAAGAGGTAGCTCCACATGCACTGTGATAAGAAGATAAATATTGTGAATCTGAAGATGGGAGGGCCAGATCAAGTGAATTCCCCACCCACAGTGTAAGTTGACCACACGTGAGTCTTCTTGGCAAACTAACTGCCCTTCTTTTCCTGGAAGCACACTTATCTCATGCAGTGTTTTCCCTTTAAACTTTAACAGATTATATCACTGTCTCTGAGAGCAACAAAAATATTTTTGTATTTTTCTGTCAATAAAGACAAAAATACCTACTCTAAAAACAGTTAAGTCTGATGGATCAAAAGCACACATGTAAGTATGTTCTCTTCCAAAATCAAGCTTTGAAGGCATTTTCTGAAGACATTAAACCATCAGGGCGAATATAAGCATAAAAAAGATAATAGTACAAAAGTTTAGACTCAAAAGACAGAATAAGTAGAAACTAATTTGGGCGGTTTTGGGGGGGGGAACTTGTATGTAAAGCTGGTAATGTAGAGAAAGCAGAGGATACATTTATTCTGCAGAACTTGTAATAGACCTAGAAGTAGGTTGCAGCAGGGCTCCTGAAAATAGGAATGAAAGCTGCAATACAATTAGGAGGGCTGGCAGAAGTCTGCTTAAAGAAGCATGTAGGCCACTTCTCATCACACCAAGCAGGTGGTTGATGGTACTAGCCCACCTTGGCAGAAGTTTGAAATTCAATTCTCTGAAGAAAGTCTAAAAGAGCCAACCGGAATATAACCAAGCCTCTAGGTCTCACTCTGTTTATAGGACCTAGCAGCTGTGATAAAGGAACAAGCTAAATGATACTACAAAGAACACTCAACCAAATCCAGTACGTTGAAAATCCTATAGTCTAAATAACCTGGCTTCACCAAAAGCTTGATGGGTCAAAACGTAAAAAGGGCTAGTGCTGAAATATTGTTATAGAAAGAAGAAGAGTTATTTATGCACATATGCACATAAAAACTACATGAGGGGCTCCTGGGTGGCTCAGTGGGTTAAGCCACTGCCTTCAGCTCAGGTCATAATCTCAGGTTTCTGGGATCGAGCCCCACATCTGGCTCTCTGCTCAGCAGGGAGCCTGCTTCCCCCTCTCTCTCTGCCTGCTTCTCTCCCTACTTGTGATCTCTCTGTCAAATAAATAAAAATAAAATCTTACAAAAAAAAAAAAAAAACTACATGAAATGTATAGATTTAGGTCTAGAGTCAAACAAACCAACTACCAAAATAAATCTTTAAGGGAAATGGGGAATATGGGGAAATATGAATATGGTCTAAGATGAAGGTTCTAAACTTTGTTTGCCTGATATGAAGATTACCGAAAATGGGAGAGAATAAATAATATATTTAATAGCAGATTTATAATTATAAATATATTTGCCATTGGAGATAACAGTCTAATACCAAGAAGATCCAAAAAGTAATATTAAGGCATGCAATTGAGTTTTTAAAAAAAGAGATTCATGGTGTTGAAGAACAAGTTATGTAATGGCATTTGAGTTGATTAGAGGATCAATATCAATAGACATATTTGAGTTGGTTGTCCAGAAAGCTAGGACGATATTATCCTTCATTAATAAGTAGGTCTTCCACAAATGAACCATTTAATATGTGTTTTATTATACTCTGGTCAGACCATATCAGAAATACCTCTTTGAATATAAATACTTGGCCCTTACCACACTGATTTTCTCTCTATCTGCAAAAACATCCATGTTTACTTTTCTAATGTAGGATGGAAGTTGTGGGTGACCCTGGGAAAGGAGGCTACCATGGAGTGGAGGGAAGAAACCTGCTTGGAATGAGTTGCAAAAAGAATGGGAGTTGGAGAAATGGAGCATCAAGAATAGACAACAGTTTTGCACGTGGTTGTCCAGTTTTCCCAACACCATTTATTGGAAAGACTAGAATTCACTACAATAAAATACACTCTCTTTTAGTGTAGATTTCTAGGACTCTTGGCAAGTGCATCTAGTTGTGTAATCAACATGACAATCAAACCATAGAACTGTATTATTACTATAAAAATTTATCTCAAAATCCTTTTAACCATATCCCTCCTCATACACCAGCCCCTGGAAACCAACAATCTGTTTTTTGTCCCTATAGTTTGTATTTCTAAGGATATTATATACTGTAAAATACTGTAGTTTTTTTTTCCACTTAGCATTTTAAATTGTTATTTATTTATTTATATTTTGCTTATATCAGTACATGGATTCTTTTTTTACTATGGAGTAGTATTCTACTGCACAGATGTATCACAGCTTTCTATCCAGTCATAATCAAAGGACAATTGACTGGTTTCCAGTTTGGGGCTATTACGAGTAAAGGGACTATAAGTATCCATATATAAGTCTCCATATGAACATGAGTGTTTATTTCTCTAAGATAAATACCTAAGAGTGGGATTACTGAGTCACATGGCGAGTGTATATTTAGCTTCCCAAGAAATGGCCAACTATTTTGTAAAATAGTTGTTCGGGGCGCCTGGGTGGATCAGTGGGTTAAAGCCTCTGCCTTCCGCTCAGGTCGTGATCCCAGGGTCCTGGGATCGAGCCCCACATCGGGCTCTCTGCTCGGCGGGGAGCCTGCTTCCTCCTCTCTCTCTCTGCCTCTGCCTACTTGTGATCTCTCTCTGTCAAATAAATAAATAAAATCTTTAAAATAGTTGTTCTATTTTGGACTCCCACTAGCAATGTATGAAAGTTTCAGTTGCTCCACATCCTTTCAGCACTTGTTAGTGGCAGTTTCTTTGATTTTAGCCATTTTACAAAGGGTATAGTGCATCTGATTTGTGATGAATTTGCATTTCCATAGTGATTAATGATGTACAGTGTACTTTCCTTGTATATTTGCCATCTCTGTATTTTCTTTTGTGAAGTGTCTGTTCATATCTTTTGCCAAGTTGTTAAACTGGTTTGTTGTCTTATTTAGTTTTGAGAGTTCTTTTTATATTCTTATCAGATTTATGTTGCAAATATTTTCTCCCAGCCAGATGGTTTTATCTTTCTTAATAGAGTGTTTTGTAAAACAAAAATTATTAATTTTTATGAAGTCAATTTTTTTAAACAAATTGTGCTTTTGGCATTGTTATCTAAGCAATCTTTCCTAAAACCAAGATTATAAATTTATTGTTTTTTCCCTTAAAGTTTTATGGTTTGGTGGTTTATATTTCAGTCTGTGATTAATTCTTGTTAATTATTTCATATGGTGTAAAGTATGGGTAGAGTTTTATTATTTTACAAATGGATATCTAATTAGTTTAATACCACTTGTTGACAACACTGTGCTTTCTCCATAGTATTGTCATCAGAGTTAAATAAAAAAAAAATCAGGGCGCCTGGGTGGCTAACTGGGTTAAGCTGCTGCCTTCAGCTCAGGTCATGATCTCAGGGTCCTGGGATCGAGTCCCGCATCGGGCTCTCTGCTCAGCAGGGAGCCTGCTTCCCTCTCTCTCTCTCTCTCTCTGCCTGCCTCTGCATCTACTTGTGATCTCTCTCTGTCAAATAAATAAATAAAATCTTAAAAAAAAATCAATTGGCCATAGATATGTGGGCCTATTTCTGAATTCTCTTTCTGTTTCATTGATCAATGTTTCAATCTTTTCAGCAATACCACACAGTTTTGATTACTGTAGCTTTACAGCAATTTTTGAAATCAGATGATGTGACTCAGCCAATTTTATTCTTCTCATTCGAAATTGTTTTGGCTATTCTACTTTTTCTAGCTTCCTCCCTTTGTTCCTGTTCTGCTTTTCTTTTCTTGGTTCCTTTGAAACCAGTTTCCTATCTTAGTTAGTAAAACGGTTAACCTTAAAAATATAGGTATGTGTAATCCCACATCAGTCATAAAGCCTTCATCAGTTACCTTAGAGCTGTAATATTTTATGACTTCTTTTCCCACACGTAATACATTCCTATCAGCCAGTAATGGCCTCACCTGTATCAGTCATATTGCTAGAGAGAAATGGGGGCACATTCTGATAGGAATACAAAGAAACTAGAGAGATGAAATTAAAGTTAGGAGACTCAACAAATGTTTGTCTCTGAAGTACAAATATTGTTGATTGGTAAGCCTTCATCATTTTTTGGGCTACAGGAGCAAAGGGAAGAAAGAGGAAAAAGAGTGTCATCAGAACTCAGGGATAATTAAGATAAAGCAGAAGGAGCATTTCAGCTGGAGCTGTGATCATAGATGTGTTCAGCTACTGTCAGACCATGCTGAAAGAAAGTGGAGAAGAATTACCTTGGTCCCTTTCTCTTTCTGTCCTGTAATCTCTTCCTTTGTCTCCTACTTTCTGAGACTTGCTAGAAATAAGGCAAAAGATCTTCAGATATTGCAGTCCAAGAAGGTAAGCAGCCAGGACACAGCTCACCATAGAAAAAGACAGACAATGGGTCTAGAGATCAAACGGAGAAAAGCTGCCCAGCAACCCATCCCATCCAGGATTCTGACGGAAGCGCAAGTATGTCACCACAGCTCACAAATTTTAAGTTAAAAACTGTAAAACATTATAATTATACATCATTTTAGAGACTGCAGAGAAAACCAATGATCCAGTTTAATAGAGACCATCTTGCTTTTCCTGAATAGAAAAGCTGTTTTTTAAATGGATGAATATTTAAAATATGACCCATAGAAATGATATAATAACCATGATGATAATTAAAATTCTAAGTAGAAATTTTGAGATTATTTTTTCTATCCATTCTACTTTACTTTTATACAATGAGTTTGTCTTATTAAATTTCAAGGCTGGCTTTGGTCTCTGAATCATCCCAGAGTGGTTGTTGCTCAATCAGTCTAACTACTTACTTCTCCAAATGCTGACATCTGTTTCTGGGCCATTTATTTTCAATGATTCATCACCCCTGTTCATCACATGAACACTTCCACCTTTCACTACCTTATACCTCAGAATAACCAGAGGAAAAAATAGTAAGTGAATCATTTTGCATCTAATTTGGTATTAAAGGACCTCTCCACATCAAGCCTCTATTGTGCCAAACTTATTGTAAATGTCTACTGATACCTAGTCCATTGTATGTAAGCAAGTTGCAGAATTTTTGCATATGCTCTAACCTCTCTGTGTCTCATTGTCCACCAGATCCCATAAAATTGGAGCCTTGATCTTCCTCAGGGTAGAGGAGGTGCTGGTAGGAAGTACTACTTCTACTTCAAGTTGAGACCCTGCTGCAAACCAATGCTTCTTCACAGCCCGTAGGGGAAGGGTTGCTTACATACATATACAGGGAGCAGGGTGGTGAAAGGAAGAAAATGAAGAGAGACAGGATGATGACAGATATAATTATAAATGATGCCACATTTTATTGAAGAAGAAAATAAAGTTAGAGTAGGGAGGGAATCATAGTTACTGGAAAAATTTAAATATGGACTAATGAAAAATTATAATATCACATCTGTTTACAAATACCTATATTTAAATTTCACAAATGAATTCTGGAACCTATTATAACCAAACCATGTTAAATAAAAGTGCATCAATAAAAGCTCTTGTGAGGTAAGACCTGATTATTAATGCTGTGAAGCCCTCTGTGGTTTCTGCAAAGTGTATCAGTACCTATCAATCCTTGTCTAGTGCACTAATGAGTTTGCAATCTTCGCATTATTTTTGGCAAGAAACTGCATAAAAATTAAGTCAGAATTGATATGTTACATAAGTTCACATAAATTATCAACTTCAATCTGAGCTAAATTGTGTATCTATGATGTAAAACAAAATAATTCTACCTCTTTATCAATTATACAACTTGTGTTTTGTGTTTAAGAGTTGCCATACTTTTAAAGGTTTTATCTATAGTTCCACACATTATAGAAATATTGACAATACTCAGAAGCAACCATTTTGAAAAGGTAAGTGCAAAATTAAGGCTTACTGTATGTGTTTTATGGCCTAGATTATATTCATCATCAGTGCTCTATTTCATTGCCTAATATTTCTTATTTGTATCAGTAGCAAAAATTTTATATTAATTATGCATAAAGGAGCTTATGAGAAAATTAATAAACCAAAAAAAAGGAGAAAGAAGATACAGAGAAAAATGGTTCTTAATTTCCAACAAATGAATTAGTTGATAATATCAATGTGAAAAAAACATAAAGGATGTAAAATAAGAGAAAAGCTTGAGTTAGAACAGATTGCATTTTTTAGCATATACAGTTCATGGGAATTATGTTAAAGTCTCATTTTTTTCCCCAGCATTTTAATTAGAAGCTTAAAAAACATGTAATTCAGGATTATTTAGCTTATATGCATAAAAATGTATGATTGGTAACCAACTGTCTTATTAAGTCATTTAATACTCGAAATTATCTCTCACATTGACAGATAAAAATTATATTACTATTGATCTTTGGTATGTTACCCTAATAAATTTTTATTGCTTCCTCTGCCCATTCATGCATGACATCATTTTATTCATTATTTGGATGATTCTCTGTTGAGACTCTTTAGTCTTATCTAATGATTCACTTAAAATTTTCCTCCAGCATTCATGTATTTCAACGTGCTGAAAGCTCAGCTAGAAGGAATATTCACTCATTTCAGTACAACTGAAGCTCTAATTATTTTTCATCAGAAACTCTTGAGCAATCATATTAAATCTTACATCCTTGTGCTGTGTTATAGCCACACAATTTTGTAAGCCTGAAATACTCAATATGTAACTACCTAGAAATTGTAGAATATTGCCCTGTGATAACTGCAGTATTTTAAATGTTTCTAAATTGTAAGAAACTTTCTATCTTCTTTTAAAAATGTTAATAACAAAAAACGTTAATAGCAAAAATGTTATATGAAGTAAGGAATAAATTAAAAGATAAGGAAGAGAAAAAATGAAAATATGAGAAAAAAGAAAAATGCAGATCTAGGAAAATAATCAGATAACTTGAAAAACAAATTTAAAATCATATAAATGAATTTACAAGTGAAATATAGTTTATTTTTTAAGTGAATGTTTAATTGAATGTATTTACGGTGGGATGGATTATATCAGACACTTAAAATAAATCTGAGGTAACTTAAACCTAAGTTGAGTCTTGAAAGCACCACATACTTTTTGTTTTGGACCTTCACCTTAACATTTCATGACCACATTAAAAATTTAAGAAGTTAAATACTTTAACTTTTTTTAATTTTGTGTTTTACTTAAAGAACCAGTTTCCTATAGAACACCCTATAGGAGACACTCATTGATGTTTCTCTTACATTTGCTCTGTCCTACTATGTCTCTACTTAGTACCTCTCCTGTCCCTGCTTACTACCTCTATTTTCAGTTGCTGCCTATAAAAAATTACAACAAATTAAGTGGTTAAAAACAACACAACACATATTTATTACCTTCTAGTTGTATAGATCAAAGTACTGGAATAGTATATAGCTTAGCTAGTTCTTTACTGTGGGTTGTAAAAGGCCAAATTCAAGGTGTGGGCAGGTGTCTGTTCCTTTCTGGAGGCTCTGGAGATGAATCCCTTCCCAAACTCATTCAGGTTGTTGGCAGAATTTCATTCCAGGAGTTCAGGTGCCTGTTTCCTTGTTGGCTGTCAGGTAGGGAGTTGTTCTTAGTTTACTCAGGTCATCTGTATTCCTTTGCTCATGGCTCCCTTCTTCATCCTCAAAGCAAGTATTGGTGGGTTGGGTCTTTCTACACTTCAACTCATTGACCTCCTTTTCTGGTTCATCTCTCTACTCTTCTGGCAGGAGGAAGTCCTCTGATTTTGAGGGCTCATGTGACAAGTTGGAGCCCACCCTGGTAACCCAGGATAAACCCCATTTCAAGGTCTCTACCCTTACATCTGCAAAGTCCCTTCTGAGTGTAATATAACATATTTACTGGTTTCAGGGATCATGATGTGCATATTTTGCAGGGAGGGAAATCATTAATCTCTCTACCATGTTATGTACCTTTCCTCCCAGTCTTTTTTTATCTCTAATCCTCTCATGAATCTGGCCACCACAACCCATTGCTCCTCCAAAAAAGAGTGACAAGTTCACTTCCACCTTTGTTGTTTACCCTTTCACCTGGCCCTGAAATACCTTTCTTACTATATGTTGGTTGTTTTCACTCCCCTTCTCTTTGTGGCTGCAACTCAAATTCTACCTACTCGACAAATTCTTTCTTGTTTTAGACTTGCAGATTCCATATCTGCAACAATTTATAGACCTCAGTGAGCCTTTGGGTCTGTTCTTAGAATATATACCCTTCTGGAGCACCAGCATCATTCAAGCCCTGAAGCCAAACTGACTGAATTCAAATCCTGATTCTGTCCTTACCTTCCAGTATAAGTCCCAAGTTCTCTATTTACAAAAGGTGGCTAATAAAAATAATACCCCTCTTCACCTTTGTGTGTTGCTGAGCTTATGGATATAACACACTTAGGATATGTAGAAGTTCCTAGCAAATGGTGAGCTCTCAATGACAGTTATTACTACTATTTTATGAGTATCTCTAACAAATTCTCCTGGAGCATCCGTTAGGATGTATTTCAGCTGCAAATAATGGAACAACTTCATTTAGACTGGCTTAATTAAGAGGAAATGTATTTTGTACATTGAGGGAAATCTAGAAAAATGTGTATGCGGTGGGTGAGCATTGTTCTAAAGATCAGCTGATGCAGTGACTTGGTGAAGTCACTTTTGCAATCCCTCTGCTCCATCACTCACCATAAGGCTTCATTCTCGCATCAATGGGAAGAAGTTCACTGCTATGCAAACATCACATTCACACATAATTCAGCAAAACCCAAAGGAAAAATAAATACTGTTGTTTTCTATGTCTTTCCTTTCAGGATGTGGAAAAATTTCCCAGAGACCCCACATCATGGTTTTCGTGTGTCATGCTCTTATGTCAGAGGCCTGAACCAGTTCACATACTCATTACTGAACCCCTGGGTCCAGAGGAATGTTAGCTTTCTCTAAGGCTGGGTAGGGCTGGTGGTCAAGAAGGGGCATTGGGATGGAAGGAAGGAGTAGGGGATATCTTTATAAGGCAAGCTTCTGTTAAGAAGGAAGAAGTGAGAATGACTTCAGGGTAGACATCTCTTATGCAACCTTCTATACAAATATATGTTTATATCACTTCCAAGTCAAATACCTATGATTGTGTCCTGCATAAGGTAAGCATTTAGGAGGTACTAATGTTGAAATGTTTTAAGTAATACACAATTTTTTATCAGCTCCAGAAGGTCTAATTATTCATTTCATATAATGTTTTAATTTTACTCTAATTATACATTGATTTTGTAACTCAATTGTGTTAAATTCCTTACAAATAAACACAACTCTGTAGGGAGCTTATTTCCTCACACTGATTCCTAATCCCTTAAACATGCTGTTAAAAATGAGGTGACAGTAGGAAAGACACAGGTTCATGGTTTACAACCGTAGCCCCCATTTCATCTCAAGTCAACATGCTTCCTTTGTGGCATTCCCTCTTTCCCCAGAAACACACGATCTGCAGTCCAGAGCAACACATTAATTGCCTGACTTCATTTTATATTTATTTCAAAGCTGAGTGGAGAAAATTATCCAAGGGGATTATTCCCCCCCCCCCCCATACCTAGCCTTACTCATACAAGGGCAGCCAACCTTTTCCTCTCCCTTCATTTCTCATGGTGAGAAGCTAATCCTGGAGTTCAGGTGGAATGTGCGCCGCTTAAATTCCAGTGATTTCGCTATTTCAAAGAGGTCAGAGTGGAGCTTTATGCCTTCCTTTATGCTTTCCTTTGACCCTTTCCTTTTCTAGTAGAAATTCCCTGAGAAAATGTTATATGCCGGTATTGTGTCATTTGCTGTAAGAAATATAAAAGTGGTATGATATATACTCCTGGTCCTTAAGTAAATCAGTGTTATTATGGAAGCAATGTGGATACACACACAAGTAATTTGGAACACATTTATAATAGTATGTAATTTTGTATTAAGTAAATAATATTAAATGTGCACTTCTTAGGAGTTCCAGAAAGATAGAAATTATCATGATTTGAAAGTTGTTCCTTTAGTATTTTTTTTAAAGATTTATTTATTTATTTGACAGACAGAGATTACAAGTAGGCAGAGAGGTAGGCAGAGAGAGAGAGAGGAGGAAGCAGGCTCCCTGCTGAGCAGAAAGCCCGATGTGGGGCTCGATCCCAGAACCCTGGGATCATGACCTGAGCCAAAGGCAGAGGCTTTAACCCACTGAGCCACCCAGGTGCCCCTACCTTTAGTATTTTTATTCCTTAAATTATTTCATTGGACCTAACACCAAGTCTCCAAAAATGATTGTAATAAAAATTTAGAATTTTCATAATATATTTGGTTACTGAAAGAATTATATATAGAATTATATATATTTTATATATACAGCTAATTTCAGAAAAGGTATTGAGTTGGACAGACCAATCTGACACTAAATGAAGAAAACATTAAAATGATTTTGAGAGTGCATTTCTAGGTGTTCAATTTAAATGTTTAACAATTACCCACACAAACTGGACTCGGAAATAAATGAAGATAATGCAAAAATAGATATCAAAGTTAAATATAGACATGGCTTTGAAATCTCAAAATCACTAAAATCATCAATTATCTTTATTTGGCAAGGGGAAGGCAATAACAGTAAAATGTATATCAGCACCAACTGTGATGTGAAATTTAAAGCTCTAAAACCCCATTAAAATCAGCCTGGTAATGAGGTACCATATGCACTGATCTACAGTTGCCGGAGGATCCCTAACCTGTGGCTTCTTTTTCTCTGTCACATTACCTTGTTAAGTAAGAACGAGCTGAAAATGTTCATTTAAGTATTCATGAGAGTGTACATAATATAAAGGTTGACAAGTTTAGGAATGCATATTTTTCTTCTGCCTTTTGATATATACTATATATCTGCTTTAATTTGCCATATATGCTTGTTTCCAAAGCAAATTTTAAATATAATGTAACAAAAGCTATTCATATGGACTAAAACAAATTAGTCATTCTGACTACAAATTTATATACGCATTCTGGTAAGGGAACTGGTTTAATCTGATGATTACAGTGGCCTATTAATCAAAGTGCTGATCAAAAGTCATAAAAAAAATCCATATTTCATTACCATCTTCTGAGGCACCCAGTTCTTTCCACTTCTTTATTGCTCACCTTTATAAATAATTCAGTGTCTATTCTCTTTTTCATACACTTACATCTCTTTCATTAACACCTGTGAAAGTTGAGATTTTATACTGAAGGTAGAAAAACTTTCAGCTCCAGCTGGACATTTTCATTTTTTGGCTCAAAGAAATTATTAATAAATAAGCTCTGGGTCTATGAGATAAGTAAAATAACATTTTTATTTACGTGTTCTTGACAAATTGATTATTCACATTATTTTCCTTTCCCAGGCTTAGAAGTTTGTCCTTACTAAATAGGTATGCTGCCACAAGGATTTTCACAGGAGGAGAAAAGATCTTTGAAGTAACTACATAGGTACACATGAAATTTTTAAAGCTGCATGTATGAAATTTCATCTCTACCGAGTTAATCGACCAATCATCCATATTGTGAAATACATTACACATTTTCAAGACTTTGGAAACTACTTACTTTTAAAATTAATTCATTAAAATTCTCTGCCATCAAGTGACATAATTGTATTACTTGAAGACAGTAAAAATCAAATATTCTCTTCTCACATGACATTTACCCTTCTCTTTCTTTCTCTCTCTTTTTTCTTCCTTTCTTTTAGATGAATTATTCTAGAAAACTTTCATGCTTTTTTAAATAGAAAAAGGAATTTGAATCAATACTGACTTCCTCCCACTTTCTCCCATCTGCTTGCTTCCAGCCCCCTATTACTTGTTTGCATTCTGAAAGGATCAAGGTAGGAAAGCATGCACGTTCACTTGTAATAACGTGAGGTAAACTAAAAACTTGTTTTTATTTATTATGTGCATACATTATAATGTATAACATGAGTCAACCCATTTTTCTGCAAAGGGCCAGCTAGTAAATATTTTCTACTTTGTGATTCATACAATACATGTCCCAAGTCATTTCTGTCACTTTAGCATAAAAGCACTCTTACACTGCATGTAGATGAGTGACTGTGGATGTGATTCCAATGAATCTTTATGAGTGGACACTAAAATTCTATTTTATATGATTTTCATATACAAAATTTCCTTAATTTTTATAAATCAATATCTAAAAATCTAAAAATGTAAAAACCAGTCTTAGCTTTCTGTACTGAAAAAGGTGGCAGGCCATATTTGGCTTCCTGATGTGTAATCCCTGCTCCATCATAATACAGAAAATGGCATATAGCTATACCATGACTAAGGTGAAAAACAGTGAATACACATAAAATAATATCTCCCAAATCTCAAGAAATTTTCATTGATCCACAACATACATGGATATTTACAAAGTTACATGTCTTATTTCCACGTGTATTATATAGTTTATAAAGAAATTGTTTCTAGGGGTGCCTGGGTGGCTCAGTCAGTAAAGCAGCTGACTCTTGATTTCAGCTCAGGTCTTCAGCTCAGCGTCCTAGGACGGAGCCCCATTCAGTGGGGAGTCTGCTTGAGGATTTCTCTCCCTCTCCTTCTGCCCTTCCCCCCCCCTTCTCTCTCAAATAAATAATCATTAAAAAATATTTTCCTAACACATATATATGTGTGTGTATATATATGTACATATATATACATATGCATCCATATGTATATGTATGTATACATATGCATCCATATGTATATGTGTGTGTGTGTGTATTACCTGTGCATGTTTGGTTATTCCTTCCTGATTAGATGATATAGTTAAAATATAATTAATATTAATATTTCTTAAACAATAATCATAATGGATGTGTCAACCCTACCCAGCTATCTTACAGTCAGTTCATTTATTCCCTAAGTAACTTAGAAATATTCCTGGGACAAAGTAGAAACAATCTCTGATAACATCTTAATCTCTAGCTTCTGACCCTACCATCTGAAAATGTAAAAATCTCTTCAACTGTGTGCATTTGAAGGAATCACCATTAATATATGCCCAAATCAGTCCATTTGCCTGTCCCACCAACAGACCCTTTGGAAAGATTAGACTAAGTATGTGTGATTGTTCCTGCTTGGGCACAACTAAATGATTACTCTTAGATGCTTGATTCTTTGGAAATGTTTCCTCAATTATATTTTTAAAAGCACTTACAGAAGAAAAAAAGAAAGAAAACAAATGTATAGCTCAGAGGGAAGTTTTTTTTAAAGTGTGGTATACTTGCAAGTACTACTTCTGGGGTTAAGGTTACCTATTTTTGAATCATTTCTTGCTTTTGGCTTTGAATTTTTAAAATTTATTTAGAACGTATGTATTAAGCCTCAAAGAAACAGCAAATTCGGGGTTTTGCTTTTGTTTTTATTTTGAATTTTATCATCTCTTTGCTATCAAAAACACAATCTGGTAGACAATCCTATAAGAATTAGTAGCCATTTTGCCCCCTGCCGCACCAAAAATATGTCATAAATGAAAATATTGTTCAAAGTCATCCATCATGAGGGTAGAGAAACATATTCAGTTATGTTATGTGATCCTATATTTTAGAACAGGAATAAGTGTGCTTCATTTAATACATGCCCTGATTACCATACATTTTGAGGTCAGCAATAGTTTTGGCAATAGCAAACATCTATGACTACACTTTGAATAGCACCGATATATAATCAGACAGTGAGGAATAAGGTCTCTCCCAAACTTTGACAATCTACTCTTCTTATTGGTCAGTTTCATTATAATGTTAATCCAGAGCAGAACCAACTTAGAATTATTTATGATAAACATACAGAATTTTTGCTTAACACAGAATTAGGCTAAGGCACATGCCATATTGGTACCTCTTGCCAGACATATAGTAAAGTAACTTCTAACTAAATCTCACAACTGATGGTCTTTTTATTCTGAAAGGAATATGACTGACTTATTATAGGAAAATTTTAAATATTCATTTTATTATAGAAATCAGTCTGAAGTAAACTCATCTTCTATCTAAATTTCTGGACCATTCAATAGTAGTTCCAATGTTAACATGTTTTATTACAGATTACATCTGAGTTCTCTTTTCTTACTTGTATTTTGTGAGACACTTATTTTTTGCAACATAAATAGTGAAAAAATTGCTGTTGGCTCTGACTTTAGTATATAATAATTAAGGCATATTTAAGAAGAAATGCACAAAAAAAGGTAATTTATTGATTGGTTAGTGAAAATGTGACCAGAGGCTCATAGGAATCTATCCTTGTATTTTCTCTAGGAACAATGGCTCAGTATTCACTAACTCAGTGTTTGTGGTGACTTTATATATCACAAACAAGAATCAACAGTACATATCAAAGCCAGTTACATGCTAGCTGATGTTGCTGGTAAGAAATGTTGAATGACCAGGAAAAGTCATCCTGTGCCAAATATAATGTAGTTAATTTGCAAAGAGATGAAGGAACAGAGAAACTAAGTATATCCAAATTGAAAAAGACAGAAGAATGTAGCTTAATATGATTTTCCCGTTCCCCTTCCAACATTATTTCCAAGCAAGACAGCCTTAACATTTCTCTTAGCCTGACTAAATTTTGGATGGGTTTCTTCCTGAAGATAGGCCCTAAGCCTCCCTATTCTTAGAGCACTGACTCTAGAGAACTTGAAATTGCAAATTATTTTCCAGGCCCTTTGAAATATAAATCTTCACCCAGCCTCTTGTCACTCTTACAACACAGAACATCTTTCTCAAGGACCTGGAAATCATCCCTTTTTAATATTGTTATCAAGAAAAATAACATCCTTGTCTTCCACTCTCTATAAGAAGGTAGGAGCCTAACTTTGATCAAGATCAATGCCAATTAATAAATACAATTTGCCTAATCACAAGGATCGACATCCCCACTGATAACCTTGAATATTTGTCCATTTGCTCACTCCAGTTTTTAAAAACTCTCCCATCTTGGGGTGCCTGGGTGGCTCAGTTGGTTGAGCAGCTGCCTTTGCCTCAGGTGTGATCCCCAGGTCCTGGGATGGAGCCCCATGTTGGGCTCTCTTCTTAGCAGGGAGCCTTCTTCTCCCTTTCCCTCTGCCTACCGCTCTGCCTACTTGTGCTTTCTCTCTACCAGATAAATAAATAAAATCTACATAAAACAAAACAAAATCCCTCCTACATCTTTTGTTTCAGCAGATCTGAGTTCAACCTCTCCCGTATTTAAATATCGTTGAAGGAAGTCTTCCTTGCCTATTTAACTTGTCTGGTGCAATTTTTCTTTGATGTTTTCCTGCATTTGTTTACTTGAATTACGTATGAGTGTTTCTGGTGGCAGACCACATGCACACTCACATACACACACGCATGCATACACACACACCTGAAGGAATAGTACAATAATACATCATTTCAGGATAAGTGTAGGTACCGATAAAGCTATTCCTTATTACTTATCTTTCCCCCAAAGGCAAAAACATCCATGGTTTCAAAGAAAAGTGGATATGGTGGGAAGAGACCAAGAGGACAGTCCTCTTAATCAGATCAGTTCATTGTTATCTGTTGCTAGTGCTATCTCCTCCCCACCTATAATAAATAACACATAGTTCTATTTGGAAATACCTGAAGATGGATTTTATTTTATTTTTAATGATTTAGGCAGATGTATTATTTATCTATTGCCACAATAATGTTGAGTAACAGATCCAAAATACATCAGTGACATAAAACAATAAACATGTATTTGGCTCATGAGTTTACAGAATTCATCTGATTTGAATTGGGCTCAAATGATCTTGATTACTCTCCTTCATGCTTCTTTGGTCAGAAGTGGGTCAGCTAGACATTTCTAATGTCCCTGCCTGTTCTCATTCACATAACTAGAGGTTCATATATGATGCCCTCAGCTGAATACTTGGACAATTTGTCTCTGTTCTACACATCTTTCATTCCCCACAGACTAGCTCGGGCATCTTCTTTTGCAAAGGAAAAAAAGGATAAGCGGAAATGCACAAATATGTTTCCAAATCTCCTTTCACATCCCATCTGCCAGCATAACATCTAAACACATCACATTGAACAAGGCCAGTCCCAGGCTAGTCTTGATTCATTGTGGTAGAGGTATGTGACCCGGCAGGGCATTAAGGGAAAGAGCATGAATATGGTGGGGAGCAGAGAATCAGGACCTGTAACATACTTGATCTATTGCAGTAGAAATATGCTCTCTCTTATGCCTATTTCTGCATCCCTCTTTAGGTTTACAATGGCCTACCATACCCCCAACTTGGAGGACAACCAGCTAATTACTTTGCAAATATATTTTCAATTTTGGTGTAAATTCTATGATCCAAACTATCATCTGCTATATAATATGGCAAAGGTCATATTTCAAATATATAATTATCATGAGTTTGGGCATAATAAGTTCTTTCACTCTTGGTTGAAATGTTTTTAATGTGCTAGGAATCTTCTCTGGGAGAGGAAAGTTAAATATTAATAAAGTTCTCCTTTCAAAGCATTTTAATTAAACTTTGGGTAGTATTACATTTCACTTTATCCTCTTGCATTATCTCACATTTTTGGGAAAAAAATTAATGAAAAGGGCACACAGTGTTCATGTTTTATTAAAAGGTAGAGAAAATCTCAGTTGAAATAAAAGTTCAACTTTCTTCAGTATTACTAAGTGAATATAACGTAACAAATCTTTTAAGCAGGGCTCCTACTTTTGATAAACCCACAATCTCATCTCATTTGAGGTGAGATTTTGTGTCTTTTCTCTATCCACAAACAAAGGGACTGCTGTCCAATTGTTTGTATAGCAGCTAAAGTAATGCAGATGTTTGATTGTTGTAGTACTTGATTTTCTTTATCATCTTGTATTGTTGTGGGGCAGGCTAGAGTGTAAGGCTTCCTTCCCAACTGTAATCTTCCTAGTCAGCCACAAACAGCTGGTGGAAAAAAAAAATTGTGTAGTCTTTGAATTTCCCACTCTTTTACTTGAATTTACTTCAAAGTACTATGACAGTCATGGTAATAGGAAAACTTACATAAATTAGGCAGTTTTCCCAAAATTCTTAATGTATGACTAGAAAGGTAAAAATTTAAGAGATTCCACAATTCAGAATATACAATAACCCATTTTTTTTTTTTTTTTTTTTTTTTTGCTCTAAGAGAGAAACTTGCAAAACCACTTAGGTGGCATAAAAGAGAGATTCATATGAACGTCATTCAGAACTTTCAAATATCTGGAATTTTGGGCTAAATTAGCGGCTTGGTCCATTCATTCAATAATCACATATACTAAGAAGCACACATGAAAAAAATTGTCATCTCTGTGCTACTTTGACCTTGCATTTGGGTTTGAAAAGAGAAAATCCAAGTTCCCTATCTGTCTTCCATCCACTAATTATATGATTTAGTAGAAGTCATGTCTCATCTCTGAATCTCAATTCATCATCTTTAATATGAGCTTATTATGATCTACCTCTCAAGATATTGTAGAGTTATAGGCAAAGCATACACAGGTCCCAGTTCAGTGCCAGATAGACTATTAGCATAATTATCATGATTATTAGACTCTTTATTTTTTATAAACATATAATGTATTTTTATCCCCAGGGGTACAGGACTGTGAATCGCCAGGTTTACACACGTCACAGCACTCACCATAGCACATACCCTCCCCAAGCTCCATAACCCCACCCCTCCTCTCCTGATGCCCCTCCACCCAGCAACACTCAGTTTGTTTTGTGAGATTAAGAGTCACTTATGGTTTGTCTTGTTTCATTTATTCTTCTCTTGTTTTCATTTTATTCTTGTTTCATTTATTCTTCTCCTACACCCCTAACCCCCACATTGCATCTCCACTTCCTCATATCAGGGAGATCATATGATAGTTATCTTTCTCTGATTGACTTATTTCACTAAGCATAACACCCTCTAGTTCCATCCACGTCGTCACAAATGGCAAGATTTCATTTCTTTTGAAGGCTGCATAGTATTCCATTGTATATATATTCCATATCTTCTTTATCCATTCATCTGTGGATGGACATCTAGGTTCTTTCCATAGTTTGGCTATTGTAGACATTGCTGCTATAAACATTCGGGTGCATGTGCCCCTTCAGATCACTACGTTTGTATCCTTAGGGTAAATACCCAGTAGTGCAATTGCTGGGTCATAGGGTAGTTCTATTTTCAACTTTTTGAGGAACCTCCATGCTAATTTCCAGAGTGGTTGCACCAGCTTGCATTCCCACCAATGGTGTAGGAGGGTTCCCCTTTCTCCGCATCCTCGCCAGCATCTGTCATTTCCTGACTTGTTAATTTTAGCCATTCTGACTAGTGTGAGGTGATATCTCATTGTGGTTTTGATTTGTCTTTCCCTGATGCCAAGTGATGTGGAGCACTTTTTCATGTATCTGTTGGCCATCTGGATGTCTTCTTTGCAGAAATGTCTGTTCATGTCTTATGCCCATTTCTTGATTGGATTATTTGTTCTTTGGGTATTGAGTTTGCTAAGCTCTTTATAGATTTTGGACATAGCCCATTATCTGATATGTTGTTTGCAAATACTTCTCCCATTCTGTCAGTTGTCTTTTGGTTTGTTAACTGCTTCCTTTGCTGTGCAAAAGCTTTTGATCTTGATAAAATCCCAATAGTTCATTTTTGCCCTTGCTTCCTTTGCCTTTGGCGATGTTCCTAGGAAGACGTTGCTACGGCTGAGGTCAAAGAGGTGGCTGCCTATGTTCTCCTCAAGGATTTTGATGAATTCCTTTCTCACATTGAGGTCCTTCATCCATTTTGAGTCTATTTTTGTGTGTGGTGTAAGGAAATGGTCCAATTTCATTTTTCTGCATGTGGCTGTCCAATTTTCCCAACACCATTTATTGAAGAGGCTGTCTTTTTTCCATTGGACATTCTTTCCTGCTTTGTCAAAGATTAGTTGACCATAGAGTTGAGGGTCTACTTCTGGGCTCTCTATACTGTTCCATTGATCTATGTGTCTGTTTTTGTGCCAGTACCGTGCTGTCTTGATGATGATAGCTTTATAATAGAGCTTGAAGTCCGGAATTGTGATGCCACCAACTTTGGCTTTCTTTTTCAATATTCCTTTGGCTATTCAAGGTCTTTTCTGGTTCCATATAAATTTTAGGATTATTTGTTCCATTTCTTTGAAAAAAATGGATGGGATTTTGATAGGGATTGCATTAAATGTGTAGATTGCTTTAGGTAGCATAGACACTTTCACAATATTTGTTCTTCCAATCCAGGAGCATGGAACATTTTTCCATTTCTTTGTGTCTTCCTCAATTTCCTTCATGAGTACTTTATAGTTTTCTGAGTATAGATTCTTTGCCTCTTTGGTTAGGTTTACTCCTAGGTATCTTATGGTTTTGTGTGCAATTGTAAATGGGATTGACTCCTTAATTTCTCTTTCCTCTGTCTTGTTGTTGGTGTAGAGAAATGCAACTGATTTCTGTGCATTGATTTTATATCCTGACACTTTACTGAATTCCTGTACAAGTTCTAGCAGTTTTGGAGTGGAGTCTTTTGGGTTTTCCACATATAGTATCATATCATCTACAAAGAGTGATAGTTTGACTTCTTCTTTGCCGATCTGGATACCTTTTATTTCTTTTTGTTGTCTGATTCCTGACGCTAGTACTTCCAGTACTGTGGGGAATAGCAGTGGTGATAATGGACATCCCTGCCATGTTCCTGACCTTAGCAGAAAAGCTTTCAGTTTTTCTCCATTGAATATGATATTTGCAATGGGTTTTTCATAGATGGCTTTGATAATATTGAGGTATGTGCCCTCTAACCCTACACTTTGAAGAGTTTGATCAGGAAGGGATGCTGTACTTTGTCAAATGCTTTTTCAGCATCTATTGAGAGTATCATATGGTTCTTGTTCTTTCTTTTATTAATGTGTTGTATCACATTGATTGATTTACAGATGTTGAACCAATCTTGCAGCCCTGGAATAAATCCCACTTTGTCGTGGTGAATAATCCTTTTAATGTACTGTTGAACCCTACTGGCTAGTATTTTGGTGAGAATTTTCACATATGTGTTCATCAAGGATATTGGTCTGTAATTCTCTTTATTGATGGGATCCTTGTCTGGTTTTAGGATCAAGGTGATGCTGACCTCCTAAAATGAGTTTGGAAGTTTTCCTTCCATTTCTATTTTTTGGAACAGTTTCAGGAGAATAGGAACTAGTTCTTCTTTAAATGTTTGGTAGAATTCCCCTGGGAAGCCATCTGGCCCTGGGCTTTTGCTTGTTTGGAGATTTTTGATGTCTGTTTCAATCTCCTTACTGGTTATAGGTCTGTTCAGGCTTTCTATTTCTTCCTGGTTCAGTTGTGGTAGTTTATATGTCTCTAGGAATGCATCCATTTCTTCCAGATTGTCAAATTTGTTGGTGTAGAGTTGCTCATAGTATGTTCTTATAATTGTCTGTATTTCTTCGGTGTTAGTTGTGATCTCTCCTCTTTCATTCATGATTTTATTTATTTGGGTCCTTTCTCTTTTCTTTTTGATAAGTCTGGCCAGGGGTTTATCAATCTTATTAATTCTTTCAAAGAACCAGCTCCTAGTTTCATTGATTTGTTCTATTGTTTTTTGGTTTCTATTTCATTGATTTCTGCTCTGATCTTTATGATTTCTCTTCTTCTGCTGGGTTTAGGCTTTCTTTCTTGTTTTTTCTCCCACTCCTTTAGGTGTAGGGTTAGGTTGTGTACCTGAGACCTTTCTTGTTTCTTTATATATTTTCCTCTCAGGACTGCCTTTGTTGTGTCCCACAGATTTTGAACCGTTGTGTTTTCATTATCATTTGTTTCCATGAATTTTTTCAATTCTTCTTGAATTTCCTCGTTGACCCATTCATTCTTTAGAAGGATGCTGTTTAGTCTCCATGTATTTGGGTTCTTTCCAAATTTCCTCTTGTGATTGAGTTCTAGCTTCAGAGCATTGTGGTCTGAAAATATGCAGGGAATGATCCCAATCTTTTGATACCGGTTGAGACCTGATTTATGACCCAGGATGTGGTCTGTTCTCGAGAATGTTCCATGTGCACTAGAGAAGAATGTGTATTCTGTTGCTTTGGGATGCAATGTTGTGAATATATCTGTGATGTCCGTCTGGTCCAGTGTGTCATTTAAGGCCTTTATTTCCTTGTTGATCTTTTGTTTGGATGATCTATTCATTTCAGTGAGGGGAGTGTTAAAGTCCCCTACTATTATTGTATTATTGTTGATGTGTTTCTTTGATTTTGTTATTAATTGGTTTATATAGTTGGCTGCTCCCACGTTAGGGGCATAGATATTTAAAATTGTTAGATCTTCTTGTTGGACAGACCCTTTGAGTATGATATAGTGTCCTTCCTCATCTCTTATTATAGTCTTTGGCTTAAAATCTAATTGATCTGATATAAGGATTGCCACTCCTGCTTTCTTCTGATGTCCATTAGCATGGTAAATTGTTTTCCACCCCCTCACTTTAAAGCTGGAGGTGTCTTCGGGTTTAAAATGAGTTTCTTGTAGGCAACATATTGATGGGTTTTGTTTTTTTATCCATTCTGATACCCTGTGTCTTTTGATTGGGGCATTTAGCCCATTAACATTCAGGGTAACTAATGAGAGATATGAATTTAGTGCCATTGTATTGCCTGTAAGGTGACTGTTATTGTATATTTTCTCTGTTCCTTTCTGATCTACTACTTTTAGGGTCTCTCTTTGCTTAGAGGACCCCTTTCAATATTTCCTGTAGAGCTGGTTTGGTGCTTGCAAATTCTTTCAGTTTTTGTTTGTCCTGGAAGCTTTTAATCTCTCCTTCTATTTTCAATGATAGCCTAGCTGGATATAGTATTCTTGGCTACATGTTTTTCTTGTTTAGTGCTCTGAATATATCATGCCAGCTCTTTCTGGCCTGCCAGGTCTCTGTGGATAAGTCTGCTGCCATTCTAATATTTTTACCATTGTATGTTACAGACTTCTTTTCCCGGGCTGCTTTCAGGATTTTCTCTTTGTCACTAACACTTGTAAATTTTACTATTAGGTGACAGGGTGTGGACCTATTCTTACTGCTCTTGAGGGGGGTTCTCTGCAGCTCCTGGATTTTGATGCTTATTCCCTTTGCCATATTGGGGAATTTCTCTACAATAATTCTCTCCAATATACCTTCTGCTCCCCTCTCTCTTTCTTCTTCTTCTGGAATCCCAATTATTCTAATGTTGTTTCGTCTTATGGTGTCACTTATCTCTCGAATTCTCCCCTTGTGATCCAGTAGCTGTTTGTCCCTTTTTTGCTCAGCTTCTTTATTCTCTGTCATTTGGTCTTCTATATCACTAATTCTTTCTTCTGCCTCATTTATCCTAGCAGTGAGAACCTCCATTTTTTATTGCACCTCATTAATAGCTTTTTTTATTTCAGCTTGATTAGATTTTAGTTCTTTTATTTATCCAGAAAAGGCTTTTATCTCTCCAGAGAGGGTTTCTCCACTATTTTCCATGCTTTTTTCGAGCCCAGCTAGAACCTTGAGAATCGCCATTCTGAACTCTGTATCTGAAATATTACCAATGTCTGTATGGATTAGGTCCCTAGCATTTGGTACTGCCTCTTGTTCTTTTTTTGTTGTGAGTTTTTCCACCTTGTCATTTTGTCCAGATAAGAGTATATGAACGAGCAAATAAAACACTGAAAGGGTGGCAAAGACCCCACGAAAATGCGCTTTAACCAAATCAGAAGAGACCACAAATCGTGGGAGGGAGAAAGGGGATAAAAAGAAGTTCAGGAAAAAAAAAATTAAAAAAAGAAAACAAATAAAGAAAAAATATAAAAAAGAAAAAAATATATATATCTATTAGATAAACTAGTTTAAAAACATTAAAAAAGAAAAGGGTAAAAGTTAAAAAAAATTAGCATAAGAAAAAAAATTAAATTAAAAAATAATTAAATTAACTGCAAGACTAAACAATCATGGGGAGAAAGCCATGAGTTCCATGCTTTGCTTTCTCCTCCACTGGAATTCTGCTGCTCTCCTTGGTAGGTGAACTTTGTCTTGGCTGGATTTCTTGTTGATCTTCTGGGGGAGGGGCCTGTTGTAGTGATTCTCAAGTTTCTTTGCCCGAGCCAGAATCGCACCGCCCTTACCAGTGGACAGGCTAAGTAATCTGCTCGGGTTCACTTTCAGGAGCTTTTGTCCCCTGGATGCTTTCCATAGAGTTCCGGAGGATGGGAATGAAAATGGCTGCCTCCCAGTCTCCTACCCGGAGGAGCCGAGAGCTCGGGGCCCCACTCCTCAGTGCACCCTCTGAGAAAAGAGCCCAATCACTCCCATCTCCCTGGCCTCTGGCCGTGCTCTGAGCTCACCCAGCCTGTGACCGGTTCAAGGTAACCCTGAGCTGAGAGCTCACTCCTCTGCTCTGTCTCTGTAGCCGGCTTCCCCGGTCTAATACCTGTGAGCTCTGTGACACTCAGACACCCCCAATCCTTCTGTGACCCTGCGGGACCTAGGGCCATGCTGGCCCCACGTGGGCTTCACCCTGGTTTAGCCTCTGGAGCTATGTCCCTTAGTGGAGCAGATTTTTAAAAGTCCTGATTTTGTGCTCTGTTGCTCTGCTTTTTCTGGGAGCTGGCCTCTCCCCCCGCGGTCTATTTTCCCGTCGCTTTGGATTCACTTCTCCGCCAGCCCTACCTTTTAGAAAGTGGTCGATTTTCTGTTTCTAGAATTGCTGTTCTTCTTCTCTTCCGTCTCCCTTTGGATTTGTAGGTGTTTGCAATGGTTTGATAAGCTATCTAGCTGTTCTCCTGCTACCTGATGTAGTCTCAGCCTGCTACTTCTCTGTCATCTTGACTCCTCCCCTTATTAGACTCTTTCAATGTCAAGAACTTCTTTCCAACCCTAAACAACAAATTCAACTTTCTAATTTATGAATCCCCAGATAAACTCTACAATGGCTTAGTCACAGAGGTTCTACTCATGTATGTATGCAATCGTCTTTATATTTTGGAGGGATGCTTGATGAAGGAATGGATTTTTTTTTAACCTATTGATAAATTAATAATCTGGATAATTTAGACAAATAAGCAGTCAATCTTAATTAAACAGTTGAAAACTGGTAGCTTTGATTAAAATAACGAAAATGAATAGGGAATGGCCTTAGCAGAAACTGAGTCTCTATGGAAGAAGCCCTTCTCAGTAGAATTTTGTCTAACAAAGCTAATATTGGTTATTTTCAAAATAACAATTCAAGATATATAAAGTTTTTATACACTCAAGTTGATAGAAAATTATAAGTTCTGCTTAATGTAGAAACATTAAATCATATTCTCTAGTCATAAATTCACTGTTCATAAGAAAAACTATTAAATTATATCGAACAGTGACAGAACAGTCCTGGCACCAGTTGTCATTACTGCGCTACACACATTATGAAAAAAAAGAATCTCTTTTTGCATGTTTATGTGGTATTTATAAAATCTTGTGCAATTTGGAATTTTATAAAATTACAATAAAATGCCAATTATAAATATAATTTAACCTTTACCTCAATTCAGGAGGTACTATGATAGGTACTTTCACACACATTATCTCCTTTGATGGCATGGTGAAACTATTCTTTTTTTTTTTTTTTTTTTTTACAAAAAAACAGTGTCTATAGATAATATCTTTGTTGAACAGCAATATTTTTTGAATTAGCTCACTTGCTGTTAGTACATTTAGTATTATAACATAAAGTAAGTGGCAGTAAACTGGTATCTTTTATGTTAAGTTATACATTTTCAAATTTTGTGCTTTAATTTTAATGTGGACACAATATAAAGAGTTGATATTACAAAAATTTAATGCTAATGTTTCCTTTAAGATAAGAAATACAATACACATATGCATGCAATTAATAGTCTTTGTTGGAATTCCTAGCAAACCACTCTACTAACTATAAAAAGACTCTGAATGCTACTGATTATCATAGAGTAAAATAACAGATAAAAGCTTTTCAATGTCAAAGAGCAACCAAAGGACAAAATAAATAATATTAGGTATTACATATAATAATTGAGTTTGCCCTGAATAGTTCATCTCCATCTCTGGTATTAGATTATGGCTTTTCTACTGTCAGTGCTTTGTATAGTATGATTTATTCTATTCTTATTTTACAAACTCCCACTCATCCTGTCGACTTCCTTGGTGACTGAAGCCAAGGCCAGGGCATCTGGAATTCCATTTCCAGTCCCAGCTCCCCACCCCAACTTTTCCTGCTCAGGATCCGACAGTTAGTTGGACATTACTCTTGGTTTTCCAACAAGTAATTCCAGCCAACTATCCCTCAGAAACTTATGTGTTTTGTTTTGTTTTTTTTATATTCTCTATTCTAATTAGAGACCCTAGCTTCGCCCATTATGGAGACTTCAAATTTAACCTGAAATTCTTTCTATATGTTCAATAACCACTTCTTAAATGTCTGTGTTTTCTGCCTCTCTATATCTATTACAAATAATTCCTTAGTTCAGATCATTATTTTTATATGGTTTCATGCAATATATAATACTGAAATTTATTGTAGAATCTGATTGCTTAGCCATGCCATTTGAGTGGTTGGAGTAGGTCTTTAAAGCCTGATGGTAATTTGAAGAAGTTACCACAAGATGGTGTTTTCTTTTTAGTTTATTAATTACAGACATTTTAAACCTTGACTAACCCATTTAAGTCTGATATGTAAATTCCATTTTCATCACTGAAAGATTATCAAGTAGTCAATACATATACATATAAACTGAGAGAAAGTACCAATTGACATAAAATAATGAGGAATATGGTATCCAGGTTTAAGCCCGTGTTTTCAAAATTTTGTAACAAATCTTGACTGGTTGGCGATATTGAGCAAGGTAGTCCACATGCATTACTAAGTTTCAAAGAGTTTCTGTATTCTAATAAGGGGAACCCTATCAGCAAGATCATAATTTTACCTGCTGGGAGAAAGCAGCAGTAAGAGGTGATAAATATGATTAGTTTTCCAGCTTTCAAACTTTGGGCTTTCTTGCATTTCATGATGCCATAAGTTCCTAGATCTTTTGTATCCAATATTCTTTTTACCTCTATTGCAAACTTACCAGTTCACATACCTGTAATTTCTATGAAGATGGCTTTCCAATCCAAAGCTTTAGTGTCAATTATTTTTTCTAGAGCCACATGCACATTAACATAAACTTATTTATTTTTCAAAACTCAATAGCTTTTCTTCATAACCTCAAACATCCTTATTTCTATAAAGCCAAAACATGAAACTTCATTCTTTGAGAATGTCTTCTTTTCATCTTGTCCCATTCACACAACTACTGAAAAATTACCACATTTTTAAGATTATGTATTCATAATTATGTATGTCACATCTTTAAGATTATGTATTCATTGTCTCCTGAAGCTATTATTCTTTTTATCCTCAGAAATTTAGGGCCTCACTTCCTCATCTTCTAGCCCCAGGAAGCATTTTACTTTACACGTATAAACACTCATATGCATCCCACAGAAATGAACACATTCACACACACACAGTTTTAATTTTTAAAATGACCCAATATATACCTATCATATAATATTAAAGTGTCATTTTATATATAATATATAACATAATAACATATCTTGGTATATATGTATCATTAAAGATTTATTTTCTTTAAAATTAAAAGAGCTCATAATCATCTTTTAGAGTAATACATACAGACCCATAACAGTTTTTATTATCTTCATGTCATGATAGTATATATGGATGTGCCATAATTTTGATATATGTTTATACAGGACATTTGGCCATATCCAATTTTTTCCACTATTACCACTAATATTACAGATAGTATTCTTACAAATGTGTCTGTGCAAGGATTTTTTGTTTTCCTTATGAAATGAACTCCCATATCATCAACTATTTGGGTTTGTACCTTTAAAATTTCATAGCTACTTCAAGTTATTCTCCAAAAATGACATATTAATTTTCTCTATCATTAAGGTAAGGGATTAACCATTCTCCCATATATTTAAAAACAATGATATTATTTCTTCATATATTTTCTGAACTCAACATAAACTATGTTTTTAATTTGCATTTAATATATGTTTAATGAGGTTCAAGAACTGTTAATATATTTACTGGCCATTTTTTCTTTTACCTTGCATTTCTTATTCATATCTTTTGCCCACTATCAAAAATTTTTAATTTTTTAAAATTTTTTTAAAAGATTTTATTTATTTATTTGACACAGAGAGAGAGAGATCACAAGTAGGCATAGGAGCAGGTGGAGAGAAGGGGGGGAAACAGGCTATCCGCTGAGCAGAGATCCCGATGCGGGGCTCGATCCCAGGACCCTGAGATCATGACCTGAGCCGAAGGCAGAGGCTTAACCCACTGAGCCACCCAGGCGCCCCTCAAAATTTTTCTTTTTCTTTTTCTTTTTTTTTTTTTTTTTTTTGAGAGAGAGTGCGCATGAATGTGGAGTGGGGAGGGAGAGAAGGAGAGGGAGAGAGAGAACCTTAAGCAGGCTCCATGCATAGCACAAGCCTGAGCAGACCTGTCTCACAACACTGAGATCATGTCCTGAGCCGAAACCAACAATCAGACACTTAACTGACTGAGCCACCCTGACACCCCATCTTTGCCCATTTTTTAACTGAGTGTTTAAAATCTTCTGTTCCATTTACTTGTGGGAGATTTTAATAAAGTGCGTGTGTGTGTGTGTGTGTGTGTGTGTGTGTCTATAGTCATTGTTTTTAGATGTCAATTCTCACATTTTTTAAATGATTGCTAATTTTATCAAATAGTGTTTCTACTTCTTGGTTAAACATGTCCTTTTTTGCTTCTCTGTATTTTTGAGTTTTCTATTACAAATGTGATAGTTTCATAATCAAACAAAGAAAACAAAAATTTTGTTTACAAGTTACCAGTAAGAGTTTTGGGGAAGTGAAAAAAATCAGAGTACTATTAGTCAGGATGGCAAATTGTAAACAACCTCTTAACTTCTTCCTTCCTCTCACATTCTGTCTCTGGTGCTTGCACACTAGACAGGAAAGTCAGGTGTATCACAAGACACACTAGTGTGAAAAAGAAGAAAAGAATCTGATTCTTTGTTGTATCTATTCCAGTTGGTTAGTACCTGTGTAATACCAATTGTCAAAAAATTCTACATATCATTCTTACTGTAAACTTACTATAAGCTTTATTTATATTCTCTTGTTTTAAATTTAGAAATCAAATTCTACTCAGGAATGTGTCTCTACTTCTCCGTCCCTCCTGCTATGGTACTGATAGTATTAAAATTTACGATGCTTCCATAACTCACCAAGTATGGTAATGTAGCCCATCTCACAACTCATCCCACCCCATCTCACAACTATGTGAGATAGGGGGTTAGTAATTATTATTCACACTAATGAAGAACAAAACTGAGACAAAACTGAGATGTTTCTCAACTTGTCCAACATCACCTGCCTCGTCAATGTTGGACCAAGCACCCAAATACAGCTCCTCTGATGTTACCCATTCAGCAGCATCACTTCTCTATGTCAACACTGAATCATGTGCTTTTCTCAAAACGGTCCCTGCTCTTCCTTAACCTCCTGCATTTTATAATAGTTTGCTCTTTTCTAACCCTTCCCTTCCAGGGTTATTACAGTTTGTAAATAAAAATACAAGTGACCAGTTAAATTTGCATTTCAGATAAACAGTTTTTTAAGACCTGTGTGTCCCATATATTGCATGGGGCTTGCTTATGCTAAAATAATATTCACTGATTCTCTGAAATGACACTTTAACTGAGAGGCCTATGTTTTGTTTTGTTTTTTTGTTTTGTTTTGTTTTGTTTTTATTTCTTTTCAGCGTAACAGTATTCATTGTTTTTGCACCACACCCAGTGCTCCATGCAATACGTGCCCTCCCTAATACCCACCACCTTGTTCCCCCAACTTCCCACCCCCCGCCTCTTTAAGACCCTATGTTTTATGTGGCAACCCTTTTTCTATTCCTATTTGTTCTCAGAATATGAGCCATTCTTTAACATGAATGATATTTGTGACTTGGAATTTATCCTAAATCTCCCAAACTAATCACATATTCTTTATGTGATTCTTTAACATGAATGATATTTGTGACTTGGAATTTAACATGAATGATATTTGTGACTTGGAATTTATCCTAAATCTCCCAAACTAATCACATATTCTTGCAATTCATGATGATAGTTTTTACTTATTTATTAAATTTACCTTATATCATAGTTTTGTGGTTTCTCCTACCTTTTTAACTATGTTAAAAACCATGGTGACGGCTATAGCTTATTCATCCTTAGAAAGTCCAAACATACCTAACATCCTGCACATGGTAGATGTTCAAAACACCTTCACTAAGCTGACTTAGTATGTAATAATCAGCTTAACCTGCATACATATCCATGACAATAGACACTACTAAGAAAAAAGTAACATAATAGCACATCTTAAAAGAGTTGCCTTAAGCTATGCCTGCATGGCTCAGTTGGTTAATCATCCTGCCTTCGGTTCAGGTCATGAGCACTCAGGGTCCTAGAATACACCCTCACATCAGGCTCCCGGCTCAGTGGAGATGTCTGTTTCTCCCTCTCCCTCTTCCTCTGTCCCTTGCCCCTGCTTGCTCTCTTTCTCTCAAATGAAAAAAAAATTAAAAATCTAATAAATAAATAAATAAAAGTGTTGCCTGAAATAAGTTAAATTATAAAAATTTTTGTGTATTTGGTATATCTTCATGTTCAGAACAACTTCTTTCTCAAGCTACTAAGTGGCCAAGGTCATATCTAAGCTGACTTGTGTTTTAAGATCTTGACTAAAACTCAACTATAGCTTTCAAATTTCTCAGATACCTGATCATAATGGGAGCTAGGGCAGATTTTTTTTTTTCTTTTAACCTAACAACAATGCATGTTTATCTTAAAACAAATTTTTTTCTTAACAATAACTCATTAACTTTCTCTTATAATCAAAGAATATAATTTCCCAGATGTTGTCATTGATACTGAAACAAATAATTGGCAACTTTTAACGTTTAGGTCTCTGTGGCCCATACTGTGTTAGGTACAAAAGAAGAAAGTTCTTTGGTACATGTCCTTAAGACTTTCACATTTGAAATATATGTACAATGGAATGATTTTAATACAAATAATTTAAAGGATAAATTTGAAAAGATGGGAAAAAAGAGATTATCCAAGTATGGGTCAATTTAAGACATATCAGTAACTTTTAAATTTTCAATGTAGACTCAAAATTTCATGTTATATTTTGCATCCATTTAAAAATTCAGCTTAAAGAAGTGACATATGCAAAAATTCAGCTAAAGAAATGTCCATCCAATGATTTACAAATATTAAATACATATACATATAATTGAAGAAGTATTTAACAAAATGTAATACCACCATAAAATAGATTGCAAACAACAAAATGCTATTGTGGAAGTGTAATATGGTTATGATAGGATGTTTCTAACAAATTTTTGAGTGAAAAAAAAGATAAAACAGCATGGTAATAACTGTACACTTTTTGTTGTTTCTGTATAAAATAGGTGATTACATAAACATAGAAATTAGAAAAAGCAATTCCTACCACTGTAAAAATATTATTTTTCATTAATACTGTATTTCATATAATATATTTTATTACATGTTAGCTTTTTTTAATCTAATTTTCCTGGTATAGATGTGTACTTAATTTTCTATCTATTCACTGTATGCTTATATAAAAGATTTTAAATAAAAAGGTATGTGTAAGTAAAGTGTAGGTAATATTAATTAATTTGGATATATAGACACAGGATGCAATCACAAATGATGTTACCCAGATTCAAGTTCTTTCTTTGAATATTTTTTCAATGTTAACAGATCAGGTTATCTCCATGTACAAGCAGCAGAATTGAGGATTGATCATAATGTTCTGACCCAGATAAAGCATGGATGGTGCTAAACGCATCTTGGGAAGGAACCATCTGGGAACAGCATGTTTATGCTTGGTTTAAGAAAAAGAAAAAGGTGGCAGGGGGGAAGCAAGCAGCTCCTTCCTTCTGTTCCCGGCTTTATAGCAAACATGGAAACTTGTCAACGTACGGCAGTAAAAGTGCTCTTTTGCGTTCAGTAAGTCAGTTTGGAGTTCAGTTTACTTCCTAGGAGGTACGTTCTTTTGCCCCTTCTTGTGTGGAACCTCCTGCTCTTCTAGAAACTGCTCCCACAAAATTATAAATCTGCAGCTCAGCTGTTTCCTGGTTGGAGTCTATGCATTTGGGTCATACTCAACTTGTTTCTAAAACTATTCCTCCTGCTGGAAGCTTTCTGTCACTGTTTCTCAGGGTGGCTGCTCTCTATATAGCTCAGCAACTCAAACTGATTTCACTTCAGTAAAATAAGCACGTGCTCCTGAAATTTTGGCACGGGATTAGCCTCAGATTTCTGGGTTAGCAAGGTAGGTTTGGTTTGCTTTTGTTTTGAAATCCGTATCTATGTTTGTAGTAATGTTCCCAGTTTAAAAACATATCAAACATGTCAATGAAATTTGGAAAAGTAGACACACAAGGGTTTTTAGACACAAAATATGTTTTAATGAAGTGAAATCCTTTTTATTTTTCATTGTGTCTTCATAGAATAGATGCAGAATCGGCACAGCAAAAGAGCATTCCAGGACTCTCCTAAAAAAATGTGTCAACCTTGTTCTACACAGAACACCTGTATGGGTGAGATGACAGTTCAGTGAGGATGTCGATTCAGTCTGTAGCATTGACAGAGACTGCCAACAAGGGTGCCACTTGCCAACTGGCACTTCCTAGAGTGGCTTTTTCCCCTTATGATAATTGCTTATCAACTGGGAATTTCATTTATTCATTGGCACTATAAATTTAACTTCAGTTTATGAAGCAAGCCCTAATACCTCCAGAATTTTTGTCAATAAAATCATTTGAGATTTTTTCATTAGACTAGTGTTTGAAAACATGGCATTGTTGGCTGATTTTGTTCCTCTTCACTGCACTAATTGTTTATAAAAATTATACTCCATAAGCTTTTTGAGAAAACAAGCACTTTAATGAGCACACCATTTTAAAAAGTGAGGATAATTTCAGCAATGTAGAAGCCCAGGCACTAGGAATTTGCCTCAAAGTGTTTTAAATATATCATGCAGCCATCATTATTTAACTAAATTAATCATAAGTGCAATTTAGGAAGGTTATGATTTTATTTATGTCTACTCAAATGTGACTTAAGGACCTACTAAGGGATGGACAGAAAACTTGCTTCTCCATTTCCCCACCTACATTGATTGATAAGCAATACACTGAGGAGTTCTGCTACCACACATACTGCCTGTAAAGGGGGAAAAAAACAGCTTAGGCCAGGATCTTGGACTGATATGAAGCTAAATTCTGCTACCACTGTGAGAAGAGTGAGAATGCTGAGAAAACTGGACTTTGGGGGGCACAGGTTCAAAGGGCTTTCAGGTCTCATATTCTGCAAAAGGTAATAGCAGCACACAACTGAAGCTGCTGGTGCACTAAAGATGTTGACAATGACAAACCCAGTTAGGTCAAGCTCAAACTGAGAGACACAACACTGATCTCCCACTAATGGCAAGAAAAAAGAACAGGAGTAGATATTTATAAAAGCAAATATTATTTATCTCAGCCTCCATTATCCTTTTACTTATGTTCAGCATCCTATGAAATTTTAGAGACATTCACAAAAGCAAAGTCCACCATAGAGCCCATGGCCAGGAAAAGAAGAGAGTAAAACAAAATAAATAAAACAAATGACAAAAAAAGAAAACCCAGAAACAACCCAAGATGTTGAAAATATTAGACAAATACTTCAATGTAACCATGATTAATATATTAAATTATGGTTAAATATATTAAATGGATAAATATATTAAATCATGAGCCTGGGTAACTCAGTTGTTGGACATCTGCCTTCAGCTCAGGTCATGGTCCCAGGGTCCTGAAATCAAGCCCTGCAGTCGGCTCCCTACTCACTGGGAAGCCTGCTTCTCCCTCTCCCCCTCCCTTTGCTTGTGTTCCCTCTCTAGATGTCTCTCTCTATCTCTGTCAACTGAATAAAGAAAATCTTTATACACACACACACACACACACACACAAACGTGTGTGTGTATGTATACGTATATATACACATACATATACATATATGTATACGTATGTGTATATATATGTATTTATATTTATAACATGTAAGGTACAAGGTGAAAAACATGCATGAATAAATCATAATTTGAACATAGAGGTGGAAACGTTCATAGGAACTTAAAAGGAAATGCTAGAAATGAGAAACACTATATAAGAAATTAAGAATCCTTTTGATGGATCTATGGTACTTGACAGAGCTGAGGAAAGAATCAGTGAACTGAAAGAAAGCTCAGTGGAAATTATCCAAACTGGAAGAAAAAAAAAAAAGTACAACGAAATAGAGCATTCAACAACTGATGGATAACAGAAGCAAACATACAGGTAATTAATATGTTGCAGATTATATACCACCACAACCAATCAAGTTATCTTTGTTAACATTTAAAAAACTAAAATCTAAAAAAATCATCATCATGACTTTCAAGTGATCTGTCACATTCACGAAGATAGGTCATATTTTGGGTACACAGTGAATCTCAATAAATTTAAAAGGTTGAAATAATTCAAAGTATGTTTTCTGAGCACACTGGCATTAAGATGTAAATTTTTAGAAACAGTAATATTCTAGGGAATACCTGAAAAAATCTGCAGTGTTTGGAAATTAAATACACTTCTCAAGAATCCGTAGTCAAATAAGAAATTACATAATGAAATACCATTCTAACTCAATGAATTAAAAAAATAGAGATAATATACAAGTCACCAATATTGGGAATGATAGAATATCACTGCAGACTCTACAGACAGACATTAAATGAATAATAGGGCTATTTTATGAACAATTTAATGCCAATCAATTCAACAAGTATCACATAAAATAATCAAAATAATCATACTGGGGTACCTAGGTGACTTAGTAGGTTAAGTGACCAACAATTGATTTCAGTTTAGGTCCTGATCTCAGAGTCATGAACTCAGGGTCCTGAGATCAAGCCCCAAGTCGGGCTCTGCACTGGGCATGGAGTTTGCTTAAGATTCTCTATCTTTTGGGGCATCTGGGTGGCTCAGTCAGTTGAGCATCTGCCTTCAGCTCAGGTAATGATCCCAGGGTCCTGGGATCAAGTCCCACATTGGTCTCCCTGCTCAGTGGAGAGCCTGCTTCTCCCTCTCCCCCATCCTTCTCCCCACTCATTCTCTCTCTGTGTCAAATAAATAAATACAATCCTAAAAAAAAAAAAAAAAAAAAAAATTCTCTCTCCCTCTCCATCTGCCCCTCCCCAACTCATGCTCTCTCAACTCTCCCTCTAAAGGAAAAAAGGAAAAGAATCATATTGCTTGGAAGACACAACATAAATTTCTCCAAGAAATTGTAAATACCCTGTATAGTCCTGTATTTATTATTTTCTAAATTGAATTTATAGTAAAAAATATATTTATTACAAACAAAACTTCAGGGACAAAAGAATTCACTGGGAAATTCTACCAAACATTTAAGTAAGAAGTAATACCAATTTTATACAATTTCTGAGAAATGGAAGAAGAAAGGAAAGAAAGAAGGAAGGGAGAAGGCGGAGGAAGGAAGAAGGAAGGAAGGAAGGAAGGATAAATAAAGACAAGTTTCCAACCCATTTCATGAGTCCAGCCTTGCACTGATATCAAAAACACAGACCTGGGGGGAGGAGTCAACATGGCGGAGAAGTAGCAGGCTGAGACTACTTCAGGTAGCGGGAGATCAGCTAGATAGCTTATCTAAAGATCGCAAACACCTACAAATCCAATGGGAGATCAAGGAGAAGAACAGCAATTCTAGAAACAGAAAATCAACCACTTTCTGAAAGGTAGAACTGGCAGAGAAGTGAATCCAAAGCGACGGGAAGATAGACCGCGGTGGGGAGGGGCCAGCTCCCAGCAAGTGGCGGAGCAATGGAGCACAAAATCAGGACTTTTAAAAGTCTGTTCCACTGAGGGACATTGCTCCAGAGGCTAAACCAGGGTGAAGCCCATGCGGGGTCGGCATGGCCTCAGGTCCCACAGAGTCACAGAAGGATCAGGGGTGTCTGAGTGTCGCAGAGCTTGCAGGTATTAGAAGGGGGAAGCCGGCTACAGAAACAGAGCCAAGGAGTGAGCTCTAAGCTCAGGGTTACCTTGAACCGGTTGCAGGCTCAGTCAGCTCAGAGCGTGGCCAGAGGCCAGGGTGACGGGAGTAATTGGGTGCACTGAGGAGTGAGGACCTGGGCTCTTGGCTCTTCAGGGCCAGAGACCAGGAGGCCGCCATCTTCATTCCCATCCTCCGGAACTCTATGGAAAGCGCTCAGGGAACAAAAGCTCCTGAAAGCAAACCCGAGCGGATTACTCAGCCCGGACCCTGGTAAGGGCGGTGCAACTCAGCCTGGGGCAAAGACACTTGAGAATCACTACAACAGGCCCCTCCCCCAGAAGATCAACAAGAAATCCAGCCAGATCCAAGTTCACCTACCAAGGAGTGCAGTTTCAATACCGAGGAGAGCAGCGGAATTCCGGAGGAGGAGAAAGCAAAGCACGGAGCTCATGGCTTTCTCCCCATGATTCTTTAGCCTTGCAGTTAATTTAATTTTTCTTTTCTTTTTCAGTTTTTTTTCTCTTCTTCTGCTAAATATTTTAAACTTTAACCCTTTTCTTTTTTAACGTTTTTTAACTAGTTTATCTAATATATATATATTTTTTTCCTTTTTATATTTTTTCTTTATTCGTTTTCTTCTTTTAATTATTTCTTTTTTTTTTTCTTTCTGAACCTCTTTTTATCCCCTTTCTCCCCCCTCATGATTTGGGATCTCTTCTGACTTGGTTAAAGCATATTTTCCTGGAGTTGTGGCCACCCTTTTAGTATTTTACTTGCTCCTTCATATACTCTTATCTGGACAAAATGACAAGGCTGAAAAATTCACCACAAAAAAAAAAAAGGACAAGAGGCAGTACTGAAGGCTAGGGACCTAATCAATACAGACATTGGTAATATGTCAGATATAGAGTTCAGAATGACGATTCTCAAGGTTCTAGCCAGGGTTGAAAAAGGCATGGAAGATATTAGAGAAACCCTCTCGGGAGATATAAAAGCCCTTTCTGGAGAAATAAAACAACTAAAATCGAACCAAGTTGAAAACAAAAAGCTATTAATGAGGTGCAATAAAAAATGGAGGCTCTCACTGCTGGGATAAATGAGGCAGAGGAAAAAAAAAAAAAGAGAGAGAAAATCCTGAAAGCAGCCCGGGAAAAGAAGTCTGTAACATACAATGGTAAAAATATTAGATTGGCAGCAGACTTATCCACAGAGACCTGGCAGGCCAGAAAGAGCTGGCATGATATATTCAGAGCACTAAACGAGAAAAACATGTAGCCAAGAATACTATATCCAGCTAGGCTATCATTGAAAATAGAAGGAGAGATTAAATCTTCCAGGACAAACAAAAACTGAAAGAATTTGCAAGCACCAAACCAGCTCTACAGGAAATATTGAGAGGGGTCCTCTAAGCAAAGAGAGACCCTAAAAGTAGTAGATCAGAAAGGAACAGAGACAATATAGAATAACAGTCACCTTACAGGCAATACAATGGCACTAAATTCATATCTCTCAATAGTTACCCTGAATGTTAATGGGCTAAATGCCCCAATCAAAAGACACAGGGTATCAGAATGGATAAAAAAACAAAACCCATCAATATGTTGCCTACAAGAAACTCATTTTAAACCCGAAAACACCTCCAGCTTTGAAGTGTGGGGGTGGAAAACAATTTACCATGCTAATGGACGTCAGAAGAAAGCAGGAGTGGCAATCCTTATATCAGATCAATTAGATTTTTAAGCCAAAGACTATAATAAGAGATGAGGAAGGACACTATATCATACTCAAAGGGTCTGTCCAACAAGAAGATCTAACAATTTTAAATATCTATGCCCCTAACGTGGGAGCAGCCAACTATATAAACCAATTAATAACAAAATCAAAGAAACACATCGACAATCATACAATAATAGTAGGGGACTTTAACACTCCCCTCACTGAAATGGACAGATCATCCAAGCAAAAGATCAACAAGGAAATAAAGGCCTTAAATGACACACTGGAACAGATGGACATCACAGATATATTCACAACATTGCATCCCAAGGCAACAGAATACACATTCTCTCTAGTGCACATGGAATATTCTCTAGAATAGATCACATCCTCGGTCCTAAATCAGGTCTCAACTGGTATCAAAAGATTGGGATCATTCCCTGCATATTTTCACACCACAGTGTTCTGAAGCTAGAACTCAATCACAAGAGGAAATTTGGAAAGAACCCAAATACATGGAGACTAAACAGCATCCTTCTAAAGAATGAATGGGTCAACGAGGAAATTCAAGAAGAATTGAAAAAATTCATGGAAACAAATGATAATGAAAACACAACGGTTCAAAATCTGTGGGACACAACAAAGGCAGTCCTGAGAGGAAAATATATAAAGAAACAAGAAAGGTCTCAGGTACACAACCTAACCCTACACCTAAAGGAGTGGGAGGAAAAAACAAGAAAGAAAGCCTAAACCCAGCAGAAGAAGAGAAATCATAAAGATCAGAGCAGAAATCAATGAAATAGAAACCAAAAAACAATAGAACAAATCAATGAAACTAGGAGCTGGTTCTTTGAAAGAATTAATAAGATTGATAAACCCCCGGCCAGACTTATCAAAAAGAAAAGAGAAAGGACCCAAATAAATAAAATCATGAATGAAAGAGGAGAGATCACAACTAACACCGAAGAAATACAGACAATTATAAGAACATACTATGAGCAACTCTACACCAACAAATTTGACAATCTGGAAGAAATGGATGCATTCCTAGAGACATATAAACTACCACAACTGAACCAGGAAGAAATAGAAAGCCTGAACAGACCCATAACCAGTAAGGAGATTGAAACAGACATCAAAAATCTCCAAACAAGCAAAAGCCCAGGGCCAGATGGCTTCCCAGGGGAATTCTACCAAACATTTAAAGAAGAACTAGTTCCTATTCTCCTGAAACTGTTCCAAAAAATAGAAATGGAAGGAAAACTTCCAAACTCATTTTAGGAGGCCACCATCACCTTGATCCCAAAACCAGCGAAGGATCCCATCAAAAAAGAGAACTACAGACCAATATCCCTGATGAACACAGATGTGAAAATTCTCACCAAAACACTAGCCAGTAGGATTCAACAGTACATTAAAAGGATTATTCACATAAGTCAATCGGAGAAAGACAACTATCATATGATCTCCCTGATATGAGGGAGAGGAGATGCAACATGGGGGGTTAAGGGGGTAGGAGAAGAGTAAATGAAACAAGATGGGATTGGGAGGGAGACAAACCATAAGTGACTCTTAATCTCACAAAACAAACTGAGGGTTGCTGGGGGGAGAAGGGTTGGGAGAGGGGGGGTGGGGTTATGGACATTGGGGAGGGTATGTGCTATGGTGAGTGTTGTGAAGTGTGTAAACCTGGCGATTCACAGACCTGTACCCCTGGGGATAAAAATATATTATATGTTTATAAAAAATAAGATTTAAAAAAAAAACACAGACCTTACAAGAAGAAAACTATAGACCATTTTTCTTCATGAACAATCAACACAAAAATCCTTAAATAAATTATAGCAAATTATATATGTGTGTGTGTGTATGTGTGTGTGTGTGTATAGGACAATACAAGAAAATAGAGAGAGATGCCTTTCATCAGTTTGTGGAAGTTCCAATCTATTACCAGTTTGCTTAACCTTCTTAACATAAACTGGTATTAAATTTTGCCAAGTGTTTTTTGTATCTTTTGAGATGTTTCTAACATTCAAGTTGTAATGTTTTGATATAGTGACATGCATTGCATAAGTCTTAAATTAGAATGAACCTTGTATTCTTGGTCAAAATTTATTGTCATTTTACTTTTCTTATACATAATGGACCTAACAAAGAAAGGTTTGTTCAAAATAACAAAAAAAACATTGTAGTCAATTATGTATGTATATTATATGTAATATAATATATATATCTGTGTATGCATATAATTGCCGGTAAGTGAAAAATAACAGTAGTGATACAAAGGATGGGAGGAAACAATTATGATTATTTTGTTATTATAAAATAATCACTCTATCTATGAAGTAGTATAGTATTATTTGTGAGTGGGTTTGGATTAGGAATAAATGAATAATACATCAACAATAGGCAGAAAGAATGGAAGACAAAATAGGAACAAGAATAATTAATAGAAAACAGTAACAACTGTGGTAAATATAATCCACTAATGTCAATAGTCACTTTGAATGTCAGTACTCTAAATGTACCAATTAAACAATGGAGATTGGATCAAAAAACAAGACCCAGCTATATGTTGTCTACAGAAAACCAACTTTAAATATAAACACATGAGACACATTGGTGGCACAGTCAGTTGACCATCAGCTCTTGGTTTGGACTCAGGTCATGATCTCAGGATGGTGGGATCACAGATTCTGCTTGGGGTTCTCCCTCTCTCTCTACTCTTCCTGCTCACTCTCTCTCTCTTTCAAATAAATAAATAAATCTTTAACCACAAAAACATATAAATGAGTGAAGGAAAGTATACCATCCTAATACTAATCAAAAGAAAAGAGAAATAGTATGTTAATTTCAGAGAGAGCAGATTTCAAAGCAAAGAAGTGTATAAGGGATAAAAAAGGGCATGATATAATGATAAAGATTTACATTGCCAAGAGGACATATGAGCCCTAACCCATATGGTATGTGCCTAACAATAGAGGCATCAAACCATGATATCCAAAAACAAACAGAATCACAAAGAGAAATAGATGAGTTCACTATCCTAGTTGAAGATTTCTATAATCTTCTATCAGAAATGGACAAATCCCACAGGCAGAAAAGTCAATAAGGACCAAGTTCAACTCAAACACACAATAATTTGACTGAATATAATGGATATGTATAGACTGCTTCATTCATAAACAGCAAAACACATTTAAAAATTCATTCATCTCAAGCTCACATATAACATTCACCATAATAGTCTCTTCACAGCCATAATGCATACCATAACAAATTTAAAAAGAAAGAGAAAACATATTATGTCTACTTTCAAATCATAATGAATTTAACTATAAATAAATAAATAACAGAAAGACAACTGTAAAATCCCCAAAATGTATAGAGGCTAGACAATATATTTCTAAGTAACACAGAATCCAACAAGAAATATCAAGAGAAATTTTAAAATATTTTGAACTAAGTAAAAACAAAAACAATTTATCAAAATTGATAGTGTGTAGCAGTGCTTAAAAAAATATGTAGCATTAACATATATATTACAAAGGAAGAAAGGCTTAAGATGAGCCATCTAATTTTCCACCTTAAGAAACTAGAAAAAGAGGAGAAAATTAAATCCAAAAACATTACAAAAGCAAATGCAGACCAATATCTTTCATAATCATAGATTCCAAAATCCTCAACAAAAAATTAGCAGATTGAATCCAACTATGTATGAAAGGAATTACACACCATGACCAACTGAGATATGATCCAGTTTTGTGAGGCTGGTTCAGCATGTGGAAATCAAATGATGTAACCTATGGAATCAACAGATTAAAACATAAAATTGCATGATCATATCAATAGATGGAAAGCATTTGACAGAATCCAACACCCATTTATGACAAAAATTTCTAAGTAAACTAGAACTAGAAGGGGAAATTCTCAATTTGAGAAATATTATCTACAAAGAACCTAAACTAACATCCTACTTAATGGTGACAAACTTAAAGATTTTCTACTATGATCAGAAACAAGGATAGGTGGGGCACCAAGGTGGCTAAGTCAGTTGAGTGACTGACTCTTGATTTCAGCTCAGCTCATGATCTCAGGGTCTTGAGATTAGGCCCTGACTTGTGCTCTGTACTGGGTGTGGATCCTGCTTGGGATTCTCTGTCTCCCTCTACATCTGTCCCTTTTCCTCTACTCCCCTTTCTCTTAAAAAGCAAAAAAAAAAAAAAAAAAAAAAACACAGGATAGGCTATCCTCTCTCACAACGGCTCTTCAACATCATATTGGTAGGTCTAACCAATGGAGTAAGATGGGGAAAGAAAGGAAATAAAAGGTTGATATTGGGAAGGAAGAAACAAAAATGTTCACAGATGACATGATCATGTATATAGAAAATCTGAAAAAAATCAACAACAAAAAACTTTTGAAACCAATAACTGATCATAGCACAGCAGCAGGATACAAGGCTAGTATACAGAAGTTAATTTTTTCCTTGTATACCAGCAACAGACAAGTAAAATTTGAAATTAAAAATTGAAATTAAAAGCACAGTATCATTTACATTAGCTCTCAAAAAATTAAAGGGTTATATATCTAACAAGATATGTACAAGTTCTATATGAAGCAAACTACAAAATCTGAAACAAAGTCAAATCAGAGCTATTTTAAATAAAGAGATAGTCCATGTGCATCAATAGGAAGATTCAATATTATCAAGATTTCACTTCTTCTCAATTTGATCTATAGATTCAATGCAATGCTGATCACAATCTCAGCAAGTTATTTGTGGATATCAACCAACTGATTCTAAACTTTACATGGAGAGGCAAAAGACCCAGGAGAGCCAACAAAATATTGAAGGAGAAAAACAGGAGTTGGAGGATTGACACTAATGACTTCACAACATACTATAAAGCCCTAGTCATTTAAACAGAATTGGCGGAATTGGTGAAAGAACAGACAAATAGGTCAATGAAACACTTTAAAGAGCCCAGGAATAAACCCACATAAATATAGTCAATGGATCTTTGATAAAGAAGCGAAGGCAGTGGAGCAAAGATTCTTTTCAATACAAGGTATTGGAAAAAGGAATCTAGACACAAACATTTACCTGTGACCAAAATAACACAAAATGGATCACAGACTTAAGTGAAAACTACAAAACTATAAAACTCTAGAAGATAAATAAAAGTAACTGTAGGAGAACTTGGGGTATGGCACTAACTTTTTATTTTATTTTATTTTATTTTATTTTTTGATGGAGAGCATGTGCATGTGCTCATGCACATGCGAGGTGGGGGTAGGGCCAAAGCGACAGGGCAAAAGAGAATCTCAGGCAGGCTCCACACCCTGAGATCATGACAGGAGCCAAAATCAAGAGTAAGAAGCGTAACTGACTAAGCCACCCAGGAGCACCCAGGGCACTGACTTTTTAGATCAACACCAAATGCACAATACACAAAAGAAATAATGTGCAAATTGGACTTCAGTAAAATTAACAATTTCTGCTCTGCAAAAGACAATGTAAAAAGAATGAGAAGACAAGCCACAGACTGGGATAAAATGTTTGCAAAAATACATATGATAGAGGAGAAGTACACCAAAAAAATCTTAAATGCCACAATTAAAAAAAAAAAAAAATTAAAGAGACCCAATAACTTTTACAGACACCTCACTAAGGAAGATATACATATGACAAATAACTATGGGTAAAGATGCTTCACAACTTATATCATTGGGTAAAAACATATTAAAGTAATGAGATACCACTACACACTTATTAGAATGACCAAAATCCAGAACATTGATAACACCAAATGCTGATAAGGATATGGAGCAACAGGAACTCCCATTCACTGCTGATGAGAAAGAAAATGGTACAGATTTTTTGAAGTCTATTTAGCAGTTTCTTTCAAAACTAAACATACTCTTAACATACAATCCAGTGACCGTACTCCTTGGCACTTATCCAAATGAGTCAAATAAATATATTGACTTAATAACCCACAGGTGGATGTTTATAGCTACTTTATTCATAATTGCCAAAACTTGGAAGCAACAAAAATATTTTTCAGTAGGTGAACAGATGAATAAACTGTAGTACATTCCAACAATGGAATATTATTCAGCACTAAAAGGAAATGAGCTATCAAGCCATGAACAGACATGAAGGAAGCTTAAATGAATATTACTGAGAGAAGTCAATCTGAAAAAGCTACATAATGTATGTTTCTAACAAATGGCATTCTGAAAAAGACAAAAACTGTGGAGACAAAGAAAGATAAGTGGTTTCCAAGGGCTAGGAGGCAGTGGGGGTAAATAAAGCATACAGGAATTCGTAGGGTAGTGAAAGTATTCTGTATGATATTTACATTTGTCCAAACTCATAAAATATACAACCCCAAAAGCAAACCCTTGTATAAACTATGGACTTTGGGTGCAAAGAATGTATCAATGTAGATTCATTAATTTTTACAAATGTATGATTCTGGTGGGATGCTGACAATGGGGGAGACTAGGCATGTGTGGGGCAAGGGGCTTACTGGAAATCTCTGCACTTCCCTTTCAATTTTGTTGTGAACCAAAACTGATCTTAAAATATAAAATTTTTTGGAAAAATATAATGCTATATATATATACATATATATATATATATTTGCACTAAAAACTTTATCTCTTAAAGACTTTGGCATTTTAATTCATCTTATAATTCTAATAGTTTCATATAAAATACTAGCATTATTGCAGTTTAAAACATCTTTGTGGTTTAGTTCTATCTTTTGAATATATCCTATTGGGTATCCTAAATCAAAATACTTTATCATTACTTGAGTTGATTTTCTTTGTATTACATATATAGTTGTTAGTATATAATTATTCATGGCATTTATACATGTTTTGATTAGCTTTTATTCTCAAATACCTTTCCAAAGATGCTTTTATGGCAGACAGACTTGGAAGAAAGAAATAAAATCACCCTCTGGGCCAGAGGGCAGATTTATTTCCTGACCAATATAAAAAAGATAATATTGCCCTCTGGGCAAGGTTTGTGCAGACTTGCTAGAGACCTTCTTACAAGATTTAGGGATTGCTAAACTAAAACGTTTCCTCATCTGGGTCAAAAACCTACTGTGTTGTACTCCCCTGGAGCCCTCATTATCACCTTCATGGAGGTAAGAAGAGCTAATGTAAACGTGATGCTTCTTGCTGTGTCATCAGTTATAAAGTCCTTTATCGCCGTCCCAGAATGTTACATCTCCAGCCAGCATCTGTGGGCCTGGAGCAGACTAACTTGGCTACAATCTCAGATCTTTCACAGTTCTTCACATAGTTAGGTTCTTTGTTTTCAGTTTGTTTTAGATTTCATGTTTCATGTTTAGATTTCATGTTTTTCCTTTCTCCTTTTTAATTTAACTTTGTTTATATCTAAGTAAGATGTTGCCATGTTTTCTGTAGTCAAATATTAAGAAGGTACAAATCATGCAAATCTTGCTTTCATCTCTGTCCCCATCCTTCCAACTTTTGCTTTCCCTCTATCAGTAAGCATTTTTATTATGTTTTTGTTGATCCTTCCATTGATTTTAGAAAGAATATATAGAGATAAACATTGAGATAGATGATAGATAGATTGATAGATAGATAGATGATGATAGATAGATAGATAGATAGATAGATAGATAGATATAGATAGATAAATAGAAAGATGAACAGGAAGAGATAGGCCAATGCCCATAACAGACTTCTCTGGAATTCCAGAATTTTTAACTGTGCACAACAATGTGGGACTGCAGAAACAAGAAGAGATTGGCTAGTAAGAAGTAAAGGCTGAGATCAGATTTTGTTGGGAAGGTTACTTCCACAGCTTACTGAATAGCACTGAAGTTCCTGTAGGGTCAACACATTTGAGTTTACTGGAAGTTTGCCCTAGAGTTTCAAAGGTTGGCTTCATCTAGACCCTATTCGACTCTATCCCAGGCATACTATCTCCTCTCAGAAAATGAATCTATAACATATAAGGGGCAGCACAGTAGTATGGTAATGAACCATATCTCTAAGAAAGGAAAAGAAAAGCCTAATTGTAGTATTTGCTAATTTCATGGTGTAAATAGGCCTGCCATGGAGAAAACTGCACCTACCAATATATCACTGAACATGAAGTCCCATATGTAGTTGGATGTAGTCAATAAGGGAAGGACAAAATTGTCTTCTCTGATGTGACCCATGAAGACCACTGAGTCAACATCCAGCAAATTATCTTATTCAGAAATTGATTATGTCAGGGCGCCTGTATGGCTCAGTCATTAAGCATCTCCCTTTGGCTCAGGTCATGATCCCAGGGTCCTGGGATTGAGCCCTGCCTTGGGTTCCCTGCTCAGTGGGAAGCCTACCCCCACCCAAATCCCCCTGCTTGCATTCCCTCTCTCACTGCCTCGCTTGCTGTCAAATAAATAAATAAAAATCTAAATAAATAAATAAATAAATAAGAATTGCTTATGTCTTCCCATTTCCTTGAGAGAAAAGGTGGCATAACCTACACTTGACCTTCTTTAACAACAGGAACTTGAAGCATTAGGTTGGATCCCTTGAAGGTCCCAAAGTGTTAGAGATATAGTATGTGTCGATTCCAATCCAACCAGGTCAACAGCGATGGGTTGAATCTAAATGTCATTTCCAAAACAGCTATCAAGTCATGAATTTTTCTCACATTCTTGCTCATGACGTTCCACAGAGCTTTATTTTCGCTTTTGTTCTCATTCATCTTATTTCGGTAGAATTGCTATCATAGCCTGACTCTTGTTTTATAGTCCTCCCACCAAGTCCTCATTTCAAACTCTGCCAATACTTACTTTCCCCAAACCAGATCCTTCTTGGGTCTTGCTTCTTACACTGTACCTGGGCTTATATTATCAAGCAAAGACCTTGTTTTTTCTCTTTTCTGTCCCTCCTGGCCTTTAGACCACAATTTATGCCTACAATTATCCACATACTTTCCTATTTACCTACTATTTTTTCCAGAGCAAAATGCCATGCTGTCTGTGTCAATAGCACTGTATCATAAAACTATGACTAGATTATGAAGCCAAACAGAATTATAGATATGATTATAAATATATTTAAAAATTCAGTGTATATATAAACATCATACAAATGACAGGATTTGTATTTACTGAGAGTATGTATATATAAATTCTGTAGATGACTCTACATGACAGTCTTTCCAAATAGTGAATTACTACAGAGATTTTAATTACAACTGTTAAAATTATTTATTAACCTAATAAAAACCCATCAAAAGAATGGTGCTTTTTTCCATTTCTGTAAGGACTCCTGCATTTAAAAAATGATAAGCAGGAAGCCTGGGTGGCTCAGTCAGTTGAACATCCAACTCTTCATTTCAGCTCAGGTCATGATCTCAGGGTCATGAGATCAAGCCCCACGTGAGGCTCCTCACCCAGTGGGGATTGCTTTAGATGCCTTTTCTGCATTTCCCTCTTCCCCTCCCCACCACACTCCCTTTCTTTCTCTAAATCTAAAGAAATAAATAAATCTTTTAAAAAATTGTAATGTTTACAAAATGACTGATACTTTTTTACCGAGGGTCAAAATACAAAAATATAAAAAAGAAAATTTTTCCCAACATGAAGTTGGGAAACTTTCTCAACGAAGTTTCTAAATGCTGATTTAAAATAAAAGAGCAAAATTCAATACTTTAAAGGCAGTATAACAACACTTTTTGAATACTACACTACTCAAATAAAACTCTAGATTATACACTAAAATATTAATAGTGGTTTTTCTCAAAATTGTAGGATTACAAATGATTTTTTTCTTTTCATATGTTTTTCCTACTTTCCCCAAGTGAGCATGTATTACCCTTACAGTAAGATGAAAATACAAAATGATGTCCAAAAATTACATTTTGAAAGGAATATAATGAAGTCAATTTTGTTATTTCTTTTAAGCACAATTAAAGTAGTTGAAAGAATCATTGGTACATTATTTTTTAAATGAAGATAAAAGACTTCTTTCATTAAATGACAGGACTGAGTTAGCCATTAAAAACTATGAAGAAATATCAAAAAATAGCAAAAGTTTGGATATAAAACATCTTGAAGTTAAAGGAAACTACAAAAAGCTATTTAATAATTAGAAAACTTTGAAGGATAAAAGAAAAGGTGAGTCAATGAAGTGTCTAAGCTACTCTTCTAAAGAAATGATTTTTGGGGCGCCTGGCTGGCTCAGTCAGTGGAGCCTACAACTCTTGGTCTCGGGTTGTAGATTCTAGCCCCGTGTTGGGTGTAGAGATTACTTAAAAATAAAAAAGTCTTTAAGAAAAGAGATGATGTTCAAAATCTATTTAGTTGTGGAACTTTCCCTTCAAAGGAATTGTACCTGGTGACCAAAAAAGCAAACCAGGCAAAAGGTGCACTGCAATTGCTGAAATAAGAATGGGGTGACTCTTTCCAGCTGCCTCTTCCATGACACCCCTGGGACACAGACTAAAAATCACTTTTCTGAAGTATAGAGAGAACAATGAAATTAGAACTGAGAATATTAATTTCAAGCAGGTCTTAATTACACAAGTATTATTTACTTGAATAGGTGTTAAAGTGTCCCAAATCCTTGAGATAACTCTGTGAACAATGACAGAAAAGAAAGCAAAAAATAAAATTTACAAATAAAGTATCCAGAGCCCAAAGCTTACCCTGGCTAAAGGGCAAAGATATATGTTGGCAGCAGTTAATGAAAAAACAAGCAATGCCATGTTGCAAGAAAGCAAAAATGAACACATTTTCATAATCACTATCTTATAAGAAAAAAACCTTGGATTTTGAATACACAAGTGTGTAACACAACTGTGGTGTGCATAAGGCACAAGTAGAGCAAAATAAAGTTTCTAAGTCTTTAAAGATCAGTTTATTCATTGAAAACCATTGTCTGTACAGAATACACAATATACAAACATGCTCAGGCAATTGTACCAAAAGATCAAAATTAAGCATGACATTTCTATAGGATACTGTATTGAAGAGGATTGTTCCTCTTCAATCCAGTATCTTCAAGAGGATTGTCACTCTTCAATCCAGTATCCTATGCTGGATTCCAATAATTTGGAATTCCAAATAATTCAGGCCAAGTAGAACATGCTGCGTAGAGTTTAATTAGTATGATGAACAAGTAGAATAGGCAGGAGGACTTACAAAACTTCATCTCCTCCCTTTGCCCTTCCAAACCCTTTCTGTGGGACAGGTTCTGCCCCCATCCCTGGATGGGATCCAGTGCAAACCCAGTTGCTTTTCCACTTATTCTCAGATAATAAAAAAAGCCCTCCTTGTTCAATGATTGGTACTCCCAGTCTTGCATAAGAAAAATAAATAAACTGCAGCTTTCATTTAAAGGTAAATCTCCAGTGGAGGTTCAATATCCTCTATCCCCAGGCCTTTGGTTTTTTTAAAAGGAAAGGAAAGCCAGTTAAGGAAAGTTAAGGAAAAGGAAGGAGAGGGGAGGGGAAGAGAGGAGAGGAAAAATCTCCCAACTTCATTTAGAGATGAAACTCCTGCCCCCACTGGACCTGCCGCAGTCTAGCAGCTTCACACCTGGGCATCCGGAGCTTCATTTGTCTCTCCCGGTAGCTAGCTCCCCACTTCCGCTCCTTGGACCCTCTTCTGGTTTCCCCAAGGCTGAAGAGGAGGAGGGAAGGGACAGACGGAAGGGAGGGAAAGAAGAAGTTACGCTTGACCTGTGTCAATCTAATCTGGTTTTCATTTCCCATGACCTGACCAGATGTTGAGACTGTTTGTGCTCTCAGTAGCTTTCCTGACTGGGTGCTCCTGACTGCAGCTGCCATGAGAAAGGGCAACCTCCTCTTTGGGTTGCTGCTTAAAATTCCCCATCAGGGTTTGCATCTGTCACCTCATTGGACCAGGACACTGTGCCACATCTGGTTCCATGGAATCATACGCTTTGCTCCCACCATCTGCACAAGCAAGCCAATTCCCACAGAGCCTATTCTCTGCAGTGGTGGCTCCTTCTGCCACTCTTACCTTGAGTTCTGTTTTAAGAACGATTCAGACCTTTGTCTACTATGCGTCCCAAACTCCAAGAGACACTCTTACCCTTAGAGTGATTAGTAAGCACACTGCTCACCCCCATGGGAGCAGGATGGAAGGGATCACGTCGCAGCATTGAAACACCCTGTCTAAAGAAGTGCTCTTCCTGACCCCCCAAACACGTCAGCATCAATCCTTTACCACCTTACATGGGTCAGTGTCCACAACACCAGTCTTCATACATTCCCTACACCAGTCTTGCCACCTTATTTGGAATGTGGCAATACTTATCACCTGCAGATTTGTACTTGCCCTTTCAAGCTTCAACAAAACTAAGATAAAATTACTGCCATTTTAACACCCTAAAATATTAATTAAAGGGGCAGTGATAACCTTTGCCCTGTGCACATGAAATACAACTCTCTTAGGGGAACCAAAATAACATATCTAAAATGAAAACATGATTATAATGATAGAGAAATCTGAAAGTTGGATGGGTCCCTTCATAATATCCAGGAATGGCTATATTCCTATGTATATGATCCTGGTAAAATAATAAATCAACTCTTATCAACATACTTAATTTTAACCAATAAGCCAATATAATAAAAAGTAAAGGGCAAATATTAATTTAGTAATTGTCTCCCTGAAGTCAACTTTATAATATTTTCCAACACATGGCACACAAACCCACACCACATTGCATTGATTAAACTGATGGTTGTTTCTTGTGATTTGGAAATGGATAAGAGCATATAAAGAGTCTCAGTATTTCTTAAGGCTTGCATAATGACTCTGGCACTTAGGATACCAAGCAAAAGCCAAGTACAACAAAATGAAGCACAATATGTGTATAGAAACCAAAGAGAGGTGGATAATTGAAACAATTATCTTGATCATTCATGCCTAATTTGCTGAAATAATCCCTGAAATATCCAGATAACAACAATCACAGACTGTAAGTAGAAAGCTTCTGGAGAGCAGAGTCATCTCAAACCAGTGCTCTACTGTTTGGCAATGAAATGTTCTTTCTTCAATTTTCTGTTTAACATATGGTTACAGAAGACAAGTCTCTTCCTCCAGGAAGAAACACTGATAATAAGCATTATGCTAAAATACCTGAAATCTGATGGGAGGATCTGAAGACACAAGGCAATCTTACCCTGATTTACCACTTGATAATTAAAAAAAAAATTAAAAATTTTTGAAATTTCTTCTTCAAGTATTGATTCCTGTACTGTTTATTCCTCCCTCTCTACCTCCTTTCCTTTGCTTTCTACCAAGTTTATGTAAAAAAATAGCCACGGGGCAAAAAATGCCAGATCCAGGGTGACAGAAACTCTGTATTACATCAGTTTCATAGACAGTAAAAGACAAACTGAACAACTGAGAAGAGAAAACCATTTCTTCCCCCTTTGCAAGATTTTCCTTACTGTGAGGAAAGGGTTTTTTGCTACCCTGAGAGACATTTTTTAAGTTTTATTTTTGGATTATGATACATGATAATTATAGAGCAATGGAAAAATATAAAACAGTATGTCCACTTTTTTTAAAACAATACCTGAAAGAGTTTCTCACCCAAGAATAATTCAAGCAACAAAAGCCACCATGTACTATGATATAGGCTAGTAGCCCTAACATTAGCACTTAGTGTATTTGGGGCTTTTTTTTTTTTTTTTTTTTGGTTTTTCAGTTTTTATTTTGTCATTGAATCCTTTGTGCAAAGAATACATCACTAGGAAGAAAATACATAAAACAATTAAAGGCAAAACTTCTTTACTTGAAGCTGGGATATGGGAAGAGGAACTCAAATTGTTTAGACAACAATCTTGCATCAGTCACCTGGAACATCCAGGGCTCAGGAGAGCATGATGGCTTCTCTAACCAGTATTGCTTTACCAAACCCAGATCAAAAGGAAAGATATATGTTGGGTTATATATTTTTCACAATACATAATAGATTAATTTAAAAAAAGGTAATGAACAAAAAAATAATAATAATAAAGTCAGGGACACTCCTGAATCTGTCCTCTTTCTATTAGCATTCTAAATAAATTCACTTGGTCTAAGAGTTTTAGGAGAGGCCATCCAGTAGAAGCAAACCTAGGACCAAGAGTTGAGACACCAACCCAGTAGGTGAAGCCAAACACACTGCAGATTTATATCTCTGGTTCCCAGGGTTCCCATCTGTTACATTAAGTGGCAGGATAAGAATAAGATACTCACAGAAGTATTTCCACCACTTCTTCAAGAAGGAGTTAACCTTTTGTATCAGGTTTTTTAAATAAACATAAAATGTTAGGGGAAAAAACCATGATTTACTTAGTATATGCTATTAAGCCTCTATTTTGTTGTCTACCTCAAAATTCACAAAGTACTATAAAATTAACCCACATATTTTATTCATAAATGAAAAGCGAAGAAAGAGAGGAAATTGAACTCTTTTGAATGTCCATTAAACATCTAACATTAAACATCTAGCATTAATCTTATCAGACTGTGATCAATCGTCATTTTCTTTGGGTATATTTTAAAGACAAAAATAATACGTTTTATGAAGATTTGGGGTCACATATTTATTTTAACTTGAGAATACCAACCATAAACGTAGACAATAAAAATTCACCCAGAAATTGGCCAGTCTTCACAATGTATATAGGCAGTGGATTGATTCAAACAAAACTGGGTCACCTCCTGAGCAGGTTCATCACTTTGCTACAACTACAAAGAAAATGAGTCCAACTCCAAATAACCTTGGCAAGGATATATTTTTTCTACATGACTTTTTAGTCATCATTTCTTATCAATAAGGCTTCATTCCACTAAATTTTCTCCTCCCTTTCTCTGTAAGCCATAAAACTGCCATCAGCCCTATTACTTTCTTCTTATCTTAACTTATGGGGTCCCCAGCCTCCCCAAAAACATTCAGAGTAGACACAGGCACTTTCCTGAGGAGGTTTATCTCCTCACTCATTCAGCATCCTGTATGTGCATTCCTTTATACTAGTTTGCAAAATTAAATTTAAAAAAAATTCTAAAGACCTTTCTAGGGAGTCAGCTTTAATAGAAAGTGGGGTTATTATAATTTAAAATTTAATGTTTTGTCTCTGTCACCTATTTTCAACAAAGTAATATCATGCAGCATATTTTCCAGTTAAAATTACGTTATTTCCCCCATATTATTAAATCCTTTCAGCAATATTTGAATGGCTATCTTTTGTTTGTCATTTACATTGTCTGTGATTTTCTTTGATATTCAAAGATTCCTTTGTATTCATCCTTTAAGTTCTTTATAGCATCCATGATTTCTAAGGAGAAATTGCTAGAAAATAAATTTTGAGGTGAAACCACATGAATACTTTAAAGCTGTTAATATATTTTTCCAACATTCCCTCTGACAATTTTATTGATTTGGATTATATTGCTTACTAAAATGTTTTCACATCTTTTATTTCACTTCTTATTTATCCAAATCATTAGCTCAATCTTAGACTGGCAGAGTCCATTTCATATGTTCTATCAAGATTTATGTAGAGAGTTCTCTGCCTAGCTTATAGGTAATAACTGTTCACTTCCCATTTTATTGAAACTTAATACAAAAGTGTCTGAGTGAGTTCGATTGGCAGCTTACATGGTTTCCTTATGGAAAACATCCACGCTCTTGAGTATTTTTCACTGCCTTCTTTATTTTCTTTTCTCTCTCTCTCTCTCTTTTTTTTTTTTTTTTCTGGAATAGCTTCAAACTATTTCAGACTGCACAGTAGGCCTCAAGATTTGGAGAGTCAGTGTTTCTGCTTTCAACAACTGGACAGTAACCATTAAGGTCTAGGTCACACAATTATTGAAAATTCTGCCAAAGCAGACATTTGAATGGTGGCACTATGAGTTGGGTTGGTAGTGAATCATTTAGTTAATGCATCTGCATCTCTCTGCACATTTTATTTACTGGCAAACTCTTCTCTGGTATCTCTAGGATAGTACTAATTCTTTTTTACTGTGAAAAATAGGGCCCCGGGGGGGGGGGAATTCACCTGATAGAGTTAGAGCAGAAACAACTGACAAAACAATGGAAGATTTTTATTATTTTTAAGATGGTATTTATTTATTTATTTGCCAGAGGGAGAGAGAGCACAAGCAGGGGGAGCAGCAGGCAGAGGGAGAAGCTGTCCCCCAGATGAGCAGGGAGGGTCCACTCTGGACTGCCTCCCAGGACCCCAGGATCATGACCTGAGCTGAAGGCAGATACCTAACTAACTAAACCACCTGGGCATCCCAACAGTGGTGTTTTAAAAGGTTATAAATATTGTTGAGAACATAGAAGTCTTCATTACATACAGTGGCAGAAACTCTAATTTGGTTGTAGAACTTATCTGAGCTATTTTTACATTTATCTCATGCTGAGTACAGAAACCAGGGCAATTCTTGCCACTTTCCAGCAAGGGCCTTGACAATATAGGACATCAATACAGAAGTAAAACCCGAGAGAATTTTAAAATTACTAACCTATGTTTTGAAGACATTTGCAGCACATACCTACCTCTTAAAGAAAATGCAACTCAGGTTAAATCCAGGGAACTGCACAAACACCGTCATTGTGCAAAATATTGCCATGAGTAAATGTTGATGCTGAGAATTTGAAGAACAATTGAAGAGGGCGAGCAACTTTAGCCGAATGTGTGTCTACTAAGGCTTAACCTCCCAAGTCAAACAACTTTATAGAAGAGAATGTCCACAAGCCAGAAAAAAAATAGTCAATGAAGACGAGCCTGTTTGTATTGGAAGAGAGTGCCTTCCTGACCAGGCAAGCATTTAATCCATGCGCGGCTCAGCAGTGATCATCATTCATCACCATTGATTCACTTTGCTGACTCAGAGAGGTTCAGAGCTAGGTTACTACAGTAATAATGTAATGTACTGTGGAGTTTATTTTAATGGCAGAATTAATTTTAACAGCTTTATAAATTACTTTAGTTCTGTATTTATAGAACCATTAAGGTTATGAAGGGGTCAGTCATATTTTCAGTTATCCTTTACAGCATTTATAAAGGAAATTATATGTTACGTTACTATGAGTAAATTAACAGATCCCGAAAGCTCTAACACGGTAGCATTCAAGAATCTATTCTACTCTGAAACACAAGTTATGAGCTCTCCCTCAACCTCAACTACATCTACTGGTTTTATTTGAACACTTAACGGAATAATTCTCCCCAATACTACTTTCTCACTGGAATCAACAAATTCTTAAAAACAGAAACGTTATTTGAGAAACAGGTCTGAGGATCATAAGGGAAGAGAGGGAAAAATGAAACAAGATGGAACCAGAGAGAGAGACAAACCATAAGAGACTCTTAGTCTCAGGAAACAAACTGAGGGTTGCTGGGGGGTGGGGAGGAGGGATAGGGTGGCTGGGGAATGGACACATGCTATGATATGGGAGAAGGTATGTGCTATGGTGAGTGCTGTGAATTGTGTAAGACTGATGTATCATAGACCTGTATCCCTGAAACAAATTACACATTATATGTTAATTTAAAATGTAATTACTAAAAAAATTTTTTTAAAGTAAAATGCTGAATAACCAAAGGGAAAACCAAGTTTCTTTGTAAGTAGCTCTACTATATTTCTTTTTCTCATGTCCACTGGCTTTAAGCACAGGTTGTGACTAGGTTTCTCATGTTCACTGGCTTTAAGCACAGGTTGTGACTAGGCAGAGAAGATATGAATTACAGACGCAAAGCTAGGGAAAAAAAAAATCTTAAACAATTCCTCTGTCCAACATGTAAAGTTTAAGAATTATACTTGAAAGCATAGAAAGGTAAACTTGCTATCCAAGAAGGTATAAAACTTTATGTGATGGCATCTTACACTTGTGTTTGAAACTGAGGTATTTTCTTAAGAGTAATTACCTCTAAGACTATGGATTCTAGAAAAATCATAAAGATACTGTCAAACATATTTCAGTAAGCACCAAATGAACCTCACTTGCAACCATAAATCATTAATCTTTAATCATCAGCCATTTCTCAATAAGCTCATTGGCATGGAAATTCTAAGATACTCAAAGGATAGTTCTAGCCGATCTGGCATGCACGGTTGGCTTGTGTGTTTAATTACTATTTATGCGTCGGCAGGATCCAGGCTTTTGTATGTAATAAATAGAATGCTGTCATAGTGTCCAGATGGTTTTAGATGCAAGCCCCAGGGAGCCTGTTTGGAGATTATAGGACTGATATACTCTCTGTTTGCACCAGTCCAATTGTAAAAATCATGCTAATAGTAGACATATCAAGAATTCTACACTATAGAAATAAATGCAGTGTTTTATTGGTTATTTTGAAAGACATATAAATTTGACTTTACCATCAGCATAAGAACATCGAAGGACATTTTATTTTTTTAAGATTTTATTTATTTATTTGATAGAGATCACAAGTAGGCAGTGAGGCAGGCAAAGAGAGAGAGGGGGAAGCAGGCTCCCCACTGAGCAGAGAGCCCAAAGTGGGGCTCGATCCCAGGACCCTGGGATCATGACCTGAGCCGAAGGCAGAGGCTTTAACCCACTAAGCCACCCAGGCGCCCCGAAGGATGTTCTAAAGCAAAATTAATATCTTTGCTTAATATGTCTTTTATTTTTGAAGGAGATAGGAATACCTACCTAAGGCCTAATCATTACCCCATAAAATGGGCTCTTAAAATAAATTAATATATAAAAAGATGTTTTCTATTAACACCCCAAATCAAACCTTTTACAGGTTAAAAATTTCTCATGAGTCATGGTAGAGTTCTTAGGAGTAAGCAGTAAGAGTAAGAAAAGTATATACAATGAGTCCTATTTTTTCCCACTCCTTTTGACTTATTTTCACATTATATTTTTAAATGATTAAATTTAAATAATTTTACTATGAAGTAAAAGTGAATTAGGCAAAATATTTCCCTATTGCTGCTTACTTATTTTCCTCATATGAATTATTTTTGTTTTTGGAGATTTAGAGCCAGATTGTTAAATTCATATTTGGCTGAAATATTAGAAAATGTTGAACATATGGATAATTAAAAAATCCTTCAATTTCATCCTACGTGGTTTGAATCATGAGCTTTGCAGTCACTTCAATGAAAAGAAAGAGGAAAAGAAATTCAAAAAATTTTAAATTACTGAGTTGAGGAATAAAGTTTGAATAAACTGAAAAAAAGGAAGTTAGCCTGCCATAATTTCAAAATCTAGGAGAACATTTCTGTCCAGGAGTCTGAAATCGAGTATTCACTATAAAAACATTTATAAGAAAGAAAATTGTCCTAAAACTGGTCTTTGATAGAATTTATGAGTTGATATGATCTATTATCCCTTCTGGAAAATAATTAGAATTCCTGATAAAATGCTTCAGCAATTTTATAAGAGATAACTGTGATTTCAGAGTCACTTTGGAAAACCTACCCACTTGAGAGGAGCCTGACCAGTCTTAGAAACAGATGGTGATTTTTAACCAATATGCATTTGGGGGGAGGGAAATACAGTTTAATAATGACTATCTAGGTAGTCTAATTTTCTTATAAAATGTCTTTACCAAGGAGAAGCTTACGATTTGGCAGATTTGAAATACAATTTTCACAAGTGCTCTTAACTGTTTGAGAAATTGCATTAACATCCTACTAGTATACAACATAAGGGGCAACCATGGATCAACCAACAGAGAAGTAATGTGTCTGCATAAGAAACAACAGAAAGAAAACAGTGAAACAGACCCACACACATATGACCACTTGACATATAACAAAGATAACCCTGAAATACATGGGCTAAAGCATGCTCTTTTCATTAATGAGGCTGAATCAATTGTATACCTATATGGAAAACAATAACTTATTTTTAAAAATATTTCATTTATTTATTTGACAGAGAGAGATCACAAGTAGGCAGAGAGGCAGGCAGAGAGAGAGAGAAGGAAGCAGGTCCCCTGATGAGCAGAGACCTCCGCCCCCCAATGTGGGACTTGATCCCAGGATTCTGGGATCATGACCAGAGCTGAAGGTGGAGGCTTAACCCACTGAGCCACCCAGGTGCCCAGAAAAAAATAACTCTTTTTTTTTTTTTTAAAGATTTTATTTGTTTATTTGACAGAGATCACAAGTAGACAGAGAGGCAGGCAGAGAGAGAGAGGGAAGCAGGCTCCCTGCTGAGCAGAGAGCCTGAAGTGGGACTCAATCCCAGGACCCTGAGATCATGACCTGAGCTGAAGGCAGAGGTTTTAACCCACTGAGCCACCCAGGCGCCCAGAAAACAATAACTCTTAATCCTTGCCCAACACCACACATAAAAGTCAATTCCTTATAATCAACAGTTCTAATTATGGGCATATACTCATCATAAATGAGTTAATATATTTACCAAAATTATGAAAAAGAATGGGCATTCTTTTCATTCTTTGTTATGGCCCCAAACAATAAACAACTCCAAGTCTATAACACTAGAAAAGACAAATTTAACAAACTCATATAATGGTTATGATAGAGCAACAAAAATGAATAATTTGCAAATATAATATATTCAAATGAATTTCACAAATATAATGCTAAGCATAGTTAGTCAATAAAGAGTACCGACTGGATGATCTAATCATATGAAATTCAAAACCAAGCAAAACTAATATACTATGTTCTACGTCATGGTAATGGGCTGGTAGTGACTGAAGGGGAACACAGGAATGGTTTTGTGGGTGCTGATAATGTTCTGAAAATTCATTTAGATGCTGGGTACAGCTGTGTTCATGTTGTGGAGCTTCATTGACTTTGTGTGTGCAAAATACATATATATGTGTGATCCATATGTAAGTCGTATATGTAACTATGACTTACTTCACATATGACTTACTTCAATAAAAAGCTTACTCTACAGGTGCCTGGGAGACTCAGTTGGTTAAGTGACTGCCTTCAGCTCAGGTCATGATCCTGGAGTCCCAGGATTGAGTCCTGCATGGGGCTCCCTGCTCAGTGGGGAGTCTGTTTCTCCCTCTGATCCTCTCCTCTCTCATTCTCTCTCTCTCTCTCTCATTCTCTCTCTCTCAAATAAATAAATAAAATCTAAAAAAAAAGTTTTCTTTACAATGAGTGAACATTCCTTATTTTTTTTACCTTTAATCATTTTTTAAATTTATTTTCAGCATAACAGTATTCATTGTTTTTGTACCACACCTAGTGCTCCATGCAGTCCGTGCCCTCTCTAATACCCACCACCTGGTTCCCCCAACCTCCCACCCCCCACCTCTTCAAACCCTTCAGATTGTTTTTCAGAGTCCATAGTCTCTCATTGTTCACCTCCCCTTCCAATTTCCCCCAGCTGCCTTCTCTAATTCCCCATGTCCTCCCTGCTATTTGTTATGCTCCACAAATAAGTGAAACCATATGATACTTGACTCTCTCTGCTTGACTTATTTCACTCAGCATAATCTCTTCCAGTCCCGTCCATGTTGTTACAAAAGTTGGGTATTCATCCTTTCTGATGGAGGCATAATACTCCATAGTGTATATGGACCACATCTTCCTTATCCATTCGTCCGTTGAAGAGCATCTTGGTTCTTTCCACAGTTTGGCGACCGTGGCCATTGCTGCTATAAACATTGGGGTACAGATGGCCCTTCTTTTCACTGCATCTGTATCTTTGGGGTAAATACCCAGTAGTGCAATGGCAGGGTCATAGGGAAGTTCTATTTTTAATTTCTTGAGGAATCTCCACACTGGTGAACATTCCTTATTATTAATACCTATATATTAGGATTTTATAAATCCTAAATTAATCCCTACCATCCATGCATTTGTGCTTCCTACTTTGGGAACTTAATATTGCCCAGCCATGTTCCCAACTCTCTCCCACTTCTTGTTCCCACAGAATCCCTAATATTCAGTCTTCTGTTTTTGCATAGCCCCTTGTCTCCTATGCAATTCAAAATTATGACTTTGCTTCAGTTAAGAGAATTACCTCACATTTGTATCATAAAATAACTAAACATCGTCTCTAATATCATATATAATTGAGAATATATTCGAACTTATATCTAACATAAGACTTTTTATAATACTCTCAATGCCTCACTAAAAGCATATCAACGATTTTACTAACAGCATAGATTTACTTGGATGCAGCAAGAAAGTCCTTTTAAACCCAAACACACAGCCACTCAGTGGCATGGAAAGGTGAGAAAGTGATGGGAGCAAGGTGGAGAGGGAGAGGGAGAACCATATCTCTTATTGCAGAGTGAGTTTCTGATTGAAATAAATAAAAGAAACTGAAAACCTTGTTGATTCCTACACAAAAGTAAGGGAATGGCTATATTGGTTATTGTGAGGTGAAATGCCAAAATAGAACATGTCAATGAAGAATGAACTAGATTCCTAATCCCCATATAAATAATTCCTATAAATGCATTAGTATGTGGTATTATCAGCACTTCATTCTCTTCTGCTAGTATTTTTAATAAGAGAGGATATGATGTAATCTCCCAGAAACTTTATTTGAGTGCAAACAGTTCTGTTGGCATAGACTATCAGTAATTTATTCCTGGAGAAATTTGGAATAGAATTGCACATCTAAAATTTAAAGTAATGTTTTTTTAGCTTTTCCCATATTATTGTTTTGAATTTTTAAAATTCACAAATATCAAGCTGGCACATTCCGTGAGCTACATCGAATACTATTCATGGATATTTGCTGAATAAGGCAGGCATAAATATAACCTGGGAAGATTCCAACAGATCAGGTACTTCCATCTATACCTGGGTGCCTGGCCAGGCAGAACTTCTGTGAAGGTGCCAATTAAAAGTTGCCTGATGCTCATTTATCTACCCGGGTATCTGGAGATTACATATATACTGTCACCTTTGAGCATATTTTCTATGTACTGCGAAAAACGTTTGAAGAAGCATCTTAGTTATGATAATGCAAGCAAGTACGCACCTATTGTTCTGAGGAGAAAAATGTAATAACACTGGTATGTGTCTTCAGGGACTTTCACTCCCAATAATCCTTTGAGATGCATTTCTGGAGAAGAAGGAAAACGTTTTGCATGGACTCCTGGGAGGAAAAAGATAAGACACCTCACTTTTCCCTTTGAAGTTCAAATATTTTAGAACCGCTATGAAATGATTCTGACTATTCTCAGTCAAGAGGGCACAAGGACCTAATGGAGAACTCTTTATCATGGCGCATTCATATTGGAACAACTGTTTAGTAGTATCTCCTAAAGCTGGATATGCACTCACCTCATGATTTAGCAATTCTGCTCCTACTTTATATCCAAACAGATATTATTAGTTCATGTGCTGACCTTAAGACTTAGGCTAAAATATTCATAGCAACATAATTCATAATATTTCCAAGTGTAAACCATCCAAATGTCTATCAACAGCTTAAGAAGCAAATAAATGGACTATAGTGACATGATATAATAATCTACAGCAATGAGAATGAAAATAAAAGCAAAATATTCTCAGAAACGGAATACTGAAAGAATGAAGCTAATCTAAAGTAATACATACTGGAAGGAGTCCTTGCATTTAAAGTTCAAAAGGGGTTATAACTAATATACATGGTTAGGAGTCAGTATTATAGTAACTCTTGAATAGAGTTAATGAATGACTGGCAAGAGATACAATGGGAATTTCTGGTATGCTAACAATGTTCTTTCTTAGTCCAAATGCTAGTTACAAGGGAATATACAGTTTGTAAATATTCATTAAGCTACAGAGTTATGATATATGTCCTTTCCCATATGTATATTAAAATTCAACTTTTAAAAATATAATAAGTTGTGACTTTTTTTTTAAACTGACCAACTGTTATGCTGTTTTTACACATTATATGTTTAGATCTAAATTTGGTGAAATAGTATCATTTAAAGACCATAAATAAATATTACTAGAAAATATGGTTATTTATAGAAAACATGCTTAAGGGCACCTGGGTGGCTCAGTTAAGCATCTGCCTTCAGCTCAGTTCCTAATCTCAGGATCCTGGGATTGAGCTCCATGTTGGGCTCCCTGCTCAGCAGAGAATCTGCTTCTCCCTCTCCCTCTGCTCTGCCTTATCCCCCGTTTGTTCAAATAAATAAATTAAAATCTCTAAATTTTTTTTAAAAGAAAATATTTTATGTGTCATGTTATTAATACTTAAATATATTTATAAAATTTATAAAATATATTTACTTATAATATCTAGCCACTTATTCTTTATTAACAGCAAAAGGAATAATTTATTTGTAATATACTTCTTAGTATACCATAATACTGAACTTGGTTCACTTATTTTTTATAATAGTCAAGATTTACACTTAAAAGTTTGAAAGGGAAAATCATCAAAAAAAAAGTTTGAAAGGGATATCTGATCATGAAAACAGAAACATGTCTTTAATTATAAATTCACTTATCCCATCTTTACCATCTACCTTGTTCAACATCAAAGAAAGGAAGAAAGGAAGGAAAAAAGGAAGGAAGGAAGGATGGAAGGAAGGAAGGAAGGAAGGAAGGAAGGAAGGAAGGAAGGAAATATAAAAGAAAGAAAATGCAAGTGTTTTATACTGTGGAACAATGATTCAATGTGAGAGTGGCATTGCCCAGAAGCTTTAGTATAGACGGTGGCTGGAACAGAATGTCTGAACGAACAGAGCCCCTGAAGAATTTGAGGAGAAAAAGTAAAGTATTATTATTAGCAATAAATCTCCATAGCTTTGATTAGATTTTCTGTAATTAACTAAACTCCGGGTTTAAAAGTCACTTCCAAATGAAACAGTAGTACAACGCCAGTAGTAAATAAGTTTCAGGTAGCATGAATTAGGGAAGCATATTTTAACCTTGGTGTTTAATATTCACATGCAAGAATAATACAGATAACCTTATGAAATAGGTATTATTATTCTCCTTTCATAAATAATGAAACTAAGACAGAGTGGTTAAAACCATGCATACAGTCAATAGAATGTGAGAGAGTCTGAATTTAAAACCAAGAACATCTGATTTCAGTGCCCAGCTCTTAACCAACATTCAATACTGCCCACGGTAACTATCAAAAGACCCCACAGAAGAAATACATGTGTTACAGACACTTTGAGCCTAAAAATGCAATTTCTTATAACCTCATCAAGGGGTTGCTACAACTCAGGAAAATGGAGGACTTTTGTGCATCTCAATATCACAGAGGAAAAAATATATTTTCCCTGGAAGTTCAGAAAGGGACAGAGACATGTGGTAAATACGCTTTGAAAGTCGATATTTAAGGAAGTCTGCCTGGGAAAGGGAACTGTCATTCCAGGGTTGAATGACTTAAAGTCTTCAAAAAATCTTCAAACCTAAAAAAAATAGTTATTCTTAAAGTTGAAAAAATTAAAAAATACAAAATTACAGTTAAGTAAATCCCACAAAATAAACTTATTCCCATATGCTGTATAGTTTAAAAAAAAAAAGATTTATTTATTTAGTTTAGAGAGAGAGAGAGAGCACAATTGGGGGGTAAAGGAAGGAGGAGAAAGAATCTCAAGCAGGCTCTGGAGCCCCACCATAGGGCTGGATCCTGAGATCACAACCCGAGCCAAAACCAAGAGTAAGATGCTTAAGTGATTTGCCCCCACTGCCAGGTGACCCCCTAAATGCTGTACACTTCCTAATTGGTTGCAGGGTTTTTCCTCTGGTTATGATGGCTTCAACTTGTAGTTCTACCACCATCCTTTCAACCTAAGCTCATTCATCAGTTAGTGTGCATTAAACTCCGTAAGGTAGCAGGATCTAGACCAAGCAATGAGGTTGAAAAAAAATCTATGTATATATGTGTATATAGTATCATATTATACCGTTTCCTATCCTCAAGATGCTCAGTCTATAAAATGAAATCCATTTGAAATTAATATTTTTGGTACAGTGAATTCTTTTATTTTAATATTACAGAGAATATCACCCACTTTCTTTCTCAGAAATAACATAAAACTGATTGGAAGAACAAGCATGAAAAACCCAAATAATACCTTCTACGAAATTAAGAGATATCTCTTAATTAAGAAATGTCACAAGACATTAGAGAGGATGCCCGTTGCTGCTAACACCAGACAATGTGGTAAAGAATCCTACTTGGAGGAAAGTGGCCCCACACCTAATGGCAAATAACTCCTTGTTTAGAACTATGAAAATCACCTGACAGACAAGTCAGATTCAGAGAAA